>NW_027458254.1:0-300000 GCF_050624435.1 Tenrec ecaudatus | reverse complement strand
TGCAGGTGTGCTGGTATGTGAACTGTGAACCCTCTCCCTAAAATCAAAAAATAAAACCCAAACTCACTGTCATCAAGTCACTGTTGACTTGCAGTGACCCTCTGAGTTTCTGAAACTCTGTCTATGGTAGTAGAAAAACCAGTCTTTCTCAGAGCTGCTGGTAGTTTTGAACTGCCAACCATGTGGATCACAGCATAACTGTTAGGTTTCTCGGGTGGGAAATACCTCAGTTCTTGGCATCACAGGAGAAAGAATTCATGTCGAAGACTGATTGTTGATCCAAATGGGTTTGTATTAAGGAGAGAAGGTGATAGAGGAGAAGAGAAGAGAAAGAGAGGAGAGAGGGGGAAGGGGGAAAGAAAGGATTGAGAGAGAGAGAGAGAGAGAGAGAGAGAGAGAGAGAGAGAGAGAGAGAGAGAGAGAGAGACCCCACAGAAAAACAGGGAGGTGGTCTCCAGGTTCGGCCTTTAGTGGCTTCGGCTGGGAGGCGTGGTTGACATTATTGGTTGACCCCATTGGCTGAATTAAGCCCACCTGTCATGGTTTGCACCCACCTAAGTGCACTGCCTCCCTGCCTCATGTGCCTGAATTTGGAGCCTGCCCAGTAGACACCCTGGTCCCAGCTCTAGCTACCTAACATAAAACTACACCATAACACTACTCCCTCCTAAACAGCATAGCTAAAAATATGAGTTGAGCAGAGAAATTGGTTCTTAAAAGAATGCCTTCGCTTACAACCGATTGTCATTTTAAATTTCACTTGATGGTGTAGAGAGAACCAAGAGATCATTCCATCCCTCAGATTACTTGTAAACTACTGCAGAAACCTCAGGAAAGCCAGCAATTGCCTGCAAGACTGAGGTAAGAATCTCAAGGTTGACTCCCAAAACCATACGCATTGCTATAGAGTTGATTCTGACCCATAGCAACCTTACACAGGACAGGGTAGAACTACCTCTGAGTTTCCAAGTCTGAAACTCTCTATTTTTGTAAATCATTTTATTGGGGGCTCTTACAGGTCTTATAACAATCCATACATCAATTTTGTCAAGCACATTTGTACATATGTTGCAATCATCATTTTCTTTGTATGTGAGCCCTTGGTATCAACTCCTTTTATTTCCCTCCCTCCCAACCCTCCCTACCTCATGAACACTTGATAAATTATTAATTATTATTTTTCATATTGTACAGAATCCGCTGTCTCCATTCACCCAAGTTCTTGTTGTTCATGCCCCCCAGTCACCCCCTGGGGAGCGGCGTGGTTATACAGTGATCATTGCAGTCAGTTCCCCCTTTCACACCCCACCTCTCCCCCACCCTCATGGTATCACTACTCCCATTACTGTTCCTAGGGGGTTTATCTGTCCTGAATTCTGTGTGTCCAGAGCTCTTATCTGCACCAGTGTACATGCTTTGGTCTAGCCGGATTTGTAAGGTAGAACTGGAGTCATGATAGTGGGGTGAGGGCTGGGAGAGTCTGTAACTCTTTATAGGAGTAGAAAGCTTCACAGGAAAGTGAATTTGAGGCTGAGACCTTGGGAAAAGTTTGGTCAAGATAAACAGATGTGGAGTGGTGTAGGGAAGGAAAGATTAAAAATAACCTGGTCCAGGATCCTCACAAATTTTAAGTTCATTTGACGCTCCCTAGGGAGGAAGGAGGAAGAGCTATCAGCAGGCAGGCTGTGTCATGCCTACAGCCTCTACAAAAATGCTTCCTGACTCTTCTCAGAAATTCTGCCAGGTGCTACCAGCCTCCTGAGTCTGAGAATGGTTCCTCTATGTTCTTATGAAGCTGAGGAAGGTTGGCACAAAAATATTTGGGAATCCAAGGAGCATGGTGAGGTCATTTCAGGGGGTCATGAGGAATGACTAGTAGGGATTTCAGCCAAATTAAAGGGCTTAGCAATTTGAATACCAGCTGACTCTGACCTTGATCAAGCCTCTTTACCTTTCTGGGTCAATTAAAAAAATTATTTTTTACCAGGTTTCTACTATATGTCAGATATGGGGAAGCAGTAGACAAACCAATAGAAGCTAGGAAATTTGATCCCACCTGTACAGATGTTGCTTCTAAAGACAGCATTCTTTATGTATGAGTTTGCCAGTAGTAATAATTGTCGTTAATCGTGCACTCTTGCCTGAAGAAAAATCCAAGAATCTGTGTCTTTGTACCTCCCTTTTGACACCCTCAAGGAACCCAGTGGTGCTGTGAGGAAGGCATTGGCCTGCTAACCCAAATACTGGCAGTTCAAACCCACCTGATGCTCCAAAGAAGATGAGACTGTCTGTTCCCCTGAAGATATATCCTTTTGGAAACCCCACAGAGCAACTCTACTCTGTCCTATGAGAGTCAGAATAGACTAGTGAGGACAGTAGATGTGGTTTGGGTTTGGTTTCAACACCTCCTCCCTGATCTACCTCATTACATCACAGTGCCTTAATCAGCTCCCCAAGCTGGTTTGTTTTTATGGCAGATTTTCTTTCTCTCCCCAAGTGCCTGATTGTGGGAAACAGAGGGATTTCTCCCAAGCTGTCTACCCCAAATATATTCCAAACTCAGCTGCTTGCAAATGACTATGCACTTGGAGGTCATCAGGAATAGATCAGGGGTCATTCTCCCTAAGAGTTATCAGCTATCTAGTGCAAGCAGACACCACTGCTTATCCCACAACAAGTAGGATTCACTCCCTTCTGATAAGGATAGTAGTTGTCTGTTTCCTTGTAGGAGACACCAGAGAGGTCAAACCCATCCAAAGATGACCAAGGTTAGGCTGCCATCCTAAAACTAGAATCAGCCCATCTTGTCACATGTATACCCCCCAATCTCTACTCTTGCTATTGCATTTCCATAGACCATCCCCTCTCATTACTGTATCACCTATAGCACATCCCCTTCCTGTGACATGGGTCCTCACCTGTCATTAGGGGGCTTGCATGCCCCCAGAGTTCTGTCTTGGTTAACTTCACTCATTCCCTCTATGCTGGCTTTAGGGGAAGTTAATGGGAGGGCTAGGCCCCCCTGAATGCCCTAAGGAAATGACCCGGCATCCACAGTTAACAAACCTTTTTCCTTCCATTTCTAATTCCATGTGGGGGCGCTGTTTCTCCACAACAGCAGTCCAGAAGACTGCTTGATTTATAGGGTGGTCAAACTTCTCAAGTACTCTTTCCTGATAGGTATAAATTTTTACTCTAGAAATGCAAGGAAGGGAAAATTGGCTTAAGCGATCCTACATTTTTACAAACCATGGTATATCAGAACTCATTACTGCCTTAATTTCTTCTTCACAATCCTGACCAATAACTCCAGCAACACATTGAGAATTTATGTTGGACTTTCTTTTTTTTTTTTTTTTTTGGACTTTCTTAATAAACATCCTATAGTTCTTTTAGGTAGTGGACCCCAATTACTGCTCTTCATTTCTGATTCAATCACAGTTTTGGGTTTTTTCTTACAACTCTTATCAACTCCAGTATCAATTTTAATTTCTTGAGTACTAAGGTTAAATCTTCCTGATAGAAACTGTATTAATCTTTCAATAAGAGGTCCCTGCTTTTGAGGATCAAGCTCCTGTGAAGGCTTCTGAGCCATCTCTTGGTTATTCAAACCAACTGCAGTGAGAACAGAGACTAGGTTTTTGCCTCTTTGGCTAGGTCTGTTCTCCTGCTGTGAGGCTGCTAGATAAAGGCGATTTCTCTCAAAGATCTTCTTTGCTCCAGTAGGCAGACACCTTGCCTACCACGCTCTGCTATGAGGGCTCTGCATCAAGCTTCTTCCACTATTTTCCCGCCGGGAAGTCTTTGCTAATGGCGACCCTTCACTGTTGATTTTTGAACGACATTGGCTCGCCCAATGAGTTCCCTTCCTACAATGGAGGCAGAGTTCAGGTTCGTTTAAACCCGATCTCCATGGTCCTGGCCCATGCTCTGACATTGGCCGCAGCCTGCTCTGCCTACACTCTTTTGAAGATGACTTGTCTTCCCACAACTAAAGCACTTTCTTCCAGGTCTGATATAGTTTGCCAATGAAGCTGCCATGAGGTCTGCCTTGTATTCCTCTGCCTCTACATTCCTGCATATCCTAAAATAACCCAGCAAAGTGCCCTGTTCGCTGTAGGGATGCAAGGCATTTTTACAGTGCTTATTAGAGAAATCATAAGATAGCTTGTGCACTAGGTCTCTTACTGCCTGAACATTCTTCACACATTTGGAAATAGCATCTTCCAGTCGGGACACAAAGTCAGCGTAACGCTCATCATTCTGTTGTCTTATAGCCCTGTAACGCGGCGTTCTCTCTTCTGATGGAATTATCTTTTCCCAGGCCCTTAAGCAAACCTCATGTATCTGTCCTATTGTCTGTTCAGTAAACTGTAGTTGAGACTCAACTGTAATATAATTTGCAGCCCCTAGCAATTGATGAATTCCTATATCTATCCCATCCTCAGCATTCTTCCCAGCTCTTGCAAGGGCTGCTTCCTTCCATAGCATTTGATATCACAAGCATTCTGAAGAGTAAAGACAAATTCTCACTAAAGCTTTCCAATCTGTAGGGGTCCAGCTGTCAGACTCTGCTAGAGCCCTTATCATGCTAATTACAAAATGGGAGTCTGGGCCCTAGTCATTGATTGCCTGCTTGAGATCTTTTAGCAACTTAAAAGGCAAAGGCACTGTGAATTCCTTTTGGTTCTAACAGGATAAGACATCTTGCATTCTAAATCTTCTTCTGCAATCCCTCTTCCTACTCTGGAGAGTAAAGGTGCTTTCCTATACTTTGCTTCTTTACATCTATTCTCTGAGCTACTCTTTTCAATCTGGATATCTTGGAGTTCCACTTCCTGAACTTCACCTTCTGTGCTAGCTCTCCTAGTTTGCATTTCTTTGGAGCTAATCTCTCTACCTTCAGGGCTGGCTTGCTTGATTGTTTTACAATCTCTGGCCTTTCTTACACTAAATTCCAGCAGGAGAGCAGTTGCTTTTACTATGTCCCCTTCTGACTCAGGCTCATTCTTTTAGCTCTGCCTAAAATCTTCTCATCTGCCTGAAACCCGTTCTCACTGCTTCTCATCTGATTTAAATTTGGGCATCTTAGACGTTGCCTGTTCTGCTTCTTGGCTTTCTCTACCTTTGAAAGCAAGGGAGCTTCCTGGGATTGTTTAATAGCCATGCTTTGGATCTTGCAATCCACTGCCTCTAGTACTGTATCACCTTTAAACCTTCGGAGTCTGCAGTCTCGCGAGAGCATACAGGCTTTGGCAATGAGGTTCTGTTCTAGAATTGGAGGCTTTAGATAACAAACCAATCCCTGCCTTTTCAGTTTTTCCTAAAGTTTCATAACCTAAATCATGCTTATTCACAGACACTTTAGCTTGCTTTTCTAGATTTGAATAGACACAAGACTTCTCACTAGACTGTTCATCCTTATTCTCTTCCTCCTGCAAAAGTTTTAAAACCATCTTAACTTGTACCCACAGAGACCACTTCTCCATAGGGATACTCTCCCCATCTCTGTGCTTCCTTTAAGTTGACAATGACCTCCTCCCAGGTCTCTAAATCAAAAGTTCCTTCCTCTGAGAACCATGAATTATACCTTTTTACTACTTTTAGAAAACATTGTATCTTTTTCTTCGTTACTTTTACACCTTGTCTTTTCAGTAAGTAGAGAGCATGGTACCATAAGTTTCAGGTTTACTTTTACCTTGCTCCCATTATCCTCTTTAAAATTCTAATTCACTATTTCCACTACTTCTCTGTCAATCCCCACACCGGATCCTCACTTCACACAATTTTCAAATTCACTCTACATACCAATGGGGCCATATAATTGTTATATGGGATATAACTCATATTGTCCCACGTTGTGCGCCATTTGTCTGGGGAAGCCCGCCTTGTGCTGGGGCTCCAGCCTCCAGCCCAGTCCTTGAGCCTCCTGCCTGGTCTCCATCCCACCTCCCTTCATCCACACTGAGCGTGGACCTGGCTGGTAAGATCATGGCCATCCAGGAGGTGAGCATGCTACCATGAATTGTGTCTGACTGCATTATTGTAATGTCTCTTCTATCGCTCATGCTCCCGGTGACTTTAATATAATATTTATATATCTCAACCATACAATTGTGCTTATTGAACCCAAGATTACTGGTGGGGGGCTGGCACCCCAACTCATACCATTTGTCTAGTTCTTCAATGCTTCCTCTCCCGCTCACTCCCTCCAACTATCATGACCTCAGCTCTACCTTACAAAGCCGGCTAGACCAGAGCATGTACACTGGTACAGATAAGAACTCTCAACACACAGAATCCAGGACAGATAAACCCTTCAGGAACAGTAATGGAAGTAGTGATAACATGAGGGTAGGGATGAGATAGAGGGAACTGATAGCAATGATTGATGTATTAACACTCACACCCCAGGGGGACAAGCAACAGAAACATTGGTGAAGTGAGACCTTGGACATTGTAAAATATGAAAGTATAATTTATCAAGGTTTCATGAGGGTGGGAGAGTGGGAGAGAAGGGGGAAAAAGGAGCTGATACCAAGGGGTCAAGTATAAAGAAAATGATGATGGTACCGTAGGTACAAATGTGCTTGATACAATTGATGTATGCATTGTTATAAGTGGTGTAAGAGCCCCCGATAAAATGACTCAATTTTTTAAAAGTGTTTAGGTAGATCTTGATGGAGGATAGATTGAGAAACAATAGTTTCAGAATTTGATAATTTTGCTTAATAATCAAACTGAAAACTCACTGCCATTGCATCTTTTGTGACTCACAGCAACCCTGACTTTCAGCAACCCTATTGGACAGGGTAGAGCAGCCCCTGTGAGTTTCTGAGACTGCAACTCTTTACAGGGGTAGAAAGCCCTAACGTTTCTCTCTCAGAGCGGGTGGTGGTTTTGAACTATGTGGGTAGCAGCCAAGTGAAAACCACTATGCCACCAGGGCTCCCTGTGCCACATAGCGGGAGCTGTTGTTTTCCCAAACATTCACTTGGCTATTTCTTTTATAAGAAGCCAAGTAATTTGGCAGCTTATTTCTGTTCCAGTTTTCTTATATAGAAAATGTGGTGACAGTGTGAACCTGTTTGTTGTAGTTTATGTGAACATAATTGAGTGATCTAGACCAAGTGAGCTAGACCAAGTGAGCTGACTGGTCAAAAATCAGACCTGTGGATTGCCAAATTGGTTCTGCTGAGATTGGGGCTTTCCTGGATCCACAGGCTTCCTCCAAGCTGTGTCCGAGAAGCTCTGCATTTTAGAGCTACATTTTATAGTTGAAAGAGAGGCCTAAGGAGGGAGGGAGTCCTTAAGCTCTAAGACCTTAATGCTGTCATTGCTGTCCTCTTTTAGTGTACCTGCAGTTTCCACACTGCAGTGGGAACCATTGAAACAGCTGTTCTCATTCTCTGAGATGGTGTGCCACCCCACTCCATACCACCACCACCTCATCCCTTTCTCTTATTGTAGAGATAATGCCCCTTCCATATGTATCTCAGATATTCAATTAATGAAGAAAGACAAAAGTAGGAGAAATGATTTAGATGAAGGAGACCATAAGCATGAGGCCATAATGGGGTCCAAAGGCTGTGTGGCCATGTCGCTAATTATAGAAATGGATGAAATCTGCCACAAAAATGTGATTGGAGGCAGAGCAATTCATCACTCTCTCAGGCAGGACTACATAAGTGAGAATGGGGCCATTATGGAGACCTGGAGACGATCACAGATTAGAAAGGCTTACTGGATTTGTTCTGGGGCCTTCCGACCACTATAACTCATGACCACAGGGTCTTAGACTTTCCCAATTTCCATTGAGGACCTTCCCAGGGAAGTCCCAGAGGGCAGATTGCTCCTCTCTGCTCTGGCTAGTTGTTGTTGCGTGCCATTGAGGACACTTGGACTCGTCGTGACCTCACATACAACCGAATGAAACACTGTAGGGTCGTGCACCATCCTCACAATTGTTCCTGTGCCTGAACCACCGATGAAGCCACTGAGTCCATCCACTTCTTCGAGGACCTCCTCTGTTTCATGGCTTCTCCACTGTACCAAATAGGATGTCCTTCTCCAGGGACTGGTCTCTCCTGACAACATGTCCAAAGTATGTAAGATGGCGTCTTGCCATCCTTGCCTCTAAGCAGCACTCTGGCCTTATTTCTTCTGATACAGATTGGTCAGTCCTTCAGCAGTCCATGGTACTGTCAGTAGTCTTCTGGTGGACCACAATTCGATGCATCTGTTCTTCTACAGCCTTCCTTATTCAGTGTCTAACTTTCACATGCATATGATGCAATGGAAAATAGCATGGCTTAGGTCATGTGCACCTTAGTCCTTAGAGTAACATCATTGTTCTTCAACACTATAAAGAGGTTTTCTGCAGCAGATTTACCCATTACAATACATCTTTTGATCTCCTGACTGCTGTTTCTATGAACATTGATAGTGGATCTAAGCAAGACAAAATCCTTGACAACTGAAGCCCTTTTCTCTGTTTATCACCTATTGGTCCAGTTTTGGGGATTTTGGTCTTCCTTATATTGAATTGTAACCCATATTGAAGGCTGCAATCCTTGATCTTCAGCAAGTAGTTCAATTCCTCCTCATTGTCAGCAAACAAATGGTGTCATATATGCACACAAGCAGGCTCCCAAAAGTTAGTGGAACAAGGAATCAAAAGAGAATGGAATTTTTCAGGGACTTTTTGAAATACCAGTGTGTGTGTGTGTGTGTGTGTGTGTGTGTATGTGAGAGAGAGAGAGAGAGAGAGAGAGAGAGAGAGAGAGAGAGAGAGAGAGAGGAGATGTGGGCATAAAACAAACATCAAGCAACATAAGGGAGAATGCTGTTGGCTGCTGTTGAACTGATTCCGGTGCGCATGCACAGTGACCTGCTGTGTGCACCATAGTGACCCCTCAGAAGCAGATCATCAAGCCTACCTTTCAACTGAAATTCTGAGAATTCACAATTTTCAGAAGTATGTGGATAACAGTGAAAGCCAAAATTCTATTTGCACAGTCCCCACGTGGATTAAGCTTCCAGTGAATTCCTTCAGACCATTGACCAGGGATGTGAACACTCTTGCCACCAGGCAGAGGGCATTGGAAAGTGGATTACCCCTTAGGCAGCCCATGGTGGGGCTTAGAGACTTGCCTAAGTGTATCCTTGAATCGAGGCTGCCATTCTGGGCTGCACAGTCATGAGTCATGCCCCCAAAGCCTTGGTTGTTTGGCCCTGGACCACTCTTGTAAACTGTCCTGTTTAACACAGGTCCCAATCCTTGTCCTATTCTTGCTTCTGTAGTCCCACCTGGAACTGTGATGTTGGGATCTGCCGCCATGTCCTTTCAAGTCTGTGAATCTCAGATAACCCTTACATATCAATAAGACCTCTTGCTAATAGTTTCCCTCCCCTCATCTCGATGGCATGTGTTTGTCCTGTTTAAGATTTAATAAATTATCTTTGAGATTTGGGATATCCTCTTACCCTAAAACACAAGGCATCTCTGGGTGTATTCCAGCTGCCAACTTTTTAGGTAGTAGTCAAGAAGTTAGCTGTTATGTCACCCAGGAAGCTGGGGAAAGGATGATCACCAGAACAAATCCATTATTCCCTCCACTCGCTTCCTAGCCTTTGAATCTCCACCTTGGAGGCAACTATGGCCTTTCTGTTTCTTTTTGATGATCATGTACGTATGTCCAAGTAAAGCTTACTTTTTACTCTTTTGTATCGCCTATTTCATTAAATATTATATTTTGGAGATTCTTCCAAATGGATTCATACAGAATGACCTCATTCATTTAAGAGTGCATGCTGTTACACAATACAGCTATGATAAAATGCATCTAACCAACCTCTCTTTTTTCTCTGTGTATTTTACCAATTTTCCAGTCAAAATTGACCATATCTGAGTTTGCTTTCAGGGACACCTTAAGTCTAGTACCCCTTGAATCCTAGGGCCTGGAGTCCTCCTCCTCTTCAGAACCAATCTCTGTGCAGGTGTGCTGGTATGTGAACTGTGAACCCTCTCCCTAAAATCAAAAAATAAAACCCAAACTCACTGTCATCAAGTCACTGTTGACTTGCAGTGACCCTCTGAGTTTCTGAAACTCTGTCTATGGTAGTAGAAAAACCAGTCTTTCTCAGAGCTGCTGGTAGTTTTGAACTGCCAACCATGTGGATCACAGCATAACTGTTAGGTTTCTCGGGTGGGAAATACCTCAGTTCTTGACATCACAGGAGAAAGAATTCATGTCGAAGACTGATTGTTGATCCAAATGGGTTTGTATTAAGGAGAGAAGGTGATAGAGGAGAAGAGAAGAGAAAGAGAGGAGAGAGGGGGAAGGGGGAAAGAAAGGATTGAGAGAGAGAGAGAGAGAGAGAGAAAGAGAGAGAGAGAGACCCCACAGAAAAACAGGGAGGTGGTCTCCAGGTTCGGCCTTTAGTGGCTTCGGCTGGGAGGCGTGGTTGACATTATTGGTTGACCCCATTGGCTGAATTAAGCCCACCTGTCCTGGTTTGCACCCACCTAAGTGCACTGCCTCCCTGCCTCATGTGCCTGAATTTGGAGCCTGCCCAGTAGACACCCTGGTCCCAGCTCTAGCTACCTAACATAAAACTACACCATAACACTACTCCCTCCTAAACAGCATAGCTAAAAATATGAGTTGAGCAGAGAAATTGGTTCTTAAAAGAATGCCTTCGCTTACAACCGATTGTCATTTTAAATTTCACTTGATGGTGTAGAGAGAACCAAGAGATCATTCCATCCCTCAGATTACTTGTAAACTACTGCAGAAACCTCAGGAAAGCCAGCAATTGCCTGCAAGACTGAGGTAAGAATCTCAAGGTTGACTCCCAAAACCATACGCATTGCTATAGAGTTGATTCTGACCCATAGCAACCTTACACAGGACAGGGTAGAACTACCTCTGAGTTTCCAAGTCTGAAACTCTCTATTTTTGTAAATCATTTTATTGGGGGCTCTTACAGGTCTTATAACAATCCATACATCAATTTTGTCAAGCACATTTGTACATATGTTGCAATCATCATTTTCTTTGTATGTGAGCCCTTGGTATCAACTCCTTTTATTTCCCTCCCTCCCAACCCTCCCTACCTCATGAACACTTGATAAATTATTAATTATTATTTTTCATATTGTACAGAATCCGCTGTCTCCATTCACCCAAGTTCTTGTTGTTCATGCCCCCCAGTCACCCCCTGGGGAGCGGCGTGGTTATACAGTGATCATTGCAGTCAGTTCCCCCTTTCACACCCCACCTCTCCCCCACCCTCATGGTATCACTACTCCCATTACTGTTCCTAGGGGGTTTATCTGTCCTGAATTCTGTGTGTCCAGAGCTCTTATCTGCACCAGTGTACATGCTTTGGTCTAGCCGGATTTGTAAGGTAGAACTGGAGTCATGATAGTGGGGTGAGGGCTGGGAGAGTCTGTAACTCTTTATAGGAGTAGAAAGCTTCACAGGAAAGTGAATTTGAGGCTGAGACCTTGGGAAAAGTTTGGTCAAGATAAACAGATGTGGAGTGGTGTAGGGAAGGAAAGATTAAAAATAACCTGGTCCAGGATCCTCACAAATTTTAAGTTCATTTGACGCTCCCTAGGGAGGAAGGAGGAAGAGCTATCAGCAGGCAGGCTGTGTCATGCCTACAGCCTCTACAAAAATGCTTCCTGACTCTTCTCAGAAATTCTGCCAGGTGCTACCAGCCTCCTGAGTCTGAGAATGGTTCCTCTATGTTCTTATGAAGCTGAGGAAGGTTGGCACAAAAATATTTGGGAATCCAAGGAGCATGGTGAGGTCATTTCAGGGGGTCATGAGGAATGACTAGTAGGGATTTCAGCCAAATTAAAGGGCTTAGCAATTTGAATACCAGCTGACTCTGACCTTGATCAAGCCTCTTTACCTTTCTGGGTCAATTAAAAAAATTATTTTTTACCAGGTTTCTACTATATGTCAGATATGGGGAAGCAGTAGACAAACCAATAGAAGCTAGGAAATTTGATCCCACCTGTACAGATGTTGCTTCTAAAGACAGCATTCTTTATGTATGAGTTTGCCAGTAGTAATAATTGTCGTTAATCGTGCACTCTTGCCTGAAGAAAAATCCAAGAATCTGTGTCTTTGTACCTCCCTTTTGACACCCTCAAGGAACCCAGTGGTGCTGTGAGGAAGGCATTGGCCTGCTAACCCAAATACTGGCAGTTCAAACCCACCTGATGCTCCAAAGAAGATGAGACTGTCTGTTCCCCTGAAGATATATCCTTTTGGAAACCCCACAGAGCAACTCTACTCTGTCCTATGAGAGTCAGAATAGACTAGTGAGGACAGTAGATGTGGTTTGGGTTTGGTTTCAACACCTCCTCCCTGATCTACCTCATTACATCACAGTGCCTTAATCAGCTCCCCAAGCTGGTTTGTTTTTATGGCAGATTTTCTTTCTCTCCCCAAGTGCCTGATTGTGGGAAACAGAGGGATTTCTCCCAAGCTGTCTACCCCAAATATATTCCAAACTCAGCTGCTTGCAAATGACTATGCACTTGGAGGTCATCAGGAATAGATCAGGGGTCATTCTCCCTAAGAGTTATCAGCTATCTAGTGCAAGCAGACACCACTGCTTATCCCACAACAAGTAGGATTCACTCCCTTCTGATAAGGATAGTAGTTGTCTGTTTCCTTGTAGGAGACACCAGAGAGGTCAAACCCATCCAAAGATGACCAAGGTTAGGCTGCCATCCTAAAACTAGAATCAGCCCATCTTGTCACATGTATACCCCCCAATCTCTACTCTTGCTATTGCATTTCCATAGACCATCCCCTCTCATTACTGTATCACCTATAGCACATCCCCTTCCTGTGACATGGGTCCTCACCTGTCATTAGGGGGCTTGCATGCCCCCAGAGTTCTGTCTTGGTTAACTTCACTCATTCCCTCTATGCTGGCTTTAGGGGAAGTTAATGGGAGGGCTAGGCCCCCCTGAATGCCCTAAGGAAATGACCCGGCATCCACAGTTAACAAACCTTTTTCCTTCCATTTCTAATTCCATGTGGGGGCGCTGTTTCTCCACAACAGCAGTCCAGAAGACTGCTTGATTTATAGGGTGGTCAAACTTCTCAAGTACTCTTTCCTGATAGGTATAAATTTTTACTCTAGAAATGCAAGGAAGGGAAAATTGGCTTAAGCGATCCTACATTTTTACAAACCATGGTATATCAGAACTCATTACTGCCTTAATTTCTTCTTCACAATCCTGACCAATAACTCCAGCAACACATTGAGAATTTATGTTGGACTTTCTTTTTTTTTTTTTTTTTTGGACTTTCTTAATAAACATCCTATAGTTCTTTTAGGTAGTGGACCCCAATTACTGCTCTTCATTTCTGATTCAATCACAGTTTTGGGTTTTTTCTTACAACTCTTATCAACTCCAGTATCAATTTTAATTTCTTGAGTACTAAGGTTAAATCTTCCTGATAGAAACTGTATTAATCTTTCAATAAGAGGTCCCTGCTTTTGAGGATCAAGCTCCTGTGAAGGCTTCTGAGCCATCTCTTGGTTATTCAAACCAACTGCAGTGAGAACAGAGACTAGGTTTTTGCCTCTTTGGCTAGGTCTGTTCTCCTGCTGTGAGGCTGCTAGATAAAGGCGATTTCTCTCAAAGATCTTCTTTGCTCCAGTAGGCAGACACCTTGCCTACCACGCTCTGCTATGAGGGCTCTGCATCAAGCTTCTTCCACTATTTTCCCGCCGGGAAGTCTTTGCTAATGGCGACCCTTCACTGTTGATTTTTGAACGACATTGGCTCGCCCAATGAGTTCCCTTCCTACAATGGAGGCAGAGTTCAGGTTCGTTTAAACCCGATCTCCATGGTCCTGGCCCATGCTCTGACATTGGCCGCAGCCTGCTCTGCCTACACTCTTTTGAAGATGACTTGTCTTCCCACAACTAAAGCACTTTCTTCCAGGTCTGATATAGTTTGCCAATGAAGCTGCCATGAGGTCTGCCTTGTATTCCTCTGCCTCTACATTCCTGCATATCCTAAAATAACCCAGCAAAGTGCCCTGTTCGCTGTAGGGATGCAAGGCATTTTTACAGTGCTTATTAGAGAAATCATAAGATAGCTTGTGCACTAGGTCTCTTACTGCCTGAACATTCTTCACACATTTGGAAATAGCATCTTCCAGTCGGGACACAAAGTCAGCGTAACGCTCATCATTCTGTTGTCTTATAGCCCTGTAACGCGGCGTTCTCTCTTCTGATGGAATTATCTTTTCCCAGGCCCTTAAGCAAACCTCATGTATCTGTCCTATTGTCTGTTCAGTAAACTGTAGTTGAGACTCAACTGTAATATAATTTGCAGCCCCTAGCAATTGATGAATTCCTATATCTATCCCATCCTCAGCATTCTTCCCAGCTCTTGCAAGGGCTGCTTCCTTCCATAGCATTTGATATCACAAGCATTCTGAAGAGTAAAGACAAATTCTCACTAAAGCTTTCCAATCTGTAGGGGTCCAGCTGTCAGACTCTGCTAGAGCCCTTATCATGCTAATTACAAAATGGGAGTCTGGGCCCTAGTCATTGATTGCCTGCTTGAGATCTTTTAGCAACTTAAAAGGCAAAGGCACTGTGAATTCCTTTTGGTTCTAACAGGATAAGACATCTTGCATTCTAAATCTTCTTCTGCAATCCCTCTTCCTACTCTGGAGAGTAAAGGTGCTTTCCTATACTTTGCTTCTTTACATCTATTCTCTGAGCTACTCTTTTCAATCTGGATATCTTGGAGTTCCACTTCCTGAACTTCACCTTCTGTGCTAGCTCTCCTAGTTTGCATTTCTTTGGAGCTAATCTCTCTACCTTCAGGGCTGGCTTGCTTGATTGTTTTACAATCTCTGGCCTTTCTTACACTAAATTCCAGCAGGAGAGCAGTTGCTTTTACTATGTCCCCTTCTGACTCAGGCTCATTCTTTTAGCTCTGCCTAAAATCTTCTCATCTGCCTGAAACCCGTTCTCACTGCTTCTCATCTGATTTAAATTTGGGCATCTTAGACGTTGCCTGTTCTGCTTCTTGGCTTTCTCTACCTTTGAAAGCAAGGGAGCTTCCTGGGATTGTTTAATAGCCATGCTTTGGATCTTGCAATCCACTGCCTCTAGTACTGTATCACCTTTAAACCTTCGGAGTCTGCAGTCTCGCGAGAGCATACAGGCTTTGGCAATGAGGTTCTGTTCTAGAATTGGAGGCTTTAGATAACAAACCAATCCCTGCCTTTTCAGTTTTTCCTAAAGTTTCATAACCTAAATCATGCTTATTCACAGACACTTTAGCTTGCTTTTCTAGATTTGAATAGACACAAGACTTCTCACTAGACTGTTCATCCTTATTCTCTTCCTCCTGCAAAAGTTTTAAAACCATCTTAACTTGTACCCACAGAGACCACTTCTCCATAGGGATACTCTCCCCATCTCTGTGCTTCCTTTAAGTTGACAATGACCTCCTCCCAGGTCTCTAAATCAAAAGTTCCTTCCTCTGAGAACCATGAATTATACCTTTTTACTACTTTTAGAAAACATTGTATCTTTTTCTTCGTTACTTTTACACCTTGTCTTTTCAGTAAGTAGAGAGCATGGTACCATAAGTTTCAGGTTTACTTTTACCTTGCTCCCATTATCCTCTTTAAAATTCTAATTCACTATTTCCACTACTTCTCTGTCAATCCCCACACCGGATCCTCACTTCACACAATTTTCAAATTCACTCTACATACCAATGGGGCCATATAATTGTTATATGGGATATAACTCATATTGTCCCACGTTGTGCGCCATTTGTCTGGGGAAGCCCGCCTTGTGCTGGGGCTCCAGCCTCCAGCCCAGTCCTTGAGCCTCCTGCCTGGTCTCCATCCCACCTCCCTTCATCCACACTGAGCGTGGACCTGGCTGGTAAGATCATGGCCATCCAGGAGGTGAGCATGCTACCATGAATTGTGTCTGACTGCATTATTGTAATGTCTCTTCTATCGCTCATGCTCCCGGTGACTTTAATATAATATTTATATATCTCAACCATACAATTGTGCTTATTGAACCCAAGATTACTGGTGGGGGGCTGGCACCCCAACTCATACCACAGTACATACCATTTGTCTAGTTCTTCAATGCTTCCTCTCCCGCTCACTCCCTCCAACTATCATGACCTCAGCTCTACCTTACAAAGCCGGCTAGACCAGAGCATGTACACTGGTACAGATAAGAACTCTCAACACACAGAATCCAGGACAGATAAACCCTTCAGGAACAGTAATGGAAGTAGTGATAACATGAGGGTAGGGATGAGATAGAGGGAACTGATAGCAATGATTGATGTATTAACACTCACACCCCAGGGGGACAAGCAACAGAAACATTGGTGAAGTGAGACCTTGGACATTGTAAAATATGAAAGTATAATTTATCAAGGTTTCATGAGGGTGGGAGAGTGGGAGAGAAGGGGGAAAAAGGAGCTGATACCAAGGGGTCAAGTATAAAGAAAATGATGATGGTACCGTAGGTACAAATGTGCTTGATACAATTGATGTATGCATTGTTATAAGTGGTGTAAGAGCCCCCGATAAAATGACTCAATTTTTTAAAAGTGTTTAGGTAGATCTTGATGGAGGATAGATTGAGAAACAATAGTTTCAGAATTTGATAATTTTGCTTAATAATCAAACTGAAAACTCACTGCCATTGCATCTTTTGTGACTCACAGCAACCCTGACTTTCAGCAACCCTATTGGACAGGGTAGAGCAGCCCCTGTGAGTTTCTGAGACTGCAACTCTTTACAGGGGTAGAAAGCCCTAACGTTTCTCTCTCAGAGCGGGTGGTGGTTTTGAACTATGTGGGTAGCAGCCAAGTGAAAACCACTATGCCACCAGGGCTCCCTGTGCCACATAGCGGGAGCTGTTGTTTTCCCAAACATTCACTTGGCTATTTCTTTTATAAGAAGCCAAGTAATTTGGCAGCTTATTTCTGTTCCAGTTTTCTTATATAGAAAATGTGGTGACAGTGTGAACCTGTTTGTTGTAGTTTATGTGAACATAATTAATTGAGTGATCTAGACCAAGTGAGCTAGACCAAGTGAGCTGACTGGTCAAAAATCAGACCTGTGGATTGCCAAATTGGTTCTGCTGAGATTGGGGCTTTCCTGGATCCACAGGCTTCCTCCAAGCTGTGTCCGAGAAGCTCTGCATTTTAGAGCTACATTTTATAGTTGAAAGAGAGGCCTAAGGAGGGAGGGAGTCCTTAAGCTCTAAGACCTTAATGCTGTCATTGCTGTCCTCTTTTAGTGTACCTGCAGTTTCCACACTGCAGTGGGAACCATTGAAACAGCTGTTCTCATTCTCTGAGATGGTGTGCCACCCCACTCCATACCACCACCACCTCATCCCTTTCTCTTATTGTAGAGATAATGCCCCTTCCATATGTATCTCAGATATTCAATTAATGAAGAAAGACAAAAGTAGGAGAAATGATTTAGATGAAGGAGACCATAAGCATGAGGCCATAATGGGGTCCATAGGCTGTGTGGCCATGTCGCTAATTATAGAAATGGATGAAATCTGCCACAAAAATGTGATTGGAGGCAGAGCAATTCATCACTCTCTCAGGCAGGACTACATAAGTGAGAATGGGGCCATTATGGAGACCTGGAGACGATCACAGATTAGAAAGGCTTACTGGATTTGTTCTGGGGCCTTCCGACCACTATAACTCATGACCACAGGGTCTTAGACTTTCCCAATTTCCATTGAGGACCTTCCCAGGGAAGTCCCAGAGGGCAGATTGCTCCTCTCTGCTCTGGCTAGTTGTTGTTGCGTGCCATTGAGGACACTTGGACTCGTCGTGACCTCACATACAACCGAATGAAACACTGTAGGGTCGTGCACCATCCTCACAATTGTTCCTCTGCCTGAACCACCGATGAAGCCACTGAGTCCATCCACTTCTTCGAGGACCTCCTCTGTTTCATGGCTTCTCCACTGTACCAAATAGGATGTCCTTCTCCAGGGACTGGTCTCTCCTGACAACATGTCCAAAGTATGTAAGATGGCGTCTTGCCATCCTTGCCTCTAAGCAGCACTCTGGCCTTATTTCTTCTGATACAGATTGGTCAGTCCTTCAGCAGTCCATGGTACTGTCAGTAGTCTTCTGGTGGACCACAATTCGATGCATCTGTTCTTCTACAGCCTTCCTTATTCAGTGTCTAACTTTCACATGCATATGATGCAATGGAAAATAGCATGGCTTAGGTCATGTGCACCTTAGTCCTCAGAGTAACATCATTGTTCTTCAACACTATAAAGAGGTTTTCTGCAGCAGATTTACCCATTACAATACATCTTTTGATCTCCTGACTGCTGTTTCTATGAACATTGATAGTGGATCTAAGCAAGACAAAATCCTTGACAACTGAAGCCCTTTTCTCTGTTTATCACCTATTGGTCCAGTTTTGGGGATTTTGGTCTTCCTTATATTGAATTGTAACCCATATTGAAGGCTGCAATCCTTGATCTTCAGCAAGTAGTTCAATTCCTCCTCATTGTCAGCAAACAAATGGTGTCATATATGCACACAAGCAGGCTCCCAAAAGTTAGTGGAACAAGGAATCAAAAGAGAATGGAATTTTTCAGGGACTTTTTGAAATACCAGTGTGTGTGTGTGTGTGTGTGTGTGTATGTGAGAGAGAGAGAGAGAGAGAGAGAGAGAGAGAGAGAGAGAGAGAGAGAGAGAGAGAGAGAGAGAGAGAGAGAGGAGATGTGGGCATAAAACAAACATCAAGCAACATAAGGGAGAATGCTGTTGGCTGCTGTTGAACTGATTCCGGTGCGCATGCACAGTGACCTGCTGTGTGCACCATAGTGACCCCTCAGAAGCAGATCATCAAGCCTACCTTTCAACTGAAATTCTGAGAATTCACAATTTTCAGAAGTATGTGGATAACAGTGAAAGCCAAAATTCTATTTGCACAGTCCCCACGTGGATTAAGCTTCCAGTGAATTCCTTCAGACCATTGACCAGGGATGTGAACACTCTTGCCACCAGGCAGAGGGCATTGGAAAGTGGATTACCCCTTAGGCAGCCCATGGTGGGGCTTAGAGACTTGCCTAAGTGTATCCTTGAATCGAGGCTGCCATTCTGGGCTGCACAGTCATGAGTCATGCCCCCAAAGCCTTGGTTGTTTGGCCCTGGACCACTCTTGTAAACTGTCCTGTTTAACACAGGTCCCAATCCTTGTCCTATTCTTGCTTCTGTAGTCCCACCTGGAACTGTGATGTTGGGATCTGCCGCCATGTCCTTTCAAGTCTGTGAATCTCAGATAACCCTTACATATCAATAAGACCTCTTGCTAATAGTTTCCCTCCCCTCATCTCGATGGCATGTGTTTGTCCTGTTTAAGATTTAATAAATTATCTTTGAGATTTGGGATATCCTCTTACCCTAAAACACAAGGCATCTCTGGGTGTATTCCAGCTGCCAACTTTTTAGGTAGTAGTCAAGAAGTTAGCTGTTATGTCACCCAGGAAGCTGGGGAAAGGATGATCACCAGAACAAATCCATTATTCCCTCCACTCGCTTCCTAGCCTTTGAATCTCCACCTTGGAGGCAACTATGGCCTTTCTGTTTCTTTTTGATGATCATGTACGCATGTCCAAGTAAAGCTTACTTTTTACTCTTTTGTATCGCCTATTTCATTAAATATTATATTTTGGAGATTCTTCCAAATGGATTCATACAGAATGACCTCATTCATTTAAGAGTGCATGCTGTTACACAATACAGCTATGATAAAATGCATCTAACCAACCTCTCTTTTTTCTCTGTGTATTTTACCAATTTTCCAGTCAAAATTGACCATATCTGAGTTTGCTTTCAGGGACACCTTAAGTCTAGTACCCCTTGAATCCTAGGGCCTGGAGTCCTCCTCCTCTTCAGAACCAATCTCTGTGCAGGTGTGCTGGTATGTGAACTGTGAACCCTCTCCCTAAAATCAAAAAATAAAACCCAAACTCACTGTCATCAAGTCACTGTTGACTTGCAGTGACCCTCTGAGTTTCTGAAACTCTGTCTATGGTAGTAGAAAAACCAGTCTTTCTCAGAGCTGCTGGTAGTTTTGAACTGCCAACCATGTGGATCACAGCATAACTGTTAGGTTTCTCGGGTGGGAAATACCTCAGTTCTTGGCATCACAGGAGAAAGAATTCATGTCGAAGACTGATTGTTGATCCAAATGGGTTTGTATTAAGGAGAGAAGGTGATAGAGGAGAAGAGAAGAGAAAGAGAGGAGAGAGGGGGAAGGGGGAAAGAAAGGATTGAGAGAGAGAGAGAGAGAGAGAGAGAGAGAGAGAGAGAGAGAGAGAGAGAAAGAGAGAGAGAGAGAGAGACCCCACAGAAAAACAGGGAGGTGGTCTCCAGGTTCGGCCTTTAGTGGCTTCGGCTGGGAGGCGTGGTTGACATTATTGGTTGACCCCATTGGCTGAATTAAGCCCACCTGTCCTGGTTTGCACCCACCTAAGTGCACTGCCTCCCTGCCTCATGTGCCTGAATTTGGAGCCTGCCCAGTAGACACCCTGGTCCCAGCTCTAGCTACCTAACATAAAACTACACCATAACACTACTCCCTCCTAAACAGCATAGCTAAAAATATGAGTTGAGCAGAGAAATTGGTTCTTAAAAGAATGCCTTCGCTTACAACCGATTGTCATTTTAAATTTCACTTGATGGTGTAGAGAGAACCAAGAGATCATTCCATCCCTCAGATTACTTGTAAACTACTGCAGAAACCTCAGGAAAGCCAGCAATTGCCTGCAAGACTGAGGTAAGAATCTCAAGGTTGACTCCCAAAACCATACGCATTGCTATAGAGTTGATTCTGACCCATAGCAACCTTACACAGGACAGGGTAGAACTACCTCTGAGTTTCCAAGTCTGAAACTCTCTATTTTTGTAAATCATTTTATTGGGGGCTCTTACAGGTCTTATAACAATCCATACATCAATTTTGTCAAGCACATTTGTACATATGTTGCAATCATCATTTTCTTTGTATGTGAGCCCTTGGTATCAACTCCTTTTATTTCCCTCCCTCCCAACCCTCCCTACCTCATGAACACTTGATAAATTATTAATTATTATTTTTCATATTGTACAGAATCCGCTGTCTCCATTCACCCAAGTTCTTGTTGTTCATGCCCCCCAGTCACCCCCTGGGGAGCGGCGTGGTTATACAGTGATCATTGCAGTCAGTTCCCCCTTTCACACCCCACCTCTCCCCCACCCTCATGGTATCACTACTCCCATTACTGTTCCTAGGGGGTTTATCTGTCCTGAATTCTGTGTGTCCAGAGCTCTTATCTGCACCAGTGTACATGCTTTGGTCTAGCCGGATTTGTAAGGTAGAACTGGAGTCATGATAGTGGGGTGAGGGCTGGGAGAGTCTGTAACTCTTTATAGGAGTAGAAAGCTTCACAGGAAAGTGAATTTGAGGCTGAGACCTTGGGAAAAGTTTGGTCAAGATAAACAGATGTGGAGTGGTGTAGGGAAGGAAAGATTAAAAATAACCTGGTCCAGGATCCTCACAAATTTTAAGTTCATTTGACGCTCCCTAGGGAGGAAGGAGGAAGAGCTATCAGCAGGCAGGCTGTGTCATGCCTACAGCCTCTACAAAAATGCTTCCTGACTCTTCTCAGAAATTCTGCCAGGTGCTACCAGCCTCCTGAGTCTGAGAATGGTTCCTCTATGTTCTTATGAAGCTGAGGAAGGTTGGCACAAAAATATTTGGGAATCCAAGGAGCATGGTGAGGTCATTTCAGGGGGTCATGAGGAATGACTAGTAGGGATTTCAGCCAAATTAAAGGGCTTAGCAATTTGAATACCAGCTGACTCTGACCTTGATCAAGCCTCTTTACCTTTCTGGGTCAATTAAAAAAATTATTTTTTACCAGGTTTCTACTATATGTCAGATATGGGGAAGCAGTAGACAAACCAATAGAAGCTAGGAAATTTGATCCCACCTGTACAGATGTTGCTTCTAAAGACAGCATTCTTTATGTATGAGTTTGCCAGTAGTAATAATTGTCGTTAATCGTGCACTCTTGCCTGAAGAAAAATCCAAGAATCTGTGTCTTTGTACCTCCCTTTTGACACCCTCAAGGAACCCAGTGGTGCTGTGAGGAAGGCATTGGCCTGCTAACCCAAATACTGGCAGTTCAAACCCACCTGATGCTCCAAAGAAGATGAGACTGTCTGTTCCCCTGAAGATATATCCTTTTGGAAACCCCACAGAGCAACTCTACTCTGTCCTATGAGAGTCAGAATAGACTAGTGAGGACAGTAGATGTGGTTTGGGTTTGGTTTCAACACCTCCTCCCTGATCTACCTCATTACATCACAGTGCCTTAATCAGCTCCCCAAGCTGGTTTGTTTTTATGGCAGATTTTCTTTCTCTCCCCAAGTGCCTGATTGTGGGAAACAGAGGGATTTCTCCCAAGCTGTCTACCCCAAATATATTCCAAACTCAGCTGCTTGCAAATGACTATGCACTTGGAGGTCATCAGGAATAGATCAGGGGTCATTCTCCCTAAGAGTTATCAGCTATCTAGTGCAAGCAGACACCACTGCTTATCCCACAACAAGTAGGATTCACTCCCTTCTGATAAGGATAGTAGTTGTCTGTTTCCTTGTAGGAGACACCAGAGAGGTCAAACCCATCCAAAGATGACCAAGGTTAGGCTGCCATCCTAAAACTAGAATCAGCCCATCTTGTCACATGTATACCCCCCAATCTCTACTCTTGCTATTGCATTTCCATAGACCATCCCCTCTCATTGCTGTATCACCTATAGCACATCCCCTTCCTGTGACATGGGTCCTCACCTGTCATTAGGGGGCTTGCATGCCCCCAGAGTTCTGTCTTGGTTAACTTCACTCATTCCCTCTATGCTGGCTTTAGGGGAAGTTAATGGGAGGGCTAGGCCCCCCTGAATGCCCTAAGGAAATGACCCGGCATCCACAGTTAACAAACCTTTTTCCTTCCATTTCTAATTCCATGTGGGGGCGCTGTTTCTCCACAACAGCAGTCCAGAAGACTGCTTGATTTATAGGGTGGTCAAACTTCTCAAGTACTCTTTCCTGATAGGTATAAATTTTTACTCTAGAAATGCAAGGAAGGGAAAAGTGGCTTAAGCGATCCTACATTTTTACAAACCATGGTATATCAGAACTCATTACTGCCTTAATTTCTTCTTCACAATCCTGACCAATAACTCCAGCAACACATTGAGAATTTATGTTGGACTTTTTTTTTTTTTTTTTTGGACTTTCTTAATAAACATCCTATAGTTCTTTTAGGTAGTGGACCCCAATTACTGCTCTTCATTTCTGATTCAATCACAGTTTTGGGTTTTTTCTTACAACTCTTATCAACTCCAGTATCAATTTTAATTTCTTGAGTACTAAGGTTAAATCTTCCTGATAGAAACTGTATTAATCTTTCAATAAGAGGTCCCTGCTTTTGAGGATCAAGCTCCTGTGAAGGCTTCTGAGCCATCTCTTGGTTATTCAAACCAACTGCAGTGAGAACAGAGACTAGGTTTTTGCCTCTTTGGCTAGGTCTGTTCTCCTGCTGTGAGGCTGCTAGATAAAGGCGATTTCTCTCAAAGATCTTCTTTGCTCCAGTAGGCAGACACCTTGCCTACCACGCTCTGCTATGAGGGCTCTGCATCAAGCTTCTTCCACTATTTTCCCGCCGGGAAGTCTTTGCTAATGGCGACCCTTCACTGTTGATTTTTGAACGACATTGGCTCGCCCAATGAGTTCCCTTCCTACAATGGAGGCAGAGTTCAGGTTCGTTTAAACCCGATCTCCATGGTCCTGGCCCATGCTCTGACATTGGCCGCAGCCTGCTCTGCCTACACTCTTTTGAAGATGACTTGTCTTCCCACAACTAAAGCACTTTCTTCCAGGTCTGATATAGTTTGCCAATGAAGCTGCCATGAGGTCTGCCTTGTATTCCTCTGCCTCTACATTCCTGCATATCCTAAAATAACCCAGCAAAGTGCCCTGTTCGCTGTAGGGATGCAAGGCATTTTTACAGTGCTTATTAGAGAAATCATAAGATAGCTTGTGCACTAGGTCTCTTACTGCCTGAACATTCTTCACATATTTGGAAATAGCATCTTCCAGTCGGGACACAAAGTCAGCATAACGCTCATCATTCTGTTGTCTTATAGCCCTGTAACGCGGCGTTCTC
Source organism: Tenrec ecaudatus (assembly GCF_050624435.1). Taxonomy (NCBI): domain Eukaryota; kingdom Metazoa; phylum Chordata; class Mammalia; order Afrosoricida; family Tenrecidae; genus Tenrec; species Tenrec ecaudatus. Next base: position 275,695 of record NW_027458254.1, on the reverse strand, counting down.
TCTTCTGATGGAATTATCTTTTCCCAGGCCCTTAAGCAAACCTCATGTATCTGTCCTATTGTCTGTTCAGTAAACTGTAGTTGAGACTCAACTGTAATATAATTTGCAGCCCCTAGCAATTGATGAATTCCTATATCTATCCCATCCTCAGCATTCTTCCCAGCTCTTGCAAGGGCTGCTTCCTTCCATAGCATTTGATATCACAAGCATTCTGAAGAGTAAAGACAAATTCTCACTAAAGCTTTCCAATCTGTAGGGGTCCAGCTGTCAGACTCTGCTAGAGCCCTTATCATGCTAATTACAAAATGGGAGTCTGGGCCCTAGTCATTGATTGCCTGCTTGAGATCTTTTAGCAACTTAAAAGGCAAAGGCACTGTGAATTCCTTTTGGTTCTAACAGGATAAGACATCTTGCATTCTAAATCTTCTTCTGCAATCCCTCTTCCTACTCTGGAGAGTAAAGGTGCTTTCCTATACTTTGCTTCTTTACATCTATTCTCTGAGCTACTCTTTTCAATCTGGATATCTTGGAGTTCCACTTCCTGAACTTCACCTTCTGTGCTAGCTCTCCTAGTTTGCATTTCTTTGGAGCTAATCTCTCTACCTTCAGGGCTGGCTTGCTTGATTGTTTTACAATCTCTGGCCTTTCTTACACTAAATTCCAGCAGGAGAGCAGTTGCTTTTACTATGTCCCCTTCTGACTCAGGCTCATTCTTTTAGCTCTGCCTAAAATCTTCTCATCTGCCTGAAACCCGTTCTCACTGCTTCTCATCTGATTTAAATTTGGGCATCTTAGACGTTGCCTGTTCTGCTTCTTGGCTTTCTCTACCTTTGAAAGCAAGGGAGCTTCCTGGGATTGTTTAATAGCCATGCTTTGGATCTTGCAATCCACTGCCTCTAGTACTGTATCACCTTTAAACCTTCGGAGTCTGCAGTCTCGCGAGAGCATACAGGCTTTGGCAATGAGGTTCTGTTCTAGAATTGGAGGCTTTAGATAACAAACCAATCCCTGCCTTTTCAGTTTTTCCTAAAGTTTCATAACCTAAATCATGCTTATTCACAGACACTTTAGCTTGCTTTTCTAGATTTGAATAGACACAAGACTTCTCACTAGACTGTTCATCCTTATTCTCTTCCTCCTGCAAAAGTTTTAAAACCATCTTAACTTGTACCCACAGAGACCACTTCTCCATAGGGATACTCTCCCCATCTCTGTGCTTCCTTTAAGTTGACAATGACCTCCTCCCAGGTCTCTAAATCAAAAGTTCCTTCCTCTGAGAACCATGAATTATACCTTTTTACTACTTTTAGAAAACATTGTATCTTTTTCTTCGTTACTTTTACACCTTGTCTTTTCAGTAAGTAGAGAGCATGGTACCATAAGTTTCAGGTTTACTTTTACCTTGCTCCCATTATCCTCTTTAAAATTCTAATTCACTATTTCCACTACTTCTCTGTCAATCCCCACACCGGATCCTCACTTCACACAATTTTCAAATTCACTCTACATACCAATGGGGCCATATAATTGTTATATGGGATATAACTCATATTGTCCCACGTTGTGCGCCATTTGTCTGGGGAAGCCCGCCTTGTGCTGGGGCTCCAGCCTCCAGCCCAGTCCTTGAGCCTCCTGCCTGGTCTCCATCCCACCTCCCTTCATCCACACTGAGCGTGGACCTGGCTGGTAAGATCATGGCCATCCAGGAGGTGAGCATGCTACCATGAATTGTGTCTGACTGCATTATTGTAATGTCTCTTCTATCGCTCATGCTCCCGGTGACTTTAATATAATATTTATATATCTCAACCATACAATTGTGCTTATTGAACCCAAGATTACTGGTGGGGGGCTGGCACCCCAACTCATACCACAGTACATACCATTTGTCTAGTTCTTCAATGCTTCCTCTCCCGCTCACTCCCTCCAACTATCATGACCTCAGCTCTACCTTACAAAGCCGGCTAGACCAGAGCATGTACACTGGTACAGATAAGAACTCTCAACACACAGAATCCAGGACAGATAAACCCTTCAGGAACAGTAATGGAAGTAGTGATAACATGAGGGTAGGGATGAGATAGAGGGAACTGATAGCAATGATTGATGTATTAACACTCACACCCCAGGGGGACAAGCAACAGAAACATTGGTGAAGTGAGACCTTGGACATTGTAAAATATGAAAGTATAATTTATCAAGGTTTCATGAGGGTGGGAGAGTGGGAGAGAAGGGGGAAAAAGGAGCTGATACCAAGGGGTCAAGTATAAAGAAAATGATGATGGTACCGTAGGTACAAATGTGCTTGATACAATTGATGTATGCATTGTTATAAGTGGTGTAAGAGCCCCCGATAAAATGACTCAATTTTTTAAAAGTGTTTAGGTAGATCTTGATGGAGGATAGATTGAGAAACAATAGTTTCAGAATTTGATAATTTTGCTTAATAATCAAACTGAAAACTCACTGCCATTGCATCTTTTGTGACTCACAGCAACCCTGACTTTCAGCAACCCTATTGGACAGGGTAGAGCAGCCCCTGTGAGTTTCTGAGACTGCAACTCTTTACAGGGGTAGAAAGCCCTAACGTTTCTCTCTCAGAGCGGGTGGTGGTTTTGAACTATGTGGGTAGCAGCCAAGTGAAAACCACTATGCCACCAGGGCTCCCTGTGCCACATAGCGGGAGCTGTTGTTTTCCCAAACATTCACTTGGCTATTTCTTTTATAAGAAGCCAAGTAATTTGGCAGCTTATTTCTGTTCCAGTTTTCTTATATAGAAAATGTGGTGACAGTGTGAACCTGTTTGTTGTAGTTTATGTGAACATAATTAATTGAGTGATCTAGACCAAGTGAGCTAGACCAAGTGAGCTGACTGGTCAAAAATCAGACCTGTGGATTGCCAAATTGGTTCTGCTGAGATTGGGGCTTTCCTGGATCCACAGGCTTCCTCCAAGCTGTGTCCGAGAAGCTCTGCATTTTAGAGCTACATTTTATAGTTGAAAGAGAGGCCTAAGGAGGGAGGGAGTCCTTAAGCTCTAAGACCTTAATGCTGTCATTGCTGTCCTCTTTTAGTGTACCTGCAGTTTCCACACTGCAGTGGGAACCATTGAAACAGCTGTTCTCATTCTCTGAGATGGTGTGCCACCCCACTCCATACCACCACCACCTCATCCCTTTCTCTTATTGTAGAGATAATGCCCCTTCCATATGTATCTCAGATATTCAATTAATGAAGAAAGACAAAAGTAGGAGAAATGATTTAGATGAAGGAGACCATAAGCATGAGGCCATAATGGGGTCCAAAGGCTGTGTGGCCATGTCGCTAATTATAGAAATGGATGAAATCTGCCACAAAAATGTGATTGGAGGCAGAGCAATTCATCACTCTCTCAGGCAGGACTACATAAGTGAGAATGGGGCCATTATGGAGACATGGAGACGATCACAGATTAGAAAGGCTTACTGGATTTGTTCTGGGGCCTTCCGACCACTATAACTCATGACCATAGGGTCTTAGACTTTCCCAATTTCCATTGAGGACCTTCCCAGGGAAGTCCCAGAGGGCAGATTGCTCCTCTCTGCTCTGGCTAGTTGTTGTTGCGTGCCATTGAGGACACTTGGACTCGTCGTGACCTCACATACAACCGAATGAAACACTGTAGGGTCGTGCACCATCCTCACAATTGTTCCTCTGCCTGAACCACCGATGAAGCCACTGAGTCCATCCACTTCTTCGAGGACCTCCTCTGTTTCATGGCTTCTCCACTGTACCAAATAGGATGTCCTTCTCCAGGGACTGGTCTCTCCTGACAACATGTCCAAAGTATGTAAGATGGCGTCTTGCCATCCTTGCCTCTAAGCAGCACTCTGGCCTTATTTCTTCTGATACAGATTGGTCAGTCCTTCAGCAGTCCATGGTACTGTCAGTAGTCTTCTGGTGGACCACAATTCGATGCATCTGTTCTTCTACAGCCTTCCTTATTCAGTGTCTAACTTTCACATGCATATGATGCAATGGAAAATAGCATGGCTTAGGTCATGTGCACCTTAGTCCTCAGAGTAACATCATTGTTCTTCAACACTATAAAGAGGTTTTCTGCAGCAGATTTACCCATTACAATACATCTTTTGATCTCCTGACTGCTGTTTCTATGAACATTGATAGTGGATCTAAGCAAGACAAAATCCTTGACAACTGAAGCCCTTTTCTCTGTTTATCACCTATTGGTCCAGTTTTGGGGATTTTGGTCTTCCTTATATTGAATTGTAACCCATATTGAAGGCTGCAATCCTTGATCTTCAGCAAGTAGTTCAATTCCTCCTCATTGTCAGCAAACAAATGGTGTCATATATGCACACAAGCAGGCTCCCAAAAGTTAGTGGAACAAGGAATCAAAAGAGAATGGAATTTTTCAGGGACTTTTTGAAATACCAGTGTGTGTGTGTGTGTGTGTGTGTGTATGAGAGAGAGAGAGAGAGAGAGAGAGAGAGAGAGAGAGAGAGAGAGAGAGAGAGAGAGAGAGAGAGAGAGAGAGAGGAGATGTGGGCATAAAACAAACATCAAGCAACATAAGGGAGAATGCTGTTGGCTGCTGTTGAACTGATTCCGGTGCGCATGCACAGTGACCTGCTGTGTGCACCATAGTGACCCCTCAGAAGCAGATCATCAAGCCTACCTTTCAACTGAAATTCTGAGAATTCACAATTTTCAGAAGTATGTGGATAACAGTGAAAGCCAAAATTCTATTTGCACAGTCCCCACGTGGATTAAGCTTCCAGTGAATTCCTTCAGACCATTGACCAGGGATGTGAACACTCTTGCCACCAGGCAGAGGGCATTGGAAAGTGGATTACCCCTTAGGCAGCCCATGGTGGGGCTTAGAGACTTGCCTAAGTGTATCCTTGAATCGAGGCTGCCATTCTGGGCTGCACAGTCATGAGTCATGCCCCCAAAGCCTTGGTTGTTTGGCCCTGGACCACTCTTGTAAACTGTCCTGTTTAACACAGGTCCCAATCCTTGTCCTATTCTTGCTTCTGTAGTCCCACCTGGAACTGTGATGTTGGGATCTGCCGCCATGTCCTTTCAAGTCTGTGAATCTCAGATAACCCTTACATATCAATAAGACCTCTTGCTAATAGTTTCCCTCCCCTCATCTCGATGGCATGTGTTTGTCCTGTTTAAGATTTAATAAATTATCTTTGAGATTTGGAATATCCTCTTACCCTAAAACACAAGGCATCTCTGGGTGTATTCCAGCTGCCAACTTTTTAGGTAGTAGTCAAGAAGTTAGCTGTTATGTCACCCAGGAAGCTGGGGAAAGGATGATCACCAGAACAAATCCATTATTCCCTCCACTCGCTTCCTAGCCTTTGAATCTCCACCTTGGAGGCAACTATGGCCTTTCTGTTTCTTTTTGATGATCATGTACGCATGTCCAAGTAAAGCTTACTTTTTACTCTTTTGTATCGCCTATTTCATTAAATATTATATTTTGGAGATTCTTCCAAATGGATTCATACAGAATGACCTCATTCATTTAAGAGTGCATGCTGTTACACAATACAGCTATGATAAAATGCATCTAACCAACCTCTCTTTTTTCTCTGTGTATTTTACCAATTTTCCTGTCAAAATTGACCATATCTGAGTTTGCTTTCAGGGACACCTTAAGTCTAGTACCCCTTGAATCCTAGGGCCTGGAGTCCTCCTCCTCTTCAGAACCAATCTCTGTGCAGGTGTGCTGGTATGTGAACTGTGAACCCTCTCCCTAAAATCAAAAAATAAAACCCAAACTCACTGTCATCAAGTCACTGTTGACTTGCAGTGACCCTCTGAGTTTCTGAAACTCTGTCTATGGTAGTAGAAAAACCAGTCTTTCTCAGAGCTGCTGGTAGTTTTGAACTGCCAACCATGTGGATCACAGCATAACTGTTAGGTTTCTCGGGTGGGAAATACCTCAGTTCTTGGCATCACAGGAGAAAGAATTCATGTCGAAGACTGATTGTTGATCCAAATGGGTTTGTATTAAGGAGAGAAGGTGATAGAGGAGAAGAGAAGAGAAAGAGAGGAGAGAGGGGGAAGGGGGAAAGAAAGGATTGAGAGAGAGAGAGAGAGAGAGAGAGAGAGAGAGAGAGAGAGAGAGAAAGAGAGAGAGAGAGAGAGACCCCACAGAAAAACAGGGAGGTGGTCTCCAGGTTCGGCCTTTAGTGGCTTCGGCTGGGAGGCGTGGTTGACATTATTGGTTGACCCCATTGGCTGAATTAAGCCCACCTGTCATGGTTTGCACCCACCTAAGTGCACTGCCTCCCTGCCTCATGTGCCTGAATTTGGAGCCTGCCCAGTAGACACCCTGGTCCCAGCTCTAGCTACCTAACATAAAACTACACCATAACACTACTCCCTCCTAAACAGCATAGCTAAAAATATGAGTTGAGCAGAGAAATTGGTTCTTAAAAGAATGCCTTCGCTTACAACCGATTGTCATTTTAAATTTCACTTGATGGTGTAGAGAGAACCAAGAGATCATTCCATCCCTCAGATTACTTGTAAACTACTGCAGAAACCTCAGGAAAGCCAGCAATTGCCTGCAAGACTGAGGTAAGAATCTCAAGGTTGACTCCCAAAACCATACGCATTGCTATAGAGTTGATTCTGACCCATAGCAACCTTACACAGGACAGGGTAGAACTACCTCTGAGTTTCCAAGTCTGAAACTCTCTATTTTTGTAAATCATTTTATTGGGGGCTCTTACAGGTCTTATAACAATCCATACATCAATTTTGTCAAGCACATTTGTACATATGTTGCAATCATCATTTTCTTTGTATGTGAGCCCTTGGTATCAACTCCTTTTATTTCCCTCCCTCCCAACCCTCCCTACCTCATGAACACTTGATAAATTATTAATTATTATTTTTCATATTGTACAGAATCCGCTGTCTCCATTCACCCAAGTTCTTGTTGTTCATGCCCCCCAGTCACCCCCTGGGGAGCGGCGTGGTTATACAGTGATCATTGCAGTCAGTTCCCCCTTTCACACCCCACCTCTCCCCCACCCTCATGGTATCACTACTCCCATTACTGTTCCTAGGGGGTTTATCTGTCCTGAATTCTGTGTGTCCAGAGCTCTTATCTGCACCAGTGTACATGCTTTGGTCTAGCCGGATTTGTAAGGTAGAACTGGAGTCATGATAGTGGGGTGAGGGCTGGGAGAGTCTGTAACTCTTTATAGGAGTAGAAAGCTTCACAGGAAAGTGAATTTGAGGCTGAGACCTTGGGAAAAGTTTGGTCAAGATAAACAGATGTGGAGTGGTGTAGGGAAGGAAAGATTAAAAATAACCTGGTCCAGGATCCTCACAAATTTTAAGTTCATTTGACGCTCCCTAGGGAGGAAGGAGGAAGAGCTATCAGCAGGCAGGCTGTGTCATGCCTACAGCCTCTACAAAAATGCTTCCTGACTCTTCTCAGAAATTCTGCCAGGTGCTACCAGCCTCCTGAGTCTGAGAATGGTTCCTCTATGTTCTTATGAAGCTGAGGAAGGTTGGCACAAAAATATTTGGGAATCCAAGGAGCATGGTGAGGTCATTTCAGGGGGTCATGAGGAATGACTAGTAGGGATTTCAGCCAAATTAAAGGGCTTAGCAATTTGAATACCAGCTGACTCTGACCTTGATCAAGCCTCTTTACCTTTCTGGGTCAATTAAAAAAATTATTTTTTACCAGGTTTCTACTATATGTCAGATATGGGGAAGCAGTAGACAAACCAATAGAAGCTAGGAAATTTGATCCCACCTGTACAGATGTTGCTTCTAAAGACAGCATTCTTTATGTATGAGTTTGCCAGTAGTAATAATTGTCGTTAATCGTGCACTCTTGCCTGAAGAAAAATCCAAGAATCTGTGTCTTTGTACCTCCCTTTTGACACCCTCAAGGAACCCAGTGGTGCTGTGAGGAAGGCATTGGCCTGCTAACCCAAATACTGGCAGTTCAAACCCACCTGATGCTCCAAAGAAGATGAGACTGTCTGTTCCCCTGAAGATATATCCTTTTGGAAACCCCACAGAGCAACTCTACTCTGTCCTATGAGAGTCAGAATAGACTAGTGAGGACAGTAGATGTGGTTTGGGTTTGGTTTCAACACCTCCTCCCTGATCTACCTCATTACATCACAGTGCCTTAATCAGCTCCCCAAGCTGGTTTGTTTTTATGGCAGATTTTCTTTCTCTCCCCAAGTGCCTGATTGTGGGAAACAGAGGGATTTCTCCCAAGCTGTCTACCCCAAATATATTCCAAACTCAGCTGCTTGCAAATGACTATGCACTTGGAGGTCATCAGGAATAGATCAGGGGTCATTCTCCCTAAGAGTTATCAGCTATCTAGTGCAAGCAGACACCACTGCTTATCCCACAACAAGTAGGATTCACTCCCTTCTGATAAGGATAGTAGTTGTCTGTTTCCTTGTAGGAGACACCAGAGAGGTCAAACCCATCCAAAGATGACCAAGGTTAGGCTGCCATCCTAAAACTAGAATCAGCCCATCTTGTCACATGTATACCCCCCAATCTCTACTCTTGCTATTGCATTTCCATAGACCATCCCCTCTCATTACTGTATCACCTATAGCACATCCCCTTCCTGTGACATGGGTCCTCACCTGTCATTAGGGGGCTTGCATGCCCCCAGAGTTCTGTCTTGGTTAACTTCACTCATTCCCTCTATGCTGGCTTTAGGGGAAGTTAATGGGAGGGCTAGGCCCCCCTGAATGCCCTAAGGAAATGACCCGGCATCCACAGTTAACAAACCTTTTTCCTTCCATTTCTAATTCCATGTGGGGGCGCTGTTTCTCCACAACAGCAGTCCAGAAGACTGCTTGATTTATAGGGTGGTCAAACTTCTCAAGTACTCTTTCCTGATAGGTATAAATTTTTACTCTAGAAATGCAAGGAAGGGAAAATTGGCTTAAGCGATCCTACATTTTTACAAACCATGGTATATCAGAACTCATTACTGCCTTAATTTCTTCTTCACAATCCTGACCAATAACTCCAGCAACACATTGAGAATTTATGTTGGACTTTCTTTTTTTTTTTTTTTTTTGGACTTTCTTAATAAACATCCTATAGTTCTTTTAGGTAGTGGACCCCAATTACTGCTCTTCATTTCTGATTCAATCACAGTTTTGGGTTTTTTCTTACAACTCTTATCAACTCCAGTATCAATTTTAATTTCTTGAGTACTAAGGTTAAATCTTCCTGATAGAAACTGTATTAATCTTTTAATAAGAGGTCCCTGCTTTTGAGGATCAAGCTCCTGTGAAGGCTTCTGAGCCATCTCTTGGTTATTCAAACCAACTGCAGTGAGAACAGAGACTAGGTTTTTGCCTCTTTGGCTAGGTCTGTTCTCCTGCTGTGAGGCTGCTAGATAAAGGCGATTTCTCTCAAAGATCTTCTTTGCTCCAGTAGGCAGACACCTTGCCTACCACGCTCTGCTATGAGGGCTCTGCATCAAGCTTCTTCCACTATTTTCCCGCCGGGAAGTCTTTGCTAATGGCGACCCTTCACTGTTGATTTTTGAACGACATTGGCTCGCCCAATGAGTTCCCTTCCTACAATGGAGGCAGAGTTCAGGTTCGTTTAAACCCGATCTCCATGGTCCTGGCCCATGCTCTGACATTGGCCGCAGCCTGCTCTGCCTACACTCTTTTGAAGATGACTTGTCTTCCCACAACTAAAGCACTTTCTTCCAGGTCTGATATAGTTTGCCAATGAAGCTGCCATGAGGTCTGCCTTGTATTCCTCTGCCTCTACATTCCTGCATATCCTAAAATAACCCAGCAAAGTGCCCTGTTCGCTGTAGGGATGCAAGGCATTTTTACAGTGCTTATTAGAGAAATCATAAGATAGCTTGTGCACTAGGTCTCTTACTGCCTGAACATTCTTCACACATTTGGAAATAGCATCTTCCAGTCGGGACACAAAGTCAGCGTAACGCTCATCATTCTGTTGTCTTATAGCCCTGTAACGCGGCGTTCTCTCTTCTGATGGAATTATCTTTTCCCAGGCCCTTAAGCAAACCTCATGTATCTGTCCTATTGTCTGTTCAGTAAACTGTAGTTGAGACTCAACTGTAATATAATTTGCAGCCCCTAGCAATTGATGAATTCCTATATCTATCCCATCCTCAGCATTCTTCCCAGCTCTTGCAAGGGCTGCTTCCTTCCATAGCATTTGATATCACAAGCATTCTGAAGAGTAAAGACAAATTCTCACTAAAGCTTTCCAATCTGTAGGGGTCCAGCTGTCAGACTCTGCTAGAGCCCTTATCATGCTAATTACAAAATGGGAGTCTGGGCCCTAGTCATTGATTGCCTGCTTGAGATCTTTTAGCAACTTAAAAGGCAAAGGCACTGTGAATTCCTTTTGGTTCTAACAGGATAAGACATCTTGCATTCTAAATCTTCTTCTGCAATCCCTCTTCCTACTCTGGAGAGTAAAGGTGCTTTCCTATACTTTGCTTCTTTACATCTATTCTCTGAGCTACTCTTTTCAATCTGGATATCTTGGAGTTCCACTTCCTGAACTTCACCTTCTGTGCTAGCTCTCCTAGTTTGCATTTCTTTGGAGCTAATCTCTCTACCTTCAGGGCTGGCTTGCTTGATTGTTTTACAATCTCTGGCCTTTCTTACACTAAATTCCAGCAGGAGAGCAGTTGCTTTTACTATGTCCCCTTCTGACTCAGGCTCATTCTTTTAGCTCTGCCTAAAATCTTCTCATCTGCCTGAAACCCGTTCTCACTGCTTCTCATCTGATTTAAATTTGGGCATCTTAGACGTTGCCTGTTCTGCTTCTTGGCTTTCTCTACCTTTGAAAGCAAAGGAGCTTCCTGGGATTGTTTAATAGCCATGCTTTGGATCTTGCAATCCACTGCCTCTAGTACTGTATCACCTTTAAACCTTCGGAGTCTGCAGTCTCGCGAGAGCATACAGGCTTTGGCAATGAGGTTCTGTTCTAGAATTGGAGGCTTTAGATAACAAACCAATCCCTGCCTTTTCAGTTTTTCCTAAAGTTTCATAACCTAAATCATGCTTATTCACAGACACTTTAGCTTGCTTTTCTAGATTTGAATAGACACAAGACTTCTCACTAGACTGTTCATCCTTATTCTCTTCCTCCTGCAAAAGTTTTAAAACCATCTTAACTTGTACCCACAGAGACCACTTCTCCATAGGGATACTCTCCCCATCTCTGTGCTTCCTTTAAGTTGACAATGACCTCCTCCCAGGTCTCTAAATCAAAAGTTCCTTCCTCTGAGAACCATGAATTATACCTTTTTACTACTTTTAGAAAACATTGTATCTTTTTCTTCGTTACTTTTACACCTTGTCTTTTCAGTAAGTAGAGAGCATGGTACCATAAGTTTCAGGTTTACTTTTACCTTGCTCCCATTATCCTCTTTAAAATTCTAATTCACTATTTCCACTACTTCTCTGTCAATCCCCACACCGGATCCTCACTTCACACAATTTTCAAATTCACTCTACATACCAATGGGGCCATATAATTGTTATATGGGATATAACTCATATTGTCCCACGTTGTGCGCCATTTGTCTGGGGAAGCCCGCCTTGTGCTGGGGCTCCAGCCTCCAGCCCAGTCCTTGAGCCTCCTGCCTGGTCTCCATCCCACCTCCCTTCATCCACACTGAGCGTGGACCTGGCTGGTAAGATCATGGCCATCCAGGAGGTGAGCATGCTACCATGAATTGTGTCTGACTGCATTATTGTAATGTCTCTTCTATCGCTCATGCTCCCGGTGACTTTAATATAATATTTATATATCTCAACCATACAATTGTGCTTATTGAACCCAAGATTACTGGTGGGGGGCTGGCACCCCAACTCATACCACAGTACATACCATTTGTCTAGTTCTTCAATGCTTCCTCTCCCGCTCACTCCCTCCAACTATCATGACCTCAGCTCTACCTTACAAAGCCGGCTAGACCAGAGCATGTACACTGGTACAGATAAGAACTCTCAACACACAGAATCCAGGACAGATAAACCCTTCAGGAACAGTAATGGAAGTAGTGATAACATGAGGGTAGGGATGAGATAGAGGGAACTGATAGCAATGATTGATGTATTAACACTCACACCCCAGGGGGACAAGCAACAGAAACATTGGTGAAGTGAGACCTTGGACATTGTAAAATATGAAAGTATAATTTATCAAGGTTTCATGAGGGTGGGAGAGTGGGAGAGAAGGGGGAAAAAGGAGCTGATACCAAGGGGTCAAGTATAAAGAAAATGATGATGGTACCGTAGGTACAAATGTGCTTGATACAATTGATGTATGCATTGTTATAAGTGGTGTAAGAGCCCCCGATAAAATGACTCAATTTTTTAAAAGTGTTTAGGTAGATCTTGATGGAGGATAGATTGAGAAACAATAGTTTCAGAATTTGATAATTTTGCTTAATAATCAAACTGAAAACTCACTGCCATTGCATCTTTTGTGACTCACAGCAACCCTGACTTTCAGCAACCCTATTGGACAGGGTAGAGCAGCCCCTGTGAGTTTCTGAGACTGCAACTCTTTACAGGGGTAGAAAGCCCTAACGTTTCTCTCTCAGAGCGGGTGGTGGTTTTGAACTATGTGGGTAGCAGCCAAGTGAAAACCACTATGCCACCAGGGCTCCCTGTGCCACATAGCGGGAGCTGTTGTTTTCCCAAACATTCACTTGGCTATTTCTTTTATAAGAAGCCAAGTAATTTGGCAGCTTATTTCTGTTCCAGTTTTCTTATATAGAAAATGTGGTGACAGTGTGAACCTGTTTGTTGTAGTTTATGTGAACATAATTAATTGAGTGATCTAGACCAAGTGAGCTAGACCAAGTGAGCTGACTGGTCAAAAATCAGACCTGTGGATTGCCAAATTGGTTCTGCTGAGATTGGGGCTTTCCTGGATCCACAGGCTTCCTCCAAGCTGTGTCCGAGAAGCTCTGCATTTTAGAGCTACATTTTATAGTTGAAAGAGAGGCCTAAGGAGGGAGGGAGTCCTTAAGCTCTAAGACCTTAATGCTGTCATTGCTGTCCTCTTTTAGTGTACCTGCAGTTTCCACACTGCAGTGGGAACCATTGAAACAGCTGTTCTCATTCTCTGAGATGGTGTGCCACCCCACTCCATACCACCACCACCTCATCCCTTTCTCTTATTGTAGAGATAATGCCCCTTCCATATGTATCTCAGATATTCAATTAATGAAGAAAGACAAAAGTAGGAGAAATGATTTAGATGAAGGAGACCATAAGCATGAGGCCATAATGGGGTCCATAGGCTGTGTGGCCATGTCGCTAATTATAGAAATGGATGAAATCTGCCACAAAAATGTGATTGGAGGCAGAGCAATTCATCACTCTCTCAGGCAGGACTACATAAGTGAGAATGGGGCCATTATGGAGACCTGGAGACGATCACAGATTAGAAAGGCTTACTGGATTTGTTCTGGGGCCTTCCGACCACTATAACTCATGACCACAGGGTCTTAGACTTTCCCAATTTCCATTGAGGACCTTCCCAGGGAAGTCCCAGAGGGCAGATTGCTCCTCTCTGCTCTGGCTAGTTGTTGTTGCGTGCCATTGAGGACACTTGGACTCGTCGTGACCTCACATACAACCGAATGAAACACTGTAGGGTCGTGCACCATCCTCACAATTGTTCCTGTGCCTGAACCACCGATGAAGCCACTGAGTCCATCCACTTCTTCGAGGACCTCCTCTGTTTCATGGCTTCTCCACTGTACCAAATAGGATGTCCTTCTCCAGGGACTGGTCTCTCCTGACAACATGTCCAAAGTATGTAAGATGGCGTCTTGCCATCCTTGCCTCTAAGCAGCACTCTGGCCTTATTTCTTCTGATACAGATTGGTCAGTCCTTCAGCAGTCCATGGTACTGTCAGTAGTCTTCTGGTGGACCACAATTCGATGCATCTGTTCTTCTACAGCCTTCCTTATTCAGTGTCTAACTTTCACATGCATATGATGCAATGGAAAATAGCATGGCTTAGGTCATGTGCACCTTAGTCCTCAGAGTAACATCATTGTTCTTCAACACTATAAAGAGGTTTTCTGCAGCAGATTTACCCATTACAATACATCTTTTGATCTCCTGACTGCTGTTTCTATGAACATTGATAGTGGATCTAAGCAAGACAAAATCCTTGACAACTGAAGCCCTTTTCTCTGTTTATCACCTATTGGTCCAGTTTTGGGGATTTTGGTCTTCCTTATATTGAATTGTAACCCATATTGAAGGCTGCAATCCTTGATCTTCAGCAAGTAGTTCAATTCCTCCTCATTGTCAGCAAACAAATGGTGTCATATATGCACACAAGCAGGCTCCCAAAAGTTAGTGGAACAAGGAATCAAAAGAGAATGGAATTTTTCAGGGACTTTTTGAAATACCAGTGTGTGTGTGTGTGTGTGTGTGTGTGTATGTGAGAGAGAGAGAGAGAGAGAGAGAGAGAGAGAGAGAGAGAGAGAGAGAGAGAGAGAGAGGAGATGTGGGCATAAAACAAACATCAAGCAACATAAGGGAGAATGCTGTTGGCTGCTGTTGAACTGATTCCGGTGCGCATGCACAGTGACCTGCTGTGTGCACCATAGTGACCCCTCAGAAGCAGATCATCAAGCCTACCTTTCAACTGAAATTCTGAGAATTCACAATTTTCAGAAGTATGTGGATAACAGTGAAAGCCAAAATTCTATTTGCACAGTCCCCACGTGGATTAAGCTTCCAGTGAATTCCTTCAGACCATTGACCAGGGATGTGAACACTCTTGCCACCAGGCAGAGGGCATTGGAAAGTGGATTACCCCTTAGGCAGCCCATGGTGGGGCTTAGAGACTTGCCTAAGTGTATCCTTGAATCGAGGCTGCCATTCTGGGCTGCACAGTCATGAGTCATGCCCCCAAAGCCTTGGTTGTTTGGCCCTGGACCACTCTTGTAAACTGTCCTGTTTAACACAGGTCCCAATCCTTGTCCTATTCTTGCTTCTGTAGTCCCACCTGGAACTGTGATGTTGGGATCTGCCGCCATGTCCTTTCAAGTCTGTGAATCTCAGATAACCCTTACATATCAATAAGACCTCTTGCTAATAGTTTCCCTCCCCTCATCTCGATGGCATGTGTTTGTCCTGTTTAAGATTTAATAAATTATCTTTGAGATTTGGGATATCCTCTTACCCTAAAACACAAGGCATCTCTGGGTGTATTCCAGCTGCCAACTTTTTAGGTAGTAGTCAAGAAGTTAGCTGTTATGTCACCCAGGAAGCTGGGGAAAGGATGATCACCAGAACAAATCCATTATTCCCTCCACTCGCTTCCTAGCCTTTGAATCTCCACCTTGGAGGCAACTATGGCCTTTCTGTTTCTTTTTGATGATCATGTACGCATGTCCAAGTAAAGCTTACTTTTTACTCTTTTGTATCGCCTATTTCATTAAATATTATATTTTGGAGATTCTTCCAAATGGATTCATACAGAATGACCTCATTCATTTAAGAGTGCATGCTGTTACACAATACAGCTATGATAAAATGCATCTAACCAACCTCTCTTTTTTCTCTGTGTATTTTACCAATTTTCCTGTCAAAATTGACCATATCTGAGTTTGCTTTCAGGGACACCTTAAGTCTAGTACCCCTTGAATCCTAGGGCCTGGAGTCCTCCTCCTCTTCAGAACCAATCTCTGTGCAGGTGTGCTGGTATGTGAACTGTGAACCCTCTCCCTAAAATCAAAAAATAAAACCCAAACTCACTGTCATCAAGTCACTGTTGACTTGCAGTGACCCTCTGAGTTTCTGAAACTCTGTCTATGGTAGTAGAAAAACCAGTCTTTCTCAGAGCTGCTGGTAGTTTTGAACTGCCAACCATGTGGATCACAGCATAACTGTTAGGTTTCTCGGGTGGGAAATACCTCAGTTCTTGGCATCACAGGAGAAAGAATTCATGTCGAAGACTGATTGTTGATCCAAATGGGTTTGTATTAAGGAGAGAAGGTGATAGAGGAGAAGAGAAGAGAAAGAGAGGAGAGAGGGGGAAGGGGGAAAGAAAGGATTGAGAGAGAGAGAGAGAGAGAGAGAGAGAGAGAGAGAGAGAAAGAGAGAGAGAGAGAGAGACCCCACAGAAAAACAGGGAGGTGGTCTCCAGGTTCGGCCTTTAGTGGCTTCGGCTGGGAGGCGTGGTTGACATTATTGGTTGACCCCATTGGCTGAATTAAGCCCACCTGTCCTGGTTTGCACCCACCTAAGTGCACTGCCTCCCTGCCTCATGTGCCTGAATTTGGAGCCTGCCCAGTAGACACCCTGGTCCCAGCTCTAGCTACCTAACATAAAACTACACCATAACACTACTCCCTCCTAAACAGCATAGCTAAAAATATGAGTTGAGCAGAGAAATTGGTTCTTAAAAGAATGCCTTCGCTTACAACCGATTGTCATTTTAAATTTCACTTGATGGTGTAGAGAGAACCAAGAGATCATTCCATCCCTCAGATTACTTGTAAACTACTGCAGAAACCTCAGGAAAGCCAGCAATTGCCTGCAAGACTGAGGTAAGAATCTCAAGGTTGACTCCCAAAACCATACGCATTGCTATAGAGTTGATTCTGACCCATAGCAACCTTACACAGGACAGGGTAGAACTACCTCTGAGTTTCCAAGTCTGAAACTCTCTATTTTTGTAAATCATTTTATTGGGGGCTCTTACAGGTCTTATAACAATCCATACATCAATTTTGTCAAGCACATTTGTACATATGTTGCAATCATCATTTTCTTTGTATGTGAGCCCTTGGTATCAACTCCTTTTATTTCCCTCCCTCCCAACCCTCCCTACCTCATGAACACTTGATAAATTATTAATTATTATTTTTCATATTGTACAGAATCCGCTGTCTCCATTCACCCAAGTTCTTGTTGTTCATGCCCCCCAGTCACCCCCTGGGGAGCGGCGTGGTTATACAGTGATCATTGCAGTCAGTTCCCCCTTTCACACCCCACCTCTCCCCCACCCTCATGGTATCACTACTCCCATTACTGTTCCTAGGGGGTTTATCTGTCCTGAATTCTGTGTGTCCAGAGCTCTTATCTGCACCAGTGTACATGCTTTGGTCTAGCCGGATTTGTAAGGTAGAACTGGAGTCATGATAGTGGGGTGAGGGCTGGGAGAGTCTGTAACTCTTTATAGGAGTAGAAAGCTTCACAGGAAAGTGAATTTGAGGCTGAGACCTTGGGAAAAGTTTGGTCAAGATAAACAGATGTGGAGTGGTGTAGGGAAGGAAAGATTAAAAATAACCTGGTCCAGGATCCTCACAAATTTTAAGTTCATTTGACGCTCCCTAGGGAGGAAGGAGGAAGAGCTATCAGCAGGCAGGCTGTGTCATGCCTACAGCCTCTACAAAAATGCTTCCTGACTCTTCTCAGAAATTCTGCCAGGTGCTACCAGCCTCCTGAGTCTGAGAATGGTTCCTCTATGTTCTTATGAAGCTGAGGAAGGTTGGCACAAAAATATTTGGGAATCCAAGGAGCATGGTGAGGTCATTTCAGGGGGTCATGAGGAATGACTAGTAGGGATTTCAGCCAAATTAAAGGGCTTAGCAATTTGAATACCAGCTGACTCTGACCTTGATCAAGCCTCTTTACCTTTCTGGGTCAATTAAAAAAATTATTTTTTACCAGGTTTCTACTATATGTCAGATATGGGGAAGCAGTAGACAAACCAATAGAAGCTAGGAAATTTGATCCCACCTGTACAGATGTTGCTTCTAAAGACAGCATTCTTTATGTATGAATTTGCCAGTAGTAATAATTGTCGTTAATCGTGCACTCTTGCCTGAAGAAAAATCCAAGAATCTGTGTCTTTGTACCTCCCTTTTGACACCCTCAAGGAACCCAGTGGTGCTGTGAGGAAGGCATTGGCCTGCTAACCCAAATACTGGCAGTTCAAACCCACCTGATGCTCCAAAGAAGATGAGACTGTCTGTTCCCCTGAAGATATATCCTTTTGGAAACCCCACAGAGCAACTCTACTCTGTCCTATGAGAGTCAGAATAGACTAGTGAGGACAGTAGATGTGGTTTGGGTTTGGTTTCAACACCTCCTCCCTGATCTACCTCATTACATCACAGTGCCTTAATCAGCTCCCCAAGCTGGTTTGTTTTTATGGCAGATTTTCTTTCTCTCCCCAAGTGCCTGATTGTGGGAAACAGAGGGATTTCTCCCAAGCTGTCTACCCCAAATATATTCCAAACTCAGCTGCTTGCAAATGACTATGCACTTGGAGGTCATCAGGAATAGATCAGGGGTCATTCTCCCTAAGAGTTATCAGCTATCTAGTGCAAGCAGACACCACTGCTTATCCCACAACAAGTAGGATTCACTCCCTTCTGATAAGGATAGTAGTTGTCTGTTTCCTTGTAGGAGACACCAGAGAGGTCAAACCCATCCAAAGATGACCAAGGTTAGGCTGCCATCCTAAAACTAGAATCAGCCCATCTTGTCACATGTATACCCCCCAATCTCTACTCTTGCTATTGCATTTCCATAGACCATCCCCTCTCATTGCTGTATCACCTATAGCACATCCCCTTCCTGTGACATGGGTCCTCACCTGTCATTAGGGGGCTTGCATGCCCCCAGAGTTCTGTCTTGGTTAACTTCACTCATTCCCTCTATGCTGGCTTTAGGGGAAGTTAATGGGAGGGCTAGGCCCCCCTGAATGCCCTAAGGAAATGACCCGGCATCCACAGTTAACAAACCTTTTTCCTTCCATTTCTAATTCCATGTGGGGGCGCTGTTTCTCCACAACAGCAGTCCAGAAGACTGCTTGATTTATAGGGTGGTCAAACTTCTCAAGTACTCTTTCCTGATAGGTATAAATTTTTACTCTAGAAATGCAAGGAAGGGAAAATTGGCTTAAGCGATCCTACATTTTTACAAACCATGGTATATCAGAACTCATTACTGCCTTAATTTCTTCTTCACAATCCTGACCAATAACTCCAGCAACACATTGAGAATTTATGTTGGACTTTCTTTTTTTTTTTTTTTTTGGACTTTCTTAATAAACATCCTATAGTTCTTTTAGGTAGTGGACCCCAATTACTGCTCTTCATTTCTGATTCAATCACAGTTTTGGGTTTTTTCTTACAACTCTTATCAACTCCAGTATCAATTTTAATTTCTTGAGTACTAAGGTTAAATCTTCCTGATAGAAACTGTATTAATCTTTCAATAAGAGGTCCCTGCTTTTGAGGATCAAGCTCCTGTGAAGGCTTCTGAGCCATCTCTTGGTTATTCAAACCAACTGCAGTGAGAACAGAGACTAGGTTTTTGCCTCTTTGGCTAGGTCTGTTCTCCTGCTGTGAGGCTGCTAGATAAAGGCGATTTCTCTCAAAGATCTTCTTTGCTCCAGTAGGCAGACACCTTGCCTACCACGCTCTGCTATGAGGGCTCTGCATCAAGCTTCTTCCACTATTTTCCCGCCGGGAAGTCTTTGCTAATGGCGACCCTTCACTGTTGATTTTTGAACGACATTGGCTCGCCCAATGAGTTCCCTTCCTACAATGGAGGCAGAGTTCAGGTTCGTTTAAACCCGATCTCCATGGTCCTGGCCCATGCTCTGACATTGGCCGCAGCCTGCTCTGCCTACACTCTTTTGAAGATGACTTGTCTTCCCACAACTAAAGCACTTTCTTCCAGGTCTGATATAGTTTGCCAATGAAGCTGCCATGAGGTCTGCCTTGTATTCCTCTGCCTCTACATTCCTGCATATCCTAAAATAACCCAGCAAAGTGCCCTGTTCGCTGTAGGGATGCAAGGCATTTTTACAGTGCTTATTAGAGAAATCATAAGATAGCTTGTGCACTAGGTCTCTTACTGCCTGAACATTCTTCACATATTTGGAAATAGCATCTTCCAGTCGGGACACAAAGTCAGCGTAACGCTCATCATTCTGTTGTCTTATAGCCCTGTAACGCGGCGTTCTCTCTTCTGATGGAATTATCTTTTCCCAGGCCCTTAAGCAAACCTCATGTATCTGTCCTATTGTCTGTTCAGTAAACTGTAGTTGAGACTCAACTGTAATATAATTTGCAGCCCCTAGCAATTGATGAATTCCTATATCTATCCCATCCTCAGCATTCTTCCCAGCTCTTGCAAGGGCTGCTTCCTTCCATAGCATTTGATATCACAAGCATTCTGAAGAGTAAAGACAAATTCTCACTAAAGCTTTCCAATCTGTAGGGGTCCAGCTGTCAGACTCTGCTAGAGCCCTTATCATGCTAATTACAAAATGGGAGTCTGGGCCCTAGTCATTGATTGCCTGCTTGAGATCTTTTAGCAACTTAAAAGGCAAAGGCACTGTGAATTCCTTTTGGTTCTAACAGGATAAGACATCTTGCATTCTAAATCTTCTTCTGCAATCCCTCTTCCTACTCTGGAGAGTAAAGGTGCTTTCCTATACTTTGCTTCTTTACATCTATTCTCTGAGCTACTCTTTTCAATCTGGATATCTTGGAGTTCCACTTCCTGAACTTCACCTTCTGTGCTAGCTCTCCTAGTTTGCATTTCTTTGGAGCTAATCTCTCTACCTTCAGGGCTGGCTTGCTTGATTGTTTTACAATCTCTGGCCTTTCTTACACTAAATTCCAGCAGGAGAGCAGTTGCTTTTACTATGTCCCCTTCTGACTCAGGCTCATTCTTTTAGCTCTGCCTAAAATCTTCTCATCTGCCTGAAACCCGTTCTCACTGCTTCTCATCTGATTTAAATTTGGGCATCTTAGACGTTGCCTGTTCTGCTTCTTGGCTTTCTCTACCTTTGAAAGCAAAGGAGCTTCCTGGGATTGTTTAATAGCCATGCTTTGGATCTTGCAATCCACTGCCTCTAGTACTGTATCACCTTTAAACCTTCGGAGTCTGCAGTCTCGCGAGAGCATACAGGCTTTGGCAATGAGGTTCTGTTCTAGAATTGGAGGCTTTAGATAACAAACCAATCCCTGCCTTTTCAGTTTTTCCTAAAGTTTCATAACCTAAATCATGCTTATTCACAGACACTTTAGCTTGCTTTTCTAGATTTGAATAGACACAAGACTTCTCACTAGACTGTTCATCCTTATTCTCTTCCTCCTGCAAAAGTTTTAAAACCATCTTAACTTGTACCCACAGAGACCACTTCTCCATAGGGATACTCTCCCCATCTCTGTGCTTCCTTTAAGTTGACAATGACCTCCTCCCAGGTCTCTAAATCAAAAGTTCCTTCCTCTGAGAACCATGAATTATACCTTTTTACTACTTTTAGAAAACATTGTATCTTTTTCTTCGTTACTTTTACACCTTGTCTTTTCAGTAAGTAGAGAGCATGGTACCATAAGTTTCAGGTTTACTTTTACCTTGCTCCCATTATCCTCTTTAAAATTCTAATTCACTATTTCCACTACTTCTCTGTCAATCCCCACACCGGATCCTCACTTCACACAATTTTCAAATTCACTCTACATACCAATGGGGCCATATAATTGTTATATGGGATATAACTCATATTGTCCCACGTTGTGCGCCATTTGTCTGGGGAAGCCCGCCTTGTGCTGGGGCTCCAGCCTCCAGCCCAGTCCTTGAGCCTCCTGCCTGGTCTCCATCCCACCTCCCTTCATCCACACTGAGCGTGGACCTGGCTGGTAAGATCATGGCCATCCAGGAGGTGAGCATGCTACCATGAATTGTGTCTGACTGCATTATTGTAATGTCTCTTCTATCGCTCATGCTCCCGGTGACTTTAATATAATATTTATATATCTCAACCATACAATTGTGCTTATTGAACCCAAGATTACTGGTGGGGGGCTGGCACCCCAACTCATACCACAGTACATACCATTTGTCTAGTTCTTCAATGCTTCCTCTCCCGCTCACTCCCTCCAACTATCATGACCTCAGCTCTACCTTACAAAGCCGGCTAGACCAGAGCATGTACACTGGTACAGATAAGAACTCTCAACACACAGAATCCAGGACAGATAAACCCTTCAGGAACAGTAATGGAAGTAGTGATAACATGAGGGTAGGGATGAGATAGAGGGAACTGATAGCAATGATTGATGTATTAACACTCACACCCCAGGGGGACAAGCAACAGAAACATTGGTGAAGTGAGACCTTGGACATTGTAAAATATGAAAGTATAATTTATCAAGGTTTCATGAGGGTGGGAGAGTGGGAGAGAAGGGGGAAAAAGGAGCTGATACCAAGGGGTCAAGTATAAAGAAAATGATGATGGTACCGTAGGTACAAATGTGCTTGATACAATTGATGTATGCATTGTTATAAGTGGTGTAAGAGCCCCCGATAAAATGACTCAATTTTTTAAAAGTGTTTAGGTAGATCTTGATGGAGGATAGATTGAGAAACAATAGTTTCAGAATTTGATAATTTTGCTTAATAATCAAACTGAAAACTCACTGCCATTGCATCTTTTGTGACTCACAGCAACCCTGACTTTCAGCAACCCTATTGGACAGGGTAGAGCAGCCCCTGTGAGTTTCTGAGACTGCAACTCTTTACAGGGGTAGAAAGCCCTAACGTTTCTCTCTCAGAGCGGGTGGTGGTTTTGAACTATGTGGGTAGCAGCCAAGTGAAAACCACTATGCCACCAGGGCTCCCTGTGCCACATAGCGGGAGCTGTTGTTTTCCCAAACATTCACTTGGCTATTTCTTTTATAAGAAGCCAAGTAATTTGGCAGCTTATTTCTGTTCCAGTTTTCTTATATAGAAAATGTGGTGACAGTGTGAACCTGTTTGTTGTAGTTTATGTGAACATAATTAATTGAGTGATCTAGACCAAGTGAGCTAGACCAAGTGAGCTGACTGGTCAAAAATCAGACCTGTGGATTGCCAAATTGGTTCTGCTGAGATTGGGGCTTTCCTGGATCCACAGGCTTCCTCCAAGCTGTGTCCGAGAAGCTCTGCATTTTAGAGCTACATTTTATAGTTGAAAGAGAGGCCTAAGGAGGGAGGGAGTCCTTAAGCTCTAAGACCTTAATGCTGTCATTGCTGTCCTCTTTTAGTGTACCTGCAGTTTCCACACTGCAGTGGGAACCATTGAAACAGCTGTTCTCATTCTCTGAGATGGTGTGCCACCCCACTCCATACCACCACCACCTCATCCCTTTCTCTTATTGTAGAGATAATGCCCCTTCCATATGTATCTCAGATATTCAATTAATGAAGAAAGACAAAAGTAGGAGAAATGATTTAGATGAAGGAGACCATAAGCATGAGGCCATAATGGGGTCCAAAGGCTGTGTGGCCATGTCGCTAATTATAGAAATGGATGAAATCTGCCACAAAAATGTGATTGGAGGCAGAGCAATTCATCACTCTCTCAGGCAGGACTACATAAGTGAGAATGGGGCCATTATGGAGACCTGGAGACGATCACAGATTAGAAAGGCTTACTGGATTTGTTCTGGGGCCTTCCGACCACTATAACTCATGACCACAGGGTCTTAGACTTTCCCAATTTCCATTGAGGACCTTCCCAGGGAAGTCCCAGAGGGCAGATTGCTCCTCTCTGCTCTGGCTAGTTGTTGTTGCGTGCCATTGAGGACACTTGGACTCGTCGTGACCTCACATACAACCGAATGAAACACTGTAGGGTCGTGCACCATCCTCACAATTGTTCCTCTGCCTGAACCACCGATGAAGCCACTGAGTCCATCCACTTCTTCGAGGACCTCCTCTGTTTCATGGCTTCTCCACTGTACCAAATAGGATGTCCTTCTCCAGGGACTGGTCTCTCCTGACAACATGTCCAAAGTATGTAAGATGGCGTCTTGCCATCCTTGCCTCTAAGCAGCACTCTGGCCTTATTTCTTCTGATACAGATTGGTCAGTCCTTCAGCAG
Source organism: Tenrec ecaudatus (assembly GCF_050624435.1). Taxonomy (NCBI): domain Eukaryota; kingdom Metazoa; phylum Chordata; class Mammalia; order Afrosoricida; family Tenrecidae; genus Tenrec; species Tenrec ecaudatus. The sequence goes on along the minus strand of NW_027458254.1, from coordinate 251,735 downwards.
TCCATGGTACTGTCAGTAGTCTTCTGGTGGACCACAATTCGATGCATCTGTTCTTCTACAGCCTTCCTTATTCAGTGTCTAACTTTCACATGCATATGATGCAATGGAAAATAGCATGGCTTAGGTCATGTGCACCTTAGTCCTCAGAGTAACATCATTGTTCTTCAACACTATAAAGAGGTTTTCTGCAGCAGATTTACCCATTACAATACATCTTTTGATCTCCTGACTGCTGTTTCTATGAACATTGATAGTGGATCTAAGCAAGACAAAATCCTTGACAACTGAAGCCCTTTTCTCTGTTTATCACCTATTGGTCCAGTTTTGGGGATTTTGGTCTTCCTTATATTGAATTGTAACCCATATTGAAGGCTGCAATCCTTGATCTTCAGCAAGTAGTTCAATTCCTCCTCATTGTCAGCAAACAAATGGTGTCATATATGCACACAAGCAGGCTCCCAAAAGTTAGTGGAACAAGGAATCAAAAGAGAATGGAATTTTTCAGGGACTTTTTGAAATACCAGTGTGTGTGTGTGTGTGTGTGTGTGTGTGTATGTGAGAGAGAGAGAGAGAGAGAGAGAGAGAGAGAGAGAGAGAGAGAGAGAGAGAGAGAGAGAGAGAGGAGATGTGGGCATAAAACAAACATCAAGCAACATAAGGGAGAATGCTGTTGGCTGCTGTTGAACTGATTCCGGTGCGCATGCACAGTGACCTGCTGTGTGCACCATAGTGACCCCTCAGAAGCAGATCATCAAGCCTACCTTTCAACTGAAATTCTGAGAATTCACAATTTTCAGAAGTATGTGGATAACAGTGAAAGCCAAAATTCTATTTGCACAGTCCCCACGTGGATTAAGCTTCCAGTGAATTCCTTCAGACCATTGACCAGGGATGTGAACACTCTTGCCACCAGGCAGAGGGCATTGGAAAGTGGATTACCCCTTAGGCAGCCCATGGTGGGGCTTAGAGACTTGCCTAAGTGTATCCTTGAATCGAGGCTGCCATTCTGGGCTGCACAGTCATGAGTCATGCCCCCAAAGCCTTGGTTGTTTGGCCCTGGACCACTCTTGTAAACTGTCCTGTTTAACACAGGTCCCAATCCTTGTCCTATTCTTGCTTCTGTAGTCCCACCTGGAACTGTGATGTTGGGATCTGCCGCCATGTCCTTTCAAGTCTGTGAATCTCAGATAACCCTTACATATCAATAAGACCTCTTGCTAATAGTTTCCCTCCCCTCATCTCGATGGCATGTGTTTGTCCTGTTTAAGATTTAATAAATTATCTTTGAGATTTGGAATATCCTCTTACCCTAAAACACAAGGCATCTCTGGGTGTATTCCAGCTGCCAACTTTTTAGGTAGTAGTCAAGAAGTTAGCTGTTATGTCACCCAGGAAGCTGGGGAAAGGATGATCACCAGAACAAATCCATTATTCCCTCCACTCGCTTCCTAGCCTTTGAATCTCCACCTTGGAGGCAACTATGGCCTTTCTGTTTCTTTTTGATGATCATGTACGCATGTCCAAGTAAAGCTTACTTTTTACTCTTTTGTATCGCCTATTTCATTAAATATTATATTTTGGAGATTCTTCCAAATGGATTCATACAGAATGACCTCATTCATTTAAGAGTGCATGCTGTTACACAATACAGCTATGATAAAATGCATCTAACCAACCTCTCTTTTTTCTCTGTGTATTTTACCAATTTTCCTGTCAAAATTGACCATATCTGAGTTTGCTTTCAGGGACACCTTAAGTCTAGTACCCCTTGAATCCTAGGGCCTGGAGTCCTCCTCCTCTTCAGAACCAATCTCTGTGCAGGTGTGCTGGTATGTGAACTGTGAACCCTCTCCCTAAAATCAAAAAATAAAACCCAAACTCACTGTCATCAAGTCACTGTTGACTTGCAGTGACCCTCTGAGTTTCTGAAACTCTGTCTATGGTAGTAGAAAAACCAGTCTTTCTCAGAGCTGCTGGTAGTTTTGAACTGCCAACCATGTGGATCACAGCATAACTGTTAGGTTTCTCGGGTGGGAAATACCTCAGTTCTTGGCATCACAGGAGAAAGAATTCATGTCGAAGACTGATTGTTGATCCAAATGGGTTTGTATTAAGGAGAGAAGGTGATAGAGGAGAAGAGAAGAGAAAGAGAGGAGAGAGGGGGAAGGGGGAAAGAAAGGATTGAGAGAGAGAGAGAGAGAGAGAGAGAGAGAGAGAGAGAGAGAGAGAAAGAGAGAGAGAGAGAGAGACCCCACAGAAAAACAGGGAGGTGGTCTCCAGGTTCGGCCTTTAGTGGCTTCGGCTGGGAGGCGTGGTTGACATTATTGGTTGACCCCATTGGCTGAATTAAGCCCACCTGTCCTGGTTTGCACCCACCTAAGTGCACTGCCTCCCTGCCTCATGTGCCTGAATTTGGAGCCTGCCCAGTAGACACCCTGGTCCCAGCTCTAGCTACCTAACATAAAACTACACCATAACACTACTCCCTCCTAAACAGCATAGCTAAAAATATGAGTTGAGCAGAGAAATTGGTTCTTAAAAGAATGCCTTCGCTTACAACCGATTGTCATTTTAAATTTCACTTGATGGTGTAGAGAGAACCAAGAGATCATTCCATCCCTCAGATTACTTGTAAACTACTGCAGAAACCTCAGGAAAGCCAGCAATTGCCTGCAAGACTGAGGTAAGAATCTCAAGGTTGACTCCCAAAACCATACGCATTGCTATAGAGTTGATTCTGACCCATAGCAACCTTACACAGGACAGGGTAGAACTACCTCTGAGTTTCCAAGTCTGAAACTCTCTATTTTTGTAAATCATTTTATTGGGGGCTCTTACAGGTCTTATAACAATCCATACATCAATTTTGTCAAGCACATTTGTACATATGTTGCAATCATCATTTTCTTTGTATGTGAGCCCTTGGTATCAACTCCTTTTATTTCCCTCCCTCCCAACCCTCCCTACCTCATGAACACTTGATAAATTATTAATTATTATTTTTCATATTGTACAGAATCCGCTGTCTCCATTCACCCAAGTTCTTGTTGTTCATGCCCCCCAGTCACCCCCTGGGGAGCGGCGTGGTTATACAGTGATCATTGCAGTCAGTTCCCCCTTTCACACCCCACCTCTCCCCCACCCTCATGGTATCACTACTCCCATTACTGTTCCTAGGGGGTTTATCTGTCCTGAATTCTGTGTGTCCAGAGCTCTTATCTGCACCAGTGTACATGCTTTGGTCTAGCCGGATTTGTAAGGTAGAACTGGAGTCATGATAGTGGGGTGAGGGCTGGGAGAGTCTGTAACTCTTTATAGGAGTAGAAAGCTTCACAGGAAAGTGAATTTGAGGCTGAGACCTTGGGAAAAGTTTGGTCAAGATAAACAGATGTGGAGTGGTGTAGGGAAGGAAAGATTAAAAATAACCTGGTCCAGGATCCTCACAAATTTTAAGTTCATTTGACGCTCCCTAGGGAGGAAGGAGGAAGAGCTATCAGCAGGCAGGCTGTGTCATGCCTACAGCCTCTACAAAAATGCTTCCTGACTCTTCTCAGAAATTCTGCCAGGTGCTACCAGCCTCCTGAGTCTGAGAATGGTTCCTCTATGTTCTTATGAAGCTGAGGAAGGTTGGCACAAAAATATTTGGGAATCCAAGGAGCATGGTGAGGTCATTTCAGGGGGTCATGAGGAATGACTAGTAGGGATTTCAGCCAAATTAAAGGGCTTAGCAATTTGAATACCAGCTGACTCTGACCTTGATCAAGCCTCTTTACCTTTCTGGGTCAATTAAAAAAATTATTTTTTACCAGGTTTCTACTATATGTCAGATATGGGGAAGCAGTAGACAAACCAATAGAAGCTAGGAAATTTGATCCCACCTGTACAGATGTTGCTTCTAAAGACAGCATTCTTTATGTATGAGTTTGCCAGTAGTAATAATTGTCGTTAATCGTGCACTCTTGCCTGAAGAAAAATCCAAGAATCTGTGTCTTTGTACCTCCCTTTTGACACCCTCAAGGAACCCAGTGGTGCTGTGAGGAAGGCATTGGCCTGCTAACCCAAATACTGGCAGTTCAAACCCACCTGATGCTCCAAAGAAGATGAGACTGTCTGTTCCCCTGAAGATATATCCTTTTGGAAACCCCACAGAGCAACTCTACTCTGTCCTATGAGAGTCAGAATAGACTAGTGAGGACAGTAGATGTGGTTTGGGTTTGGTTTCAACACCTCCTCCCTGATCTACCTCATTACATCACAGTGCCTTAATCAGCTCCCCAAGCTGGTTTGTTTTTATGGCAGATTTTCTTTCTCTCCCCAAGTGCCTGATTGTGGGAAACAGAGGGATTTCTCCCAAGCTGTCTACCCCAAATATATTCCAAACTCAGCTGCTTGCAAATGACTATGCACTTGGAGGTCATCAGGAATAGATCAGGGGTCATTCTCCCTAAGAGTTATCAGCTATCTAGTGCAAGCAGACACCACTGCTTATCCCACAACAAGTAGGATTCACTCCCTTCTGATAAGGATAGTAGTTGTCTGTTTCCTTGTAGGAGACACCAGAGAGGTCAAACCCATCCAAAGATGACCAAGGTTAGGCTGCCATCCTAAAACTAGAATCAGCCCATCTTGTCACATGTATACCCCCCAATCTCTACTCTTGCTATTGCATTTCCATAGACCATCCCCTCTCATTACTGTATCACCTATAGCACATCCCCTTCCTGTGACATGGGTCCTCACCTGTCATTAGGGGGCTTGCATGCCCCCAGAGTTCTGTCTTGGTTAACTTCACTCATTCCCTCTATGCTGGCTTTAGGGGAAGTTAATGGGAGGGCTAGGCCCCCCTGAATGCCCTAAGGAAATGACCCGGCATCCACAGTTAACAAACCTTTTTCCTTCCATTTCTAATTCCATGTGGGGGCGCTGTTTCTCCACAACAGCAGTCCAGAAGACTGCTTGATTTATAGGGTGGTCAAACTTCTCAAGTACTCTTTCCTGATAGGTATAAATTTTTACTCTAGAAATGCAAGGAAGGGAAAATTGGCTTAAGCGATCCTACATTTTTACAAACCATGGTATATCAGAACTCATTACTGCCTTAATTTCTTCTTCACAATCCTGACCAATAACTCCAGCAACACATTGAGAATTTATGTTGGACTTTCTTTTTTTTTTTTTTTTTTGGACTTTCTTAATAAACATCCTATAGTTCTTTTAGGTAGTGGACCCCAATTACTGCTCTTCATTTCTGATTCAATCACAGTTTTGGGTTTTTTCTTACAACTCTTATCAACTCCAGTATCAATTTTAATTTCTTGAGTACTAAGGTTAAATCTTCCTGATAGAAACTGTATTAATCTTTCAATAAGAGGTCCCTGCTTTTGAGGATCAAGCTCCTGTGAAGGCTTCTGAGCCATCTCTTGGTTATTCAAACCAACTGCAGTGAGAACAGAGACTAGGTTTTTGCCTCTTTGGCTAGGTCTGTTCTCCTGCTGTGAGGCTGCTAGATAAAGGCGATTTCTCTCAAAGATCTTCTTTGCTCCAGTAGGCAGACACCTTGCCTACCACGCTCTGCTATGAGGGCTCTGCATCAAGCTTCTTCCACTATTTTCCCGCCGGGAAGTCTTTGCTAATGGCGACCCTTCACTGTTGATTTTTGAACGACATTGGCTCGCCCAATGAGTTCCCTTCCTACAATGGAGGCAGAGTTCAGGTTCGTTTAAACCCGATCTCCATGGTCCTGGCCCATGCTCTGACACTGGCCGCAGCCTGCTCTGCCTACACTCTTTAGAAGATGACTTGTCTTCCCACAACTAAAGCACTTTCTTCCAGGTCTGATATAGTTTGCCAATGAAGCTGCCATGAGGTCTGCCTTGTATTCCTCTGCCTCTACATTCCTGCATATCCTAAAATAACCCAGCAAAGTGCCCTGTTCGCTGTAGGGATGCAAGGCATTTTTACAGTGCTTATTAGAGAAATCATAAGATAGCTTGTGCACTAGGTCTCTTACTGCCTGAACATTCTTCACACATTTGGAAATAGCATCTTCCAGTCGGGACACAAAGTCAGCGTAACGCTCATCATTCTGTTGTCTTATAGCCCTGTAACGCGGCGTTCTCTCTTCTGATGGAATTATCTTTTCCCAGGCCCTTAAGCAAACCTCATGTATCTGTCCTATTGTCTGTTCAGTAAACTGTAGTTGAGACTCAACTGTAATATAATTTGCAGCCCCTAGCAATTGATGAATTCCTATATCTATCCCATCCTCAGCATTCTTCCCAGCTCTTGCAAGGGCTGCTTCCTTCCATAGCATTTGATATCACAAGCATTCTGAAGAGTAAAGACAAATTCTCACTAAAGCTTTCCAATCTGTAGGGGTCCAGCTGTCAGACTCTGCTAGAGCCCTTATCATGCTAATTACAAAATGGGAGTCTGGGCCCTAGTCATTGATTGCCTGCTTGAGATCTTTTAGCAACTTAAAAGGCAAAGGCACTGTGAATTCCTTTTGGTTCTAACAGGATAAGACATCTTGCATTCTAAATCTTCTTCTGCAATCCCTCTTCCTACTCTGGAGAGTAAAGGTGCTTTCCTATACTTTGCTTCTTTACATCTATTCTCTGAGCTACTCTTTTCAATCTGGATATCTTGGAGTTCCACTTCCTGAACTTCACCTTCTGTGCTAGCTCTCCTAGTTTGCATTTCTTTGGAGCTAATCTCTCTACCTTCAGGGCTGGCTTGCTTGATTGTTTTACAATCTCTGGCCTTTCTTACACTAAATTCCAGCAGGAGAGCAGTTGCTTTTACTATGTCCCCTTCTGACTCAGGCTCATTCTTTTAGCTCTGCCTAAAATCTTCTCATCTGCCTGAAACCCGTTCTCACTGCTTCTCATCTGATTTAAATTTGGGCATCTTAGACGTTGCCTGTTCTGCTTCTTGGCTTTCTCTACCTTTGAAAGCAAGGGAGCTTCCTGGGATTGTTTAATAGCCATGCTTTGGATCTTGCAATCCACTGCCTCTAGTACTGTATCACCTTTAAACCTTCGGAGTCTGCAGTCTCGCGAGAGCATACAGGCTTTGGCAATGAGGTTCTGTTCTAGAATTGGAGGCTTTAGATAACAAACCAATCCCTGCCTTTTCAGTTTTTCCTAAAGTTTCATAACCTAAATCATGCTTATTCACAGACACTTTAGCTTGCTTTTCTAGATTTGAATAGACACAAGACTTCTCACTAGACTGTTCATCCTTATTCTCTTCCTCCTGCAAAAGTTTTAAAACCATCTTAACTTGTACCCACAGAGACCACTTCTCCATAGGGATACTCTCCCCATCTCTGTGCTTCCTTTAAGTTGACAATGACCTCCTCCCAGGTCTCTAAATCAAAAGTTCCTTCCTCTGAGAACCATGAATTATACCTTTTTACTACTTTTAGAAAACATTGTATCTTTTTCTTCGTTACTTTTACACCTTGTCTTTTCAGTAAGTAGAGAGCATGGTACCATAAGTTTCAGGTTTACTTTTACCTTGCTCCCATTATCCTCTTTAAAATTCTAATTCACTATTTCCACTACTTCTCTGTCAATCCCCACACCGGATCCTCACTTCACACAATTTTCAAATTCACTCTACATACCAATGGGGCCATATAATTGTTATATGGGATATAACTCATATTGTCCCACGTTGTGCGCCATTTGTCTGGGGAAGCCCGCCTTGTGCTGGGGCTCCAGCCTCCAGCCCAGTCCTTGAGCCTCCTGCCTGGTCTCCATCCCACCTCCCTTCATCCACACTGAGCGTGGACCTGGCTGGTAAGATCATGGCCATCCAGGAGGTGAGCATGCTACCATGAATTGTGTCTGACTGCATTATTGTAATGTCTCTTCTATCGCTCATGCTCCCGGTGACTTTAATATAATATTTATATATCTCAACCATACAATTGTGCTTATTGAACCCAAGATTACTGGTGGGGGGCTGGCACCCCAACTCATACCACAGTACATACCATTTGTCTAGTTCTTCAATGCTTCCTCTCCCGCTCACTCCCTCCAACTATCATGACCTCAGCTCTACCTTACAAAGCCGGCTAGACCAGAGCATGTACACTGGTACAGATAAGAACTCTCAACACACAGAATCCAGGACAGATAAACCCTTCAGGAACAGTAATGGAAGTAGTGATAACATGAGGGTAGGGATGAGATAGAGGGAACTGATAGCAATGATTGATGTATTAACACTCACACCCCAGGGGGACAAGCAACAGAAACATTGGTGAAGTGAGACCTTGGACATTGTAAAATATGAAAGTATAATTTATCAAGGTTTCATGAGGGTGGGAGAGTGGGAGAGAAGGGGGAAAAAGGAGCTGATACCAAGGGGTCAAGTATAAAGAAAATGATGATGGTACCGTAGGTACAAATGTGCTTGATACAATTGATGTATGCATTGTTATAAGTGGTGTAAGAGCCCCCGATAAAATGACTCAATTTTTTAAAAGTGTTTAGGTAGATCTTGATGGAGGATAGATTGAGAAACAATAGTTTCAGAATTTGATAATTTTGCTTAATAATCAAACTGAAAACTCACTGCCATTGCATCTTTTGTGACTCACAGCAACCCTGACTTTCAGCAACCCTATTGGACAGGGTAGAGCAGCCCCTGTGAGTTTCTGAGACTGCAACTCTTTACAGGGGTAGAAAGCCCTAACGTTTCTCTCTCAGAGCGGGTGGTGGTTTTGAACTATGTGGGTAGCAGCCAAGTGAAAACCACTATGCCACCAGGGCTCCCTGTGCCACATAGCGGGAGCTGTTGTTTTCCCAAACATTCACTTGGCTATTTCTTTTATAAGAAGCCAAGTAATTTGGCAGCTTATTTCTGTTCCAGTTTTCTTATATAGAAAATGTGGTGACAGTGTGAACCTGTTTGTTGTAGTTTATGTGAACATAATTAATTGAGTGATCTAGACCAAGTGAGCTAGACCAAGTGAGCTGACTGGTCAAAAATCAGACCTGTGGATTGCCAAATTGGTTCTGCTGAGATTGGGGCTTTCCTGGATCCACAGGCTTCCTCCAAGCTGTGTCCGAGAAGCTCTGCATTTTAGAGCTACATTTTATAGTTGAAAGAGAGGCCTAAGGAGGGAGGGAGTCCTTAAGCTCTAAGACCTTAATGCTGTCATTGCTGTCCTCTTTTAGTGTACCTGCAGTTTCCACACTGCAGTGGGAACCATTGAAACAGCTGTTCTCATTCTCTGAGATGGTGTGCCACCCCACTCCATACCACCACCACCTCATCCCTTTCTCTTATTGTAGAGATAATGCCCCTTCCATATGTATCTCAGATATTCAATTAATGAAGAAAGACAAAAGTAGGAGAAATGATTTAGATGAAGGAGACCATAAGCATGAGGCCATAATGGGGTCCAAAGGCTGTGTGGCCATGTCGCTAATTATAGAAATGGATGAAATCTGCCACAAAAATGTGATTGGAGGCAGAGCAATTCATCACTCTCTCAGGCAGGACTACATAAGTGAGAATGGGGCCATTATGGAGACATGGAGACGATCACAGATTAGAAAGGCTTACTGGATTTGTTCTGGGGCCTTCCGACCACTATAACTCATGACCATAGGGTCTTAGACTTTCCCAATTTCCATTGAGGACCTTCCCAGGGAAGTCCCAGAGGGCAGATTGCTCCTCTCTGCTCTGGCTAGTTGTTGTTGCGTGCCATTGAGGACACTTGGACTCGTCGTGACCTCACATACAACCGAATGAAACACTGTAGGGTCGTGCACCATCCTCACAATTGTTCCTCTGCCTGAACCACCGATGAAGCCACTGAGTCCATCCACTTCTTCGAGGACCTCCTCTGTTTCATGGCTTCTCCACTGTACCAAATAGGATGTCCTTCTCCAGGGACTGGTCTCTCCTGACAACATGTCCAAAGTATGTAAGATGGCGTCTTGCCATCCTTGCCTCTAAGCAGCACTCTGGCCTTATTTCTTCTGATACAGATTGGTCAGTCCTTCAGCAGTCCATGGTACTGTCAGTAGTCTTCTGGTGGACCACAATTCGATGCATCTGTTCTTCTACAGCCTTCCTTATTCAGTGTCTAACTTTCACATGCATATGATGCAATGGAAAATAGCATGGCTTAGGTCATGTGCACCTTAGTCCTCAGAGTAACATCATTGTTCTTCAACACTATAAAGAGGTTTTCTGCAGCAGATTTACCCATTACAATACATCTTTTGATCTCCTGACTGCTGTTTCTATGAACATTGATAGTGGATCTAAGCAAGACAAAATCCTTGACAACTGAAGCCCTTTTCTCTGTTTATCACCTATTGGTCCAGTTTTGGGGATTTTGGTCTTCCTTATATTGAATTGTAACCCATATTGAAGGCTGCAATCCTTGATCTTCAGCAAGTAGTTCAATTCCTCCTCATTGTCAGCAAACAAATGGTGTCATATATGCACACAAGCAGGCTCCCAAAAGTTAGTGGAACAAGGAATCAAAAGAGAATGGAATTTTTCAGGGACTTTTTGAAATACCAGTGTGTGTGTGTGTGTGTGTGTGTGTATGAGAGAGAGAGAGAGAGAGAGAGAGAGAGAGAGAGAGAGAGAGAGAGAGAGAGAGGAGATGTGGGCATAAAACAAACATCAAGCAACATAAGGGAGAATGCTGTTGGCTGCTGTTGAACTGATTCCGGTGCGCATGCACAGTGACCTGCTGTGTGCACCATAGTGACCCCTCAGAAGCAGATCATCAAGCCTACCTTTCAACTGAAATTCTGAGAATTCACAATTTTCAGAAGTATGTGGATAACAGTGAAAGCCAAAATTCTATTTGCACAGTCCCCACGTGGATTAAGCTTCCAGTGAATTCCTTCAGACCATTGACCAGGGATGTGAACACTCTTGCCACCAGGCAGAGGGCATTGGAAAGTGGATTACCCCTTAGGCAGCCCATGGTGGGGCTTAGAGACTTGCCTAAGTGTATCCTTGAATCGAGGCTGCCATTCTGGGCTGCACAGTCATGAGTCATGCCCCCAAAGCCTTGGTTGTTTGGCCCTGGACCACTCTTGTAAACTGTCCTGTTTAACACAGGTCCCAATCCTTGTCCTATTCTTGCTTCTGTAGTCCCACCTGGAACTGTGATGTTGGGATCTGCCGCCATGTCCTTTCAAGTCTGTGAATCTCAGATAACCCTTACATATCAATAAGACCTCTTGCTAATAGTTTCCCTCCCCTCATCTCGATGGCATGTGTTTGTCCTGTTTAAGATTTAATAAATTATCTTTGAGATTTGGGATATCCTCTTACCCTAAAACACAAGGCATCTCTGGGTGTATTCCAGCTGCCAACTTTTTAGGTAGTAGTCAAGAAGTTAGCTGTTATGTCACCCAGGAAGCTGGGGAAAGGATGATCACCAGAACAAATCCATTATTCCCTCCACTCGCTTCCTAGCCTTTGAATCTCCACCTTGGAGGCAACTATGGCCTTTCTGTTTCTTTTTGATGATCATGTACGCATGTCCAAGTAAAGCTTACTTTTTACTCTTTTGTATCGCCTATTTCATTAAATATTATATTTTGGAGATTCTTCCAAATGGATTCATACAGAATGACCTCATTCATTTAAGAGTGCATGCTGTTACACAATACAGCTATGATAAAATGCATCTAACCAACCTCTCTTTTTTCTCTGTGTATTTTACCAATTTTCCTGTCAAAATTGACCATATCTGAGTTTGCTTTCAGGGACACCTTAAGTCTAGTACCCCTTGAATCCTAGGGCCTGGAGTCCTCCTCCTCTTCAGAACCAATCTCTGTGCAGGTGTGCTGGTATGTGAACTGTGAACCCTCTCCCTAAAATCAAAAAATAAAACCCAAACTCACTGTCATCAAGTCACTGTTGACTTGCAGTGACCCTCTGAGTTTCTGAAACTCTGTCTATGGTAGTAGAAAAACCAGTCTTTCTCAGAGCTGCTGGTAGTTTTGAACTGCCAACCATGTGGATCACAGCATAACTGTTAGGTTTCTCGGGTGGGAAATACCTCAGTTCTTGGCATCACAGGAGAAAGAATTCATGTCGAAGACTGATTGTTGATCCAAATGGGTTTGTATTAAGGAGAGAAGGTGATAGAGGAGAAGAGAAGAGAAAGAGAGGAGAGAGGGGGAAGGGGGAAAGAAAGGATTGAGAGAGAGAGAGAGAGAGAGAGAGAGAGAGAGAAAGAGAGAGAGAGAGAGAGACCCCACAGAAAAACAGGGAGGTGGTCTCCAGGTTCGGCCTTTAGTGGCTTCGGCTGGGAGGCGTGGTTGACATTATTGGTTGACCCCATTGGCTGAATTAAGCCCACCTGTCATGGTTTGCACCCACCTAAGTGCACTGCCTCCCTGCCTCATGTGCCTGAATTTGGAGCCTGCCCAGTAGACACCCTGGTCCCAGCTCTAGCTACCTAACATAAAACTACACCATAACACTACTCCCTCCTAAACAGCATAGCTAAAAATATGAGTTGAGCAGAGAAATTGGTTCTTAAAAGAATGCCTTCGCTTACAACCGATTGTCATTTTAAATTTCACTTGATGGTGTAGAGAGAACCAAGAGATCATTCCATCCCTCAGATTACTTGTAAACTACTGCAGAAACCTCAGGAAAGCCAGCAATTGCCTGCAAGACTGAGGTAAGAATCTCAAGGTTGACTCCCAAAACCATACGCATTGCTATAGAGTTGATTCTGACCCATAGCAACCTTACACAGGACAGGGTAGAACTACCTCTGAGTTTCCAAGTCTGAAACTCTCTATTTTTGTAAATCATTTTATTGGGGGCTCTTACAGGTCTTATAACAATCCATACATCAATTTTGTCAAGCACATTTGTACATATGTTGCAATCATCATTTTCTTTGTATGTGAGCCCTTGGTATCAACTCCTTTTATTTCCCTCCCTCCCAACCCTCCCTACCTCATGAACACTTGATAAATTATTAATTATTATTTTTCATATTGTACAGAATCCGCTGTCTCCATTCACCCAAGTTCTTGTTGTTCATGCCCCCCAGTCACCCCCTGGGGAGCGGCGTGGTTATACAGTGATCATTGCAGTCAGTTCCCCCTTTCACACCCCACCTCTCCCCCACCCTCATGGTATCACTACTCCCATTACTGTTCCTAGGGGGTTTATCTGTCCTGAATTCTGTGTGTCCAGAGCTCTTATCTGCACCAGTGTACATGCTTTGGTCTAGCCGGATTTGTAAGGTAGAACTGGAGTCATGATAGTGGGGTGAGGGCTGGGAGAGTCTGTAACTCTTTATAGGAGTAGAAAGCTTCACAGGAAAGTGAATTTGAGGCTGAGACCTTGGGAAAAGTTTGGTCAAGATAAACAGATGTGGAGTGGTGTAGGGAAGGAAAGATTAAAAATAACCTGGTCCAGGATCCTCACAAATTTTAAGTTCATTTGACGCTCCCTAGGGAGGAAGGAGGAAGAGCTATCAGCAGGCAGGCTGTGTCATGCCTACAGCCTCTACAAAAATGCTTCCTGACTCTTCTCAGAAATTCTGCCAGGTGCTACCAGCCTCCTGAGTCTGAGAATGGTTCCTCTATGTTCTTATGAAGCTGAGGAAGGTTGGCACAAAAATATTTGGGAATCCAAGGAGCATGGTGAGGTCATTTCAGGGGGTCATGAGGAATGACTAGTAGGGATTTCAGCCAAATTAAAGGGCTTAGCAATTTGAATACCAGCTGACTCTGACCTTGATCAAGCCTCTTTACCTTTCTGGGTCAATTAAAAAAATTATTTTTTACCAGGTTTCTACTATATGTCAGATATGGGGAAGCAGTAGACAAACCAATAGAAGCTAGGAAATTTGATCCCACCTGTACAGATGTTGCTTCTAAAGACAGCATTCTTTATGTATGAGTTTGCCAGTAGTAATAATTGTCGTTAATCGTGCACTCTTGCCTGAAGAAAAATCCAAGAATCTGTGTCTTTGTACCTCCCTTTTGACACCCTCAAGGAACCCAGTGGTGCTGTGAGGAAGGCATTGGCCTGCTAACCCAAATACTGGCAGTTCAAACCCACCTGATGCTCCAAAGAAGATGAGACTGTCTGTTCCCCTGAAGATATATCCTTTTGGAAACCCCACAGAGCAACTCTACTCTGTCCTATGAGAGTCAGAATAGACTAGTGAGGACAGTAGATGTGGTTTGGGTTTGGTTTCAACACCTCCTCCCTGATCTACCTCATTACATCACAGTGCCTTAATCAGCTCCCCAAGCTGGTTTGTTTTTATGGCAGATTTTCTTTCTCTCCCCAAGTGCCTGATTGTGGGAAACAGAGGGATTTCTCCCAAGCTGTCTACCCCAAATATATTCCAAACTCAGCTGCTTGCAAATGACTATGCACTTGGAGGTCATCAGGAATAGATCAGGGGTCATTCTCCCTAAGAGTTATCAGCTATCTAGTGCAAGCAGACACCACTGCTTATCCCACAACAAGTAGGATTCACTCCCTTCTGATAAGGATAGTAGTTGTCTGTTTCCTTGTAGGAGACACCAGAGAGGTCAAACCCATCCAAAGATGACCAAGGTTAGGCTGCCATCCTAAAACTAGAATCAGCCCATCTTGTCACATGTATACCCCCCAATCTCTACTCTTGCTATTGCATTTCCATAGACCATCCCCTCTCATTACTGTATCACCTATAGCACATCCCCTTCCTGTGACATGGGTCCTCACCTGTCATTAGGGGGCTTGCATGCCCCCAGAGTTCTGTCTTGGTTAACTTCACTCATTCCCTCTATGCTGGCTTTAGGGGAAGTTAATGGGAGGGCTAGGCCCCCCTGAATGCCCTAAGGAAATGACCCGGCATCCACAGTTAACAAACCTTTTTCCTTCCATTTCTAATTCCATGTGGGGGCGCTGTTTCTCCACAACAGCAGTCCAGAAGACTGCTTGATTTATAGGGTGGTCAAACTTCTCAAGTACTCTTTCCTGATAGGTATAAATTTTTACTCTAGAAATGCAAGGAAGGGAAAATTGGCTTAAGCGATCCTACATTTTTACAAACCATGGTATATCAGAACTCATTACTGCCTTAATTTCTTCTTCACAATCCTGACCAATAACTCCAGCAACACATTGAGAATTTATGTTGGACTTTCTTTTTTTGGACTTTCTTAATAAACATCCTATAGTTCTTTTAGGTAGTGGACCCCAATTACTGCTCTTCATTTCTGATTCAATCACAGTTTTGGGTTTTTTCTTACAACTCTTATCAACTCCAGTATCAATTTTAATTTCTTGAGTACTAAGGTTAAATCTTCCTGATAGAAACTGTATTAATCTTTCAATAAGAGGTCCCTGCTTTTGAGGATCAAGCTCCTGTGAAGGCTTCTGAGCCATCTCTTGGTTATTCAAACCAACTGCAGTGAGAACAGAGACTAGGTTTTTGCCTCTTTGGCTAGGTCTGTTCTCCTGCTGTGAGGCTGCTAGATAAAGGCGATTTCTCTCAAAGATCTTCTTTGCTCCAGTAGGCAGACACCTTGCCTACCACGCTCTGCTATGAGGGCTCTGCATCAAGCTTCTTCCACTATTTTCCCGCCGGGAAGTCTTTGCTAATGGCGACCCTTCACTGTTGATTTTTGAACGACATTGGCTCGCCCAATGAGTTCCCTTCCTACAATGGAGGCAGAGTTCAGGTTCGTTTAAACCCGATCTCCATGGTCCTGGCCCATGCTCTGACACTGGCCGCAGCCTGCTCTGCCTACACTCTTTAGAAGATGACTTGTCTTCCCACAACTAAAGCACTTTCTTCCAGGTCTGATATAGTTTGCCAATGAAGCTGCCATGAGGTCTGCCTTGTATTCCTCTGCCTCTACATTCCTGCATATCCTAAAATAACCCAGCAAAGTGCCCTGTTCGCTGTAGGGATGCAAGGCATTTTTACAGTGCTTATTAGAGAAATCATAAGATAGCTTGTGCACTAGGTCTCTTACTGCCTGAACATTCTTCACACATTTGGAAATAGCATCTTCCAGTCGGGACACAAAGTCAGCGTAACGCTCATCATTCTGTTGTCTTATAGCCCTGTAACGCGGCGTTCTCTCTTCTGATGGAATTATCTTTTCCCAGGCCCTTAAGCAAACCTCATGTATCTGTCCTATTGTCTGTTCAGTAAACTGTAGTTGAGACTCAACTGTAATATAATTTGCAGCCCCTAGCAATTGACGAATTCCTATATCTATCCCATCCTCAGCATTCTTCCCAGCTCTTGCAAGGGCTGCTTCCTTCCATAGCATTTGATATCACAAGCATTCTGAAGAGTAAAGACAAATTCTCACTAAAGCTTTCCAATCTGTAGGGGTCCAGCTGTCAGACTCTGCTAGAGCCCTTATCATGCTAATTACAAAATGGGAGTCTGGGCCCTAGTCATTGATTGCCTGCTTGAGATCTTTTAGCAACTTAAAAGGCAAAGGCACTGTGAATTCCTTTTGGTTCTAACAGGATAAGACATCTTGCATTCTAAATCTTCTTCTGCAATCCCTCTTCCTACTCTGGAGAGTAAAGGTGCTTTCCTATACTTTGCTTCTTTACATCTATTCTCTGAGCTACTCTTTTCAATCTGGATATCTTGGAGTTCCACTTCCTGAACTTCACCTTCTGTGCTAGCTCTCCTAGTTTGCATTTCTTTGGAGCTAATCTCTCTACCTTCAGGGCTGGCTTGCTTGATTGTTTTACAATCTCTGGCCTTTCTTACACTAAATTCCAGCAGGAGAGCAGTTGCTTTTACTATGTCCCCTTCTGACTCAGGCTCATTCTTTTAGCTCTGCCTAAAATCTTCTCATCTGCCTGAAACCCGTTCTCACTGCTTCTCATCTGATTTAAATTTGGGCATCTTAGACGTTGCCTGTTCTGCTTCTTGGCTTTCTCTACCTTTGAAAGCAAGGGAGCTTCCTGGGATTGTTTAATAGCCATGCTTTGGATCTTGCAATCCACTGCCTCTAGTACTGTATCACCTTTAAACCTTCGGAGTCTGCAGTCTCGCGAGAGCATACAGGCTTTGGCAATGAGGTTCTGTTCTAGAATTGGAGGCTTTAGATAACAAACCAATCCCTGCCTTTTCAGTTTTTCCTAAAGTTTCATAACCTAAATCATGCTTATTCACAGACACTTTAGCTTGCTTTTCTAGATTTGAATAGACACAAGACTTCTCACTAGACTGTTCATCCTTATTCTCTTCCTCCTGCAAAAGTTTTAAAACCATCTTAACTTGTACCCACAGAGACCACTTCTCCATAGGGATACTCTCCCCATCTCTGTGCTTCCTTTAAGTTGACAATGACCTCCTCCCAGGTCTCTAAATCAAAAGTTCCTTCCTCTGAGAACCATGAATTATACCTTTTTACTACTTTTAGAAAACATTGTATCTTTTTCTTCGTTACTTTTACACCTTGTCTTTTCAGTAAGTAGAGAGCATGGTACCATAAGTTTCAGGTTTACTTTTACCTTGCTCCCATTATCCTCTTTAAAATTCTAATTCACTATTTCCACTACTTCTCTGTCAATCCCCACACCGGATCCTCACTTCACACAATTTTCAAATTCACTCTACATACCAATGGGGCCATATAATTGTTATATGGGATATAACTCATATTGTCCCACGTTGTGCGCCATTTGTCTGGGGAAGCCCGCCTTGTGCTGGGGCTCCAGCCTCCAGCCCAGTCCTTGAGCCTCCTGCCTGGTCTCCATCCCACCTCCCTTCATCCACACTGAGCGTGGACCTGGCTGGTAAGATCATGGCCATCCAGGAGGTGAGCATGCTACCATGAATTGTGTCTGACTGCATTATTGTAATGTCTCTTCTATCGCTCATGCTCCCGGTGACTTTAATATAATATTTATATATCTCAACCATACAATTGTGCTTATTGAACCCAAGATTACTGGTGGGGGGCTGGCACCCCAACTCATACCACAGTACATACCATTTGTCTAGTTCTTCAATGCTTCCTCTCCCGCTCACTCCCTCCAACTATCATGACCTCAGCTCTACCTTACAAAGCCGGCTAGACCAGAGCATGTACACTGGTACAGATAAGAACTCTCAACACACAGAATCCAGGACAGATAAACCCTTCAGGAACAGTAATGGAAGTAGTGATAACATGAGGGTAGGGATGAGATAGAGGGAACTGATAGCAATGATTGATGTATTAACACTCACACCCCAGGGGGACAAGCAACAGAAACATTGGTGAAGTGAGACCTTGGACATTGTAAAATATGAAAGTATAATTTATCAAGGTTTCATGAGGGTGGGAGAGTGGGAGAGAAGGGGGAAAAAGGAGCTGATACCAAGGGGTCAAGTATAAAGAAAATGATGATGGTACCGTAGGTACAAATGTGCTTGATACAATTGATGTATGCATTGTTATAAGTGGTGTAAGAGCCCCCGATAAAATGACTCAATTTTTTAAAAGTGTTTAGGTAGATCTTGATGGAGGATAGATTGAGAAACAATAGTTTCAGAATTTGATAATTTTGCTTAATAATCAAACTGAAAACTCACTGCCATTGCATCTTTTGTGACTCACAGCAACCCTGACTTTCAGCAACCCTATTGGACAGGGTAGAGCAGCCCCTGTGAGTTTCTGAGACTGCAACTCTTTACAGGGGTAGAAAGCCCTAACATTTCTCTCTCAGAGCGGGTGGTGGTTTTGAACTATGTGGGTAGCAGCCAAGTGAAAACCACTATGCCACCAGGGCTCCCTGTGCCACATAGCGGGAGCTGTTGTTTTCCCAAACATTCACTTGGCTATTTCTTTTATAAGAAGCCAAGTAATTTGGCAGCTTATTTCTGTTCCAGTTTTCTTATATAGAAAATGTGGTGACAGTGTGAACCTGTTTGTTGTAGTTTATGTGAACATAATTAATTGAGTGATCTAGACCAAGTGAGCTAGACCAAGTGAGCTGACTGGTCAAAAATCAGACCTGTGGATTGCCAAATTGGTTCTGCTGAGATTGGGGCTTTCCTGGATCCACAGGCTTCCTCCAAGCTGTGTCCGAGAAGCTCTGCATTTTAGAGCTACATTTTATAGTTGAAAGAGAGGCCTAAGGAGGGAGGGAGTCCTTAAGCTCTAAGACCTTAATGCTGTCATTGCTGTCCTCTTTTAGTGTACCTGCAGTTTCCACACTGCAGTGGGAACCATTGAAACAGCTGTTCTCATTCTCTGAGATGGTGTGCCACCCCACTCCATACCACCACCACCTCATCCCTTTCTCTTATTGTAGAGATAATGCCCCTTCCATATGTATCTCAGATATTCAATTAATGAAGAAAGACAAAAGTAGGAGAAATGATTTAGATGAAGGAGACCATAAGCATGAGGCCATAATGGGGTCCATAGGCTGTGTGGCCATGTCGCTAATTATAGAAATGGATGAAATCTGCCACAAAAATGTGATTGGAGGCAGAGCAATTCATCACTCTCTCAGGCAGGACTACATAAGTGAGAATGGGGCCATTATGGAGACATGGAGACGATCACAGATTAGAAAGGCTTACTGGATTTGTTCTGGGGCCTTCCGACCACTATAACTCATGACCATAGGGTCTTAGACTTTCCCAATTTCCATTGAGGACCTTCCCAGGGAAGTCCCAGAGGGCAGATTGCTCCTCTCTGCTCTGGCTAGTTGTTGTTGCGTGCCATTGAGGACACTTGGACTCGTCGTGACCTCACATACAACCGAATGAAACACTGTAGGGTCGTGCACCATCCTCACAATTGTTCCTGTGCCTGAACCACCGATGAAGCCACTGAGTCCATCCACTTCTTCGAGGACCTCCTCTGTTTCATGGCTTCTCCACTGTACCAAATAGGATGTCCTTCTCCAGGGACTGGTCTCTCCTGACAACATGTCCAAAGTATGTAAGATGGCGTCTTGCCATCCTTGCCTCTAAGCAGCACTCTGGCCTTATTTCTTCTGATACAGATTGGTCAGTCCTTCAGCAGTCCATGGTACTGTCAGTAGTCTTCTGGTGGACCACAATTCGATGCATCTGTTCTTCTACAGCCTTCCTTATTCAGTGTCTAACTTTCACATGCATATGATGCAATGGAAAATAGCATGGCTTAGGTCATGTGCACCTTAGTCCTCAGAGTAACATCATTGTTCTTCAACACTATAAAGAGGTTTTCTGCAGCAGATTTACCCATTACAATACATCTTTTGATCTCCTGACTGCTGTTTCTATGAACATTGATAGTGGATCTAAGCAAGACAAAATCCTTGACAACTGAAGCCCTTTTCTCTGTTTATCACCTATTGGTCCAGTTTTGGGGATTTTGGTCTTCCTTATATTGAATTGTAACCCATATTGAAGGCTGCAATCCTTGATCTTCAGCAAGTAGTTCAATTCCTCCTCATTTTCAGCAAACAAATGGTGTCATATATGCACACAAGCAGGCTCCCAAAAGTTAGTGGAACAAGGAATCAAAAGAGAATGGAATTTTTCAGGGACTTTTTGAAATACCAGTGTGTGTGTGTGTGTGTGTGTGTGTATGAGAGAGAGAGAGAGAGAGAGAGAGAGAGAGAGAGAGAGAGAGAGAGAGAGAGAGAGAGAGAGGAGATGTGGGCATAAAACAAACATCAAGCAACATAAGGGAGAATGCTGTTGGCTGCTGTTGAACTGATTCCGGTGCGCATGCACAGTGACCTGCTGTGTGCACCATAGTGACCCCTCAGAAGCAGATCATCAAGCCTACCTTTCAACTGAAATTCTGAGAATTCACAATTTTCAGAAGTATGTGGATAACAGTGAAAGCCAAAATTCTATTTGCACAGTCCCCACGTGGATTAAGCTTCCAGTGAATTCCTTCAGACCATTGACCAGGGATGTGAACACTCTTGCCACCAGGCAGAGGGCATTGGAAAGTGGATTACCCCTTAGGCAGCCCATGGTGGGGCTTAGAGACTTGCCTAAGTGTATCCTTGAATCGAGGCTGCCATTCTGGGCTGCACAGTCATGAGTCATGCCCCCAAAGCCTTGGTTGTTTGGCCCTGGACCACTCTTGTAAACTGTCCTGTTTAACACAGGTCCCAATCCTTGTCCTATTCTTGCTTCTGTAGTCCCACCTGGAACTGTGATGTTGGGATCTGCCGCCATGTCCTTTCAAGTCTGTGAATCTCAGATAACCCTTACATATCAATAAGACCTCTTGCTAATAGTTTCCCTCCCCTCATCTCGATGGCATGTGTTTGTCCTGTTTAAGATTTAATAAATTATCTTTGAGATTTGGGATATCCTCTTACCCTAAAACACAAGGCATCTCTGGGTGTATTCCAGCTGCCAACTTTTTAGGTAGTAGTCAAGAAGTTAGCTGTTATGTCACCCAGGAAGCTGGGGAAAGGATGATCACCAGAACAAATCCATTATTCCCTCCACTCGCTTCCTAGCCTTTGAATCTCCACCTTGGAGGCAACTATGGCCTTTCTGTTTCTTTTTGATGATCATGTACGCATGTCCAAGTAAAGCTTACTTTTTACTCTTTTGTATCGCCTATTTCATTAAATATTATATTTTGGAGATTCTTCCAAATGGATTCATACAGAATGACCTCATTCATTTAAGAGTGCATGCTGTTACACAATACAGCTATGATAAAATGCATCTAACCAACCTCTCTTTTTTCTCTGTGTATTTTACCAATTTTCCTGTCAAAATTGACCATATCTGAGTTTGCTTTCAGGGACACCTTAAGTCTAGTACCCCTTGAATCCTAGGGCCTGGAGTCCTCCTCCTCTTCAGAACCAATCTCTGTGCAGGTGTGCTGGTATGTGAACTGTGAACCCTCTCCCTAAAATCAAAAAATAAAACCCAAACTCACTGTCATCAAGTCACTGTTGACTTGCAGTGACCCTCTGAGTTTCTGAAACTCTGTCTATGGTAGTAGAAAAACCAGTCTTTCTCAGAGCTGCTGGTAGTTTTGAACTGCCAACCATGTGGATCACAGCATAACTGTTAGGTTTCTCGGGTGGGAAATACCTCAGTTCTTGGCATCACAGGAGAAAGAATTCATGTCGAAGACTGATTGTTGATCCAAATGGGTTTGTATTAAGGAGAGAAGGTGATAGAGGAGAAGAGAAGAGAAAGAGAGGAGAGAGGGGGAAGGGGGAAAGAAAGGATTGAGAGAGAGAGAGAGAGAGAGAGAGAGAGAGAAAGAGAGAGAGAGAGAGAGACCCCACAGAAAAACAGGGAGGTGGTCTCCAGGTTCGGCCTTTAGTGGCTTCGGCTGGGAGGCGTGGTTGACATTATTGGTTGACCCCATTGGCTGAATTAAGCCCACCTGTCATGGTTTGCACCCACCTAAGTGCACTGCCTCCCTGCCTCATGTGCCTGAATTTGGAGCCTGCCCAGTAGACACCCTGGTCCCAGCTCTAGCTACCTAACATAAAACTACACCATAACACTACTCCCTCCTAAACAGCATAGCTAAAAATATGAGTTGAGCAGAGAAATTGGTTCTTAAAAGAATGCCTTCGCTTACAACCGATTGTCATTTTAAATTTCACTTGATGGTGTAGAGAGAACCAAGAGATCATTCCATCCCTCAGATTACTTGTAAACTACTGCAGAAACCTCAGGAAAGCCAGCAATTGCCTGCAAGACTGAGGTAAGAATCTCAAGGTTGACTCCCAAAACCATACGCATTGCTATAGAGTTGATTCTGACCCATAGCAACCTTACACAGGACAGGGTAGAACTACCTCTGAGTTTCCAAGTCTGAAACTCTCTATTTTTGTAAATCATTTTATTGGGGGCTCTTACAGGTCTTATAACAATCCATACATCAATTTTGTCAAGCACATTTGTACATATGTTGCAATCATCATTTTCTTTGTATGTGAGCCCTTGGTATCAACTCCTTTTATTTCCCTCCCTCCCAACCCTCCCTACCTCATGAACACTTGATAAATTATTAATTATTATTTTTCATATTGTACAGAATCCGCTGTCTCCATTCACCCAAGTTCTTGTTGTTCATGCCCCCCAGTCACCCCCTGGGGAGCGGCGTGGTTATACAGTGATCATTGCAGTCAGTTCCCCCTTTCACACCCCACCTCTCCCCCACCCTCATGGTATCACTACTCCCATTACTGTTCCTAGGGGGTTTATCTGTCCTGAATTCTGTGTGTCCAGAGCTCTTATCTGCACCAGTGTACATGCTTTGGTCTAGCCGGATTTGTAAGGTAGAACTGGAGTCATGATAGTGGGGTGAGGGCTGGGAGAGTCTGTAACTCTTTATAGGAGTAGAAAGCTTCACAGGAAAGTGAATTTGAGGCTGAGACCTTGGGAAAAGTTTGGTCAAGATAAACAGATGTGGAGTGGTGTAGGGAAGGAAAGATTAAAAATAACCTGGTCCAGGATCCTCACAAATTTTAAGTTCATTTGACGCTCCCTAGGGAGGAAGGAGGAAGAGCTATCAGCAGGCAGGCTGTGTCATGCCTACAGCCTCTACAAAAATGCTTCCTGACTCTTCTCAGAAATTCTGCCAGGTGCTACCAGCCTCCTGAGTCTGAGAATGGTTCCTCTATGTTCTTATGAAGCTGAGGAAGGTTGGCACAAAAATATTTGGGAATCCAAGGAGCATGGTGAGGTCATTTCAGGGGGTCATGAGGAATGACTAGTAGGGATTTCAGCCAAATTAAAGGGCTTAGCAATTTGAATACCAGCTGACTCTGACCTTGATCAAGCCTCTTTACCTTTCTGGGTCAATTAAAAAAATTATTTTTTACCAGGTTTCTACTATATGTCAGATATGGGGAAGCAGTAGACAAACCAATAGAAGCTAGGAAATTTGATCCCACCTGTACAGATGTTGCTTCTAAAGACAGCATTCTTTATGTATGAGTTTGCCAGTAGTAATAATTGTCGTTAATCGTGCACTCTTGCCTGAAGAAAAATCCAAGAATCTGTGTCTTTGTACCTCCCTTTTGACACCCTCAAGGAACCCAGTGGTGCTGTGAGGAAGGCATTGGCCTGCTAACCCAAATACTGGCAGTTCAAACCCACCTGATGCTCCAAAGAAGATGAGACTGTCTGTTCCCCTGAAGATATATCCTTTTGGAAACCCCACAGAGCAACTCTACTCTGTCCTATGAGAGTCAGAATAGACTAGTGAGGACAGTAGATGTGGTTTGGGTTTGGTTTCAACACCTCCTCCCTGATCTACCTCATTACATCACAGTGCCTTAATCAGCTCCCCAAGCTGGTTTGTTTTTATGGCAGATTTTCTTTCTCTCCCCAAGTGCCTGATTGTGGGAAACAGAGGGATTTCTCCCAAGCTGTCTACCCCAAATATATTCCAAACTCAGCTGCTTGCAAATGACTATGCACTTGGAGGTCATCAGGAATAGATCAGGGGTCATTCTCCCTAAGAGTTATCAGCTATCTAGTGCAAGCAGACACCACTGCTTATCCCACAACAAGTAGGATTCACTCCCTTCTGATAAGGATAGTAGTTGTCTGTTTCCTTGTAGGAGACACCAGAGAGGTCAAACCCATCCAAAGATGACCAAGGTTAGGCTGCCATCCTAAAACTAGAATCAGCCCATCTTGTCACATGTATACCCCCCAATCTCTACTCTTGCTATTGCATTTCCATAGACCATCCCCTCTCATTACTGTATCACCTATAGCACATCCCCTTCCTGTGACATGGGTCCTCACCTGTCATTAGGGGGCTTGCATGCCCCCAGAGTTCTGTCTTGGTTAACTTCACTCATTCCCTCTATGCTGGCTTTAGGGGAAGTTAATGGGAGGGCTAGGCCCCCCTGAATGCCCTAAGGAAATGACCCGGCATCCACAGTTAACAAACCTTTTTCCTTCCATTTCTAATTCCATGTGGGGGCGCTGTTTCTCCACAACAGCAGTCCAGAAGACTGCTTGATTTATAGGGTGGTCAAACTTCTCAAGTACTCTTTCCTGATAGGTATAAATTTTTACTCTAGAAATGCAAGGAAGGGAAAATTGGCTTAAGCGATCCTACATTTTTACAAACCATGGTATATCAGAACTCATTACTGCCTTAATTTCTTCTTCACAATCCTGACCAATAACTCCAGCAACACATTGAGAATTTATGTTGGACTTTCTTTTTTTTTTTTTTTTTTGGACTTTCTTAATAAACATCCTATAGTTCTTTTAGGTAGTGGACCCCAATTACTGCTCTTCATTTCTGATTCAATCACAGTTTTGGGTTTTTTCTTACAACTCTTATCAACTCCAGTATCAATTTTAATTTCTTGAGTACTAAGGTTAAATCTTCCTGATAGAAACTGTATTAATCTTTCAATAAGAGGTCCCTGCTTTTGAGGATCAAGCTCCTGTGAAGGCTTCTGAGCCATCTCTTGGTTATTCAAACCAACTGCAGTGAGAACAGAGACTAGGTTTTTGCCTCTTTGGCTAGGTCTGTTCTCCTGCTGTGAGGCTGCTAGATAAAGGCGATTTCTCTCAAAGATCTTCTTTGCTCCAGTAGGCAGACACCTTGCCTACCACGCTCTGCTATGAGGGCTCTGCATCAAGCTTCTTCCACTATTTTCCCGCCGGGAAGTCTTTGCTAATGGCGACCCTTCACTGTTGATTTTTGAACGACATTGGCTCGCCCAATGAGTTCCCTTCCTACAATGGAGGCAGAGTTCAGGTTCGTTTAAACCCGATCTCCATGGTCCTGGCCCATGCTCTGACACTGGCCGCAGCCTGCTCTGCCTACACTCTTTAGAAGATGACTTGTCTTCCCACAACTAAAGCACTTTCTTCCAGGTCTGATATAGTTTGCCAATGAAGCTGCCATGAGGTCTGCCTTGTATTCCTCTGCCTCTACATTCCTGCATATCCTAAAATAACCCAGCAAAGTGCCCTGTTCGCTGTAGGGATGCAAGGCATTTTTACAGTGCTTATTAGAGAAATCATAAGATAGCTTGTGCACTAGGTCTCTTACTGCCTGAACATTCTTCACACATTTGGAAATAGCATCTTCCAGTCGGGACACAAAGTCAGCGTAACGCTCATCATTCTGTTGTCTTATAGCCCTGTAACGCGGCGTTCTCTCTTCTGATGGAATTATCTTTTCCCAGGCCCTTAAGCAAACCTCATGTATCTGTCCTATTGTCTGTTCAGTAAACTGTAGTTGAGACTCAACTGTAATATAATTTGCAGCCCCTAGCAATTGATGAATTCCTATATCTATCCCATCCTCAGCATTCTTCCCAGCTCTTGCAAGGGCTGCTTCCTTCCATAGCATTTGATATCACAAGCATTCTGAAGAGTAAAGACAAATTCTCACTAAAGCTTTCCAATCTGTAGGGGTCCAGCTGTCAGACTCTGCTAGAGCCCTTATCATGCTAATTACAAAATGGGAGTCTGGGCCCTAGTCATTGATTGCCTGCTTGAGATCTTTTAGCAACTTAAAAGGCAAAGGCACTGTGAATTCCTTTTGGTTCTAACAGGATAAGACATCTTGCATTCTAAATCTTCTTCTGCAATCCCTCTTCCTACTCTGGAGAGTAAAGGTGCTTTCCTATACTTTGCTTCTTTACATCTATTCTCTGAGCTACTCTTTTCAATCTGGATATCTTGGAGTTCCACTTCCTGAACTTCACCTTCTGTGCTAGCTCTCCTAGTTTGCATTTCTTTGGAGCTAATCTCTCTACCTTCAGGGCTGGCTTGCTTGATTGTTTTACAATCTCTGGCCTTTCTTACACTAAATTCCAGCAGGAGAGCAGTTGCTTTTACTATGTCCCCTTCTGACTCAGGCTCATTCTTTTAGCTCTGCCTAAAATCTTCTCATCTGCCTGAAACCCGTTCTCACTGCTTCTCATCTGATTTAAATTTGGGCATCTTAGACGTTGCCTGTTCTGCTTCTTGGCTTTCTCTACCTTTGAAAGCAAGGGAGCTTCCTGGGATTGTTTAATAGCCATGCTTTGGATCTTGCAATCCACTGCCTCTAGTACTGTATCACCTTTAAACCTTCGGAGTCTGCAGTCTCGCGAGAGCATACAGGCTTTGGCAATGAGGTTCTGTTCTAGAATTGGAGGCTTTAGATAACAAACCAATCCCTGCCTTTTCAGTTTTTCCTAAAGTTTCATAACCTAAATCATGCTTATTCACAGACACTTTAGCTTGCTTTTCTAGATTTGAATAGACACAAGACTTCTCACTAGACTGTTCATCCTTATTCTCTTCCTCCTGCAAAAGTTTTAAAACCATCTTAACTTGTACCCACAGAGACCACTTCTCCATAGGGATACTCTCCCCATCTCTGTGCTTCCTTTAAGTTGACAATGACCTCCTCCCAGGTCTCTAAATCAAAAGTTCCTTCCTCTGAGAACCATGAATTATACCTTTTTACTACTTTTAGAAAACATTGTATCTTTTTCTTCGTTACTTTTACACCTTGTCTTTTCAGTAAGTAGAGAGCATGGTACCATAAGTTTCAGGTTTACTTTTACCTTGCTCCCATTATCCTCTTTAAAATTCTAATTCACTATTTCCACTACTTCTCTGTCAATCCCCACACCGGATCCTCACTTCACACAATTTTCAAATTCACTCTACATACCAATGGGGCCATATAATTGTTATATGGGATATAACTCATATTGTCCCACGTTGTGCGCCATTTGTCTGGGGAAGCCCGCCTTGTGCTGGGGCTCCAGCCTCCAGCCCAGTCCTTGAGCCTCCTGCCTGGTCTCCATCCCACCTCCCTTCATCCACACTGAGCGTGGACCTGGCTGGTAAGATCATGGCCATCCAGGAGGTGAGCATGCTACCATGAATTGTGTCTGACTGCATTATTGTAATGTCTCTTCTATCGCTCATGCTCCCGGTGACTTTAATATAATATTTATATATCTCAACCATACAATTGTGCTTATTGAACCCAAGATTACTGGTGGGGGGCTGGCACCCCAACTCATACCACAGTACATACCATTTGTCTAGTTCTTCAATGCTTCCTCTCCCGCTCACTCCCTCCAACTATCATGACCTCAGCTCTACCTTACAAAGCCGGCTAGACCAGAGCATGTACACTGGTACAGATAAGAACTCTCAACACACAGAATCCAGGACAGATAAACCCTTCAGGAACAGTAATGGAAGTAGTGATAACATGAGGGTAGGGATGAGATAGAGGGAACTGATAGCAATGATTGATGTATTAACACTCACACCCCAGGGGGACAAGCAACAGAAACATTGGTGAAGTGAGACCTTGGACATTGTAAAATATGAAAGTATAATTTATCAAGGTTTCATGAGGGTGGGAGAGTGGGAGAGAAGGGGGAAAAAGGAGCTGATACCAAGGGGTCAAGTATAAAGAAAATGATGATGGTACCGTAGGTACAAATGTGCTTGATACAATTGATGTATGCATTGTTATAAGTGGTGTAAGAGCCCCCGATAAAATGACTCAATTTTTTAAAAGTGTTTAGGTAGATCTTGATGGAGGATAGATTGAGAAACAATAGTTTCAGAATTTGATAATTTTGCTTAATAATCAAACTGAAAACTCACTGCCATTGCATCTTTTGTGACTCACAGCAACCCTGACTTTCAGCAACCCTATTGGACAGGGTAGAGCAGCCCCTGTGAGTTTCTGAGACTGCAACTCTTTACAGGGGTAGAAAGCCCTAACGTTTCTCTCTCAGAGCGGGTGGTGGTTTTGAACTATGTGGGTAGCAGCCAAGTGAAAACCACTATGCCACCAGGGCTCCCTGTGCCACATAGCGGGAGCTGTTGTTTTCCCAAACATTCACTTGGCTATTTCTTTTATAAGAAGCCAAGTAATTTGGCAGCTTATTTCTGTTCCAGTTTTCTTATATAGAAAATGTGGTGACAGTGTGAACCTGTTTGTTGTAGTTTATGTGAACATAATTAATTGAGTGATCTAGACCAAGTGAGCTAGACCAAGTGAGCTGACTGGTCAAAAATCAGACCTGTGGATTGCCAAATTGGTTCTGCTGAGATTGGGGCTTTCCTGGATCCACAGGCTTCCTCCAAGCTGTGTCCGAGAAGCTCTGCATTTTAGAGCTACATTTTATAGTTGAAAGAGAGGCCTAAGGAGGGAGGGAGTCCTTAAGCTCTAAGACCTTAATGCTGTCATTGCTGTCCTCTTTTAGTGTACCTGCAGTTTCCACACTGCAGTGGGAACCATTGAAACAGCTGTTCTCATTCTCTGAGATGGTGTGCCACCCCACTCCATACCACCACCACCTCATCCCTTTCTCTTATTGTAGAGATAATGCCCCTTCCATATGTATCTCAGATATTCAATTAATGAAGAAAGACAAAAGTAGGAGAAATGATTTAGATGAAGGAGACCATAAGCATGAGGCCATAATGGGGTCCAAAGGCTGTGTGGCCATGTCGCTAATTATAGAAATGGATGAAATCTGCCACAAAAATGTGATTGGAGGCAGAGCAATTCATCACTCTCTCAGGCAGGACTACATAAGTGAGAATGGGGCCATTATGGAGACATGGAGACGATCACAGATTAGAAAGGCTTACTGGATTTGTTCTGGGGCCTTCCGACCACTATAACTCATGACCATAGGGTCTTAGACTTTCCCAATTTCCATTGAGGACCTTCCCAGGGAAGTCCCAGAGGGCAGATTGCTCCTCTCTGCTCTGGCTAGTTGTTGTTGCGTGCCATTGAGGACACTTGGACTCGTCGTGACCTCACATACAACCGAATGAAACACTGTAGGGTCGTGCACCATCCTCACAATTGTTCCTGTGCCTGAACCACCGATGAAGCCACTGAGTCCATCCACTTCTTCGAGGACCTCCTCTGTTTCATGGCTTCTCCACTGTACCAAATAGGATGTCCTTCTCCAGGGACTGGTCTCTCCTGACAACATGTCCAAAGTATGTAAGATGGCGTCTTGCCATCCTTGCCTCTAAGCAGCACTCTGGCCTTATTTCTTCTGATACAGATTGGTCAGTCCTTCAGCAGTCCATGGTACTGTCAGTAGTCTTCTGGTGGACCACAATTCGATGCATCTGTTCTTCTACAGCCTTCCTTATTCAGTGTCTAACTTTCACATGCATATGATGCAATGGAAAATAGCATGGCTTAGGTCATGTGCACCTTAGTCCTCAGAGTAACATCATTGTTCTTCAACACTATAAAGAGGTTTTCTGCAGCAGATTTACCCATTACAATACATCTTTTGATCTCCTGACTGCTGTTTCTATGAACATTGATAGTGGATCTAAGCAAGACAAAATCCTTGACAACTGAAGCCCTTTTCTCTGTTTATCACCTATTGGTCCAGTTTTGGGGATTTTGGTCTTCCTTATATTGAATTGTAACCCATATTGAAGGCTGCAATCCTTGATCTTCAGCAAGTAGTTCAATTCCTCCTCATTGTCAGCAAACAAATGGTGTCATATATGCACACAAGCAGGCTCCCAAAAGTTAGTGGAACAAGGAATCAAAAGAGAATGGAATTTTTCAGGGACTTTTTGAAATACCAGTGTGTGTGTGTGTGTGTGTGTGTGTGTATGAGAGAGAGAGAGAGAGAGAGAGAGAGAGAGAGAGAGAGAGAGAGAGAGAGAGAGAGAGAGAGAGAGAGAGAGAGAGAGGAGATGTGGGCATAAAACAAACATCAAGCAACATAAGGGAGAATGCTGTTGGCTGCTGTTGAACTGATTCCGGTGCGCATGCACAGTGACCTGCTGTGTGCACCATAGTGACCCCTCAGAAGCAGATCATCAAGCCTACCTTTCAACTGAAATTCTGAGAATTCACAATTTTCAGAAGTATGTGGATAACAGTGAAAGCCAAAATTCTATTTGCACAGTCCCCACGTGGATTAAGCTTCCAGTGAATTCCTTCAGACCATTGACCAGGGATGTGAACACTCTTGCCACCAGGCAGAGGGCATTGGAAAGTGGATTACCCCTTAGGCAGCCCATGGTGGGGCTTAGAGACTTGCCTAAGTGTATCCTTGAATCGAGGCTGCCATTCTGGGCTGCACAGTCATGAGTCATGCCCCCAAAGCCTTGGTTGTTTGGCCCTGGACCACTCTTGTAAACTGTCCTGTTTAACACAGGTCCCAATCCTTGTCCTATTCTTGCTTCTGTAGTCCCACCTGGAACTGTGATGTTGGGATCTGCCGCCATGTCCTTTCAAGTCTGTGAATCTCAGATAACCCTTACATATCAATAAGACCTCTTGCTAATAGTTTCCCTCCCCTCATCTCGATGGCATGTGTTTGTCCTGTTTAAGATTTAATAAATTATCTTTGAGATTTGGAATATCCTCTTACCCTAAAACACAAGGCATCTCTGGGTGTATTCCAGCTGCCAACTTTTTAGGTAGTAGTCAAGAAGTTAGCTGTTATGTCACCCAGGAAGCTGGGGAAAGGATGATCACCAGAACAAATCCATTATTCCCTCCACTCGCTTCCTAGCCTTTGAATCTCCACCTTGGAGGCAACTATGGCCTTTCTGTTTCTTTTTGATGATCATGTACGCATGTCCAAGTAAAGCTTACTTTTTACTCTTTTGTATCGCCTATTTCATTAAATATTATATTTTGGAGATTCTTCCAAATGGATTCATACAGAATGACCTCATTCATTTAAGAGTGCATGCTGTTACACAATACAGCTATGATAAAATGCATCTAACCAACCTCTCTTTTTTCTCTGTGTATTTTACCAATTTTCCTGTCAAAATTGACCATATCTGAGTTTGCTTTCAGGGACACCTTAAGTCTAGTACCCCTTGAATCCTAGGGCCTGGAGTCCTCCTCCTCTTCAGAACCAATCTCTGTGCAGGTGTGCTGGTATGTGAACTGTGAACCCTCTCCCTAAAATCAAAAAATAAAACCCAAACTCACTGTCATCAAGTCACTGTTGACTTGCAGTGACCCTCTGAGTTTCTGAAACTCTGTCTATGGTAGTAGAAAAACCAGTCTTTCTCAGAGCTGCTGGTAGTTTTGAACTGCCAACCATGTGGATCACAGCATAACTGTTAGGTTTCTCGGGTGGGAAATACCTCAGTTCTTGGCATCACAGGAGAAAGAATTCATGTCGAAGACTGATTGTTGATCCAAATGGGTTTGTATTAAGGAGAGAAGGTGATAGAGGAGAAGAGAAGAGAAAGAGAGGAGAGAGGGGGAAGGGGGAAAGAAAGGATTGAGAGAGAGAGAGAGAGAGAGAGAGAGAGAGAAAGAGAGAGAGAGAGAGAGACCCCACAGAAAAACAGGGAGGTGGTCTCCAGGTTCGGCCTTTAGTGGCTTCGGCTGGGAGGCGTGGTTGACATTATTGGTTGACCCCATTGGCTGAATTAAGCCCACCTGTCATGGTTTGCACCCACCTAAGTGCACTGCCTCCCTGCCTCATGTGCCTGAATTTGGAGCCTGCCCAGTAGACACCCTGGTCCCAGCTCTAGCTACCTAACATAAAACTACACCATAACACTACTCCCTCCTAAACAGCATAGCTAAAAATATGAGTTGAGCAGAGAAATTGGTTCTTAAAAGAATGCCTTCGCTTACAACCGATTGTCATTTTAAATTTCACTTGATGGTGTAGAGAGAACCAAGAGATCATTCCATCCCTCAGATTACTTGTAAACTACTGCAGAAACCTCAGGAAAGCCAGCAATTGCCTGCAAGACTGAGGTAAGAATCTCAAGGTTGACTCCCAAAACCATACGCATTGCTATAGAGTTTATTCTGACCCATAGCAACCTTACACAGGACAGGGTAGAACTACCTCTGAGTTTCCAAGTCTGAAACTCTCTATTTTTGTAAATCATTTTATTGGGGGCTCTTACAGGTCTTATAACAATCCATACATCAATTTTGTCAAGCACATTTGTACATATGTTGCAATCATCATTTTCTTTGTATGTGAGCCCTTGGTATCAACTCCTTTTATTTCCCTCCCTCCCAACCCTCCCTACCTCATGAACACTTGATAAATTATTAATTATTATTTTTCATATTGTACAGAATCCGCTGTCTCCATTCACCCAAGTTCTTGTTGTTCATGCCCCCCAGTCACCCCCTGGGGAGCGGCGTGGTTATACAGTGATCATTGCAGTCAGTTCCCCCTTTCACACCCCACCTCTCCCCCACCCTCATGGTATCACTACTCCCATTACTGTTCCTAGGGGGTTTATCTGTCCTGAATTCTGTGTGTCCAGAGCTCTTATCTGCACCAGTGTACATGCTTTGGTCTAGCCGGATTTGTAAGGTAGAACTGGAGTCATGATAGTGGGGTGAGGGCTGGGAGAGTCTGTAACTCTTTATAGGAGTAGAAAGCTTCACAGGAAAGTGAATTTGAGGCTGAGACCTTGGGAAAAGTTTGGTCAAGATAAACAGATGTGGAGTGGTGTAGGGAAGGAAAGATTAAAAATAACCTGGTCCAGGATCCTCACAAATTTTAAGTTCATTTGACGCTCCCTAGGGAGGAAGGAGGAAGAGCTATCAGCAGGCAGGCTGTGTCATGCCTACAGCCTCTACAAAAATGCTTCCTGACTCTTCTCAGAAATTCTGCCAGGTGCTACCAGCCTCCTGAGTCTGAGAATGGTTCCTCTATGTTCTTATGAAGCTGAGGAAGGTTGGCACAAAAATATTTGGGAATCCAAGGAGCATGGTGAGGTCATTTCAGGGGGTCATGAGGAATGACTAGTAGGGATTTCAGCCAAATTAAAGGGCTTAGCAATTTGAATACCAGCTGACTCTGACCTTGATCAAGCCTCTTTACCTTTCTGGGTCAATTAAAAAAATTATTTTTTACCAGGTTTCTACTATATGTCAGATATGGGGAAGCAGTAGACAAACCAATAGAAGCTAGGAAATTTGATCCCACCTGTACAGATGTTGCTTCTAAAGACAGCATTCTTTATGTATGAGTTTGCCAGTAGTAATAATTGTCGTTAATCGTGCACTCTTGCCTGAAGAAAAATCCAAGAATCTGTGTCTTTGTACCTCCCTTTTGACACCCTCAAGGAACCCAGTGGTGCTGTGAGGAAGGCATTGGCCTGCTAACCCAAATACTGGCAGTTCAAACCCACCTGATGCTCCAAAGAAGATGAGACTGTCTGTTCCCCTGAAGATATATCCTTTTGGAAACCCCACAGAGCAACTCTACTCTGTCCTATGAGAGTCAGAATAGACTAGTGAGGACAGTAGATGTGGTTTGGGTTTGGTTTCAACACCTCCTCCCTGATCTACCTCATTACATCACAGTGCCTTAATCAGCTCCCCAAGCTGGTTTGTTTTTATGGCAGATTTTCTTTCTCTCCCCAAGTGCCTGATTGTGGGAAACAGAGGGATTTCTCCCAAGCTGTCTACCCCAAATATATTCCAAACTCAGCTGCTTGCAAATGACTATGCACTTGGAGGTCATCAGGAATAGATCAGGGGTCATTCTCCCTAAGAGTTATCAGCTATCTAGTGCAAGCAGACACCACTGCTTATCCCACAACAAGTAGGATTCACTCCCTTCTGATAAGGATAGTAGTTGTCTGTTTCCTTGTAGGAGACACCAGAGAGGTCAAACCCATCCAAAGATGACCAAGGTTAGGCTGCCATCCTAAAACTAGAATCAGCCCATCTTGTCACATGTATACCCCCCAATCTCTACTCTTGCTATTGCATTTCCATAGACCATCCCCTCTCATTACTGTATCACCTATAGCACATCCCCTTCCTGTGACATGGGTCCTCACCTGTCATTAGGGGGCTTGCATGCCCCCAGAGTTCTGTCTTGGTTAACTTCACTCATTCCCTCTATGCTGGCTTTAGGGGAAGTTAATGGGAGGGCTAGGCCCCCCTGAATGCCCTAAGGAAATGACCCGGCATCCACAGTTAACAAACCTTTTTCCTTCCATTTCTAATTCCATGTGGGGGCGCTGTTTCTCCACAACAGCAGTCCAGAAGACTGCTTGATTTATAGGGTGGTCAAACTTCTCAAGTACTCTTTCCTGATAGGTATAAATTTTTACTCTAGAAATGCAAGGAAGGGAAAATTGGCTTAAGCGATCCTACATTTTTACAAACCATGGTATATCAGAACTCATTACTGCCTTAATTTCTTCTTCACAATCCTGACCAATAACTCCAGCAACACATTGAGAATTTATGTTGGACTTTCTTTTTTTTTTTTTTTTTTTGGACTTTCTTAATAAACATCCTATAGTTCTTTTAGGTAGTGGACCCCAATTACTGCTCTTCATTTCTGATTCAATCACAGTTTTGGGTTTTTTCTTACAACTCTTATCAACTCCAGTATCAATTTTAATTTCTTGAGTACTAAGGTTAAATCTTCCTGATAGAAACTGTATTAATCTTTCAATAAGAGGTCCCTGCTTTTGAGGATCAAGCTCCTGTGAAGGCTTCTGAGCCATCTCTTGGTTATTCAAACCAACTGCAGTGAGAACAGAGACTAGGTTTTTGCCTCTTTGGCTAGGTCTGTTCTCCTGCTGTGAGGCTGCTAGATAAAGGCGATTTCTCTCAAAGATCTTCTTTGCTCCAGTAGGCAGACACCTTGCCTACCACGCTCTGCTATGAGGGCTCTGCATCAAGCTTCTTCCACTATTTTCCCGCCGGGAAGTCTTTGCTAATGGCGACCCTTCACTGTTGATTTTTGAACGACATTGGCTCGCCCAATGAGTTCCCTTCCTACAATGGAGGCAGAGTTCAGGTTCGTTTAAACCCGATCTCCATGGTCCTGGCCCATGCTCTGACACTGGCCGCAGCCTGCTCTGCCTACACTCTTTAGAAGATGACTTGTCTTCCCACAACTAAAGCACTTTCTTCCAGGTCTGATATAGTTTGCCAATGAAGCTGCCATGAGGTCTGCCTTGTATTCCTCTGCCTCTACATTCCTGCATATCCTAAAATAACCCAGCAAAGTGCCCTGTTCGCTGTAGGGATGCAAGGCATTTTTACAGTGCTTATTAGAGAAATCATAAGATAGCTTGTGCACTAGGTCTCTTACTGCCTGAACATTCTTCACACATTTGGAAATAGCATCTTCCAGTCGGGACACAAAGTCAGCGTAACGCTCATCATTCTGTTGTCTTATAGCCCTGTAACGCGGCGTTCTCTCTTCTGATGGAATTATCTTTTCCCAGGCCCTTAAGCAAACCTCATGTATCTGTCCTATTGTCTGTTCAGTAAACTGTAGTTGAGACTCAACTGTAATATAATTTGCAGCCCCTAGCAATTGATGAATTCCTATATCTATCCCATCCTCAGCATTCTTCCCAGCTCTTGCAAGGGCTGCTTCCTTCCATAGCATTTGATATCACAAGCATTCTGAAGAGTAAAGACAAATTCTCACTAAAGCTTTCCAATCTGTAGGGGTCCAGCTGTCAGACTCTGCTAGAGCCCTTATCATGCTAATTACAAAATGGGAGTCTGGGCCCTAGTCATTGATTGCCTGCTTGAGATCTTTTAGCAACTTAAAAGGCAAAGGCACTGTGAATTCCTTTTGGTTCTAACAGGATAAGACATCTTGCATTCTAAATCTTCTTCTGCAATCCCTCTTCCTACTCTGGAGAGTAAAGGTGCTTTCCTATACTTTGCTTCTTTACATCTATTCTCTGAGCTACTCTTTTCAATCTGGATATCTTGGAGTTCCACTTCCTGAACTTCACCTTCTGTGCTAGCTCTCCTAGTTTGCATTTCTTTGGAGCTAATCTCTCTACCTTCAGGGCTGGCTTGCTTGATTGTTTTACAATCTCTGGCCTTTCTTACACTAAATTCCAGCAGGAGAGCAGTTGCTTTTACTATGTCCCCTTCTGACTCAGGCTCATTCTTTTAGCTCTGCCTAAAATCTTCTCATCTGCCTGAAACCCGTTCTCACTGCTTCTCATCTGATTTAAATTTGGGCATCTTAGACGTTGCCTGTTCTGCTTCTTGGCTTTCTCTACCTTTGAAAGCAAGGGAGCTTCCTGGGATTGTTTAATAGCCATGCTTTGGATCTTGCAATCCACTGCCTCTAGTACTGTATCACCTTTAAACCTTCGGAGTCTGCAGTCTCGCGAGAGCATACAGGCTTTGGCAATGAGGTTCTGTTCTAGAATTGGAGGCTTTAGATAACAAACCAATCCCTGCCTTTTCAGTTTTTCCTAAAGTTTCATAACCTAAATCATGCTTATTCACAGACACTTTAGCTTGCTTTTCTAGATTTGAATAGACACAAGACTTCTCACTAGACTGTTCATCCTTATTCTCTTCCTCCTGCAAAAGTTTTAAAACCATCTTAACTTGTACCCACAGAGACCACTTCTCCATAGGGATACTCTCCCCATCTCTGTGCTTCCTTTAAGTTGACAATGACCTCCTCCCAGGTCTCTAAATCAAAAGTTCCTTCCTCTGAGAACCATGAATTATACCTTTTTACTACTTTTAGAAAACATTGTATCTTTTTCTTCGTTACTTTTACACCTTGTCTTTTCAGTAAGTAGAGAGCATGGTACCATAAGTTTCAGGTTTACTTTTACCTTGCTCCCATTATCCTCTTTAAAATTCTAATTCACTATTTCCACTACTTCTCTGTCAATCCCCACACCGGATCCTCACTTCACACAATTTTCAAATTCACTCTACATACCAATGGGGCCATATAATTGTTATATGGGATATAACTCATATTGTCCCACGTTGTGCGCCATTTGTCTGGGGAAGCCCGCCTTGTGCTGGGGCTCCAGCCTCCAGCCCAGTCCTTGAGCCTCCTGCCTGGTCTCCATCCCACCTCCCTTCATCCACACTGAGCGTGGACCTGGCTGGTAAGATCATGGCCATCCAGGAGGTGAGCATGCTACCATGAATTGTGTCTGACTGCATTATTGTAATGTCTCTTCTATCGCTCATGCTCCCGGTGACTTTAATATAATATTTATATATCTCAACCATACAATTGTGCTTATTGAACCCAAGATTACTGGTGGGGGGCTGGCACCCCAACTCATACCACAGTACATACCATTTGTCTAGTTCTTCAATGCTTCCTCTCCCGCTCACTCCCTCCAACTATCATGACCTCAGCTCTACCTTACAAAGCCGGCTAGACCAGAGCATGTACACTGGTACAGATAAGAACTCTCAACACACAGAATCCAGGACAGATAAACCCTTCAGGAACAGTAATGGAAGTAGTGATAACATGAGGGTAGGGATGAGATAGAGGGAACTGATAGCAATGATTGATGTATTAACACTCACACCCCAGGGGGACAAGCAACAGAAACATTGGTGAAGTGAGACCTTGGACATTGTAAAATATGAAAGTATAATTTATCAAGGTTTCATGAGGGTGGGAGAGTGGGAGAGAAGGGGGAAAAAGGAGCTGATACCAAGGGGTCAAGTATAAAGAAAATGATGATGGTACCGTAGGTACAAATGTGCTTGATACAATTGATGTATGCATTGTTATAAGTGGTGTAAGAGCC
The DNA here is from genome assembly GCF_050624435.1 of Tenrec ecaudatus. Lineage (NCBI taxonomy): Eukaryota > Metazoa > Chordata > Mammalia > Afrosoricida > Tenrecidae > Tenrec > Tenrec ecaudatus. The sequence goes on along the minus strand of NW_027458254.1, from coordinate 213,241 downwards.
CCCGATAAAATGACTCAATTTTTTAAAAGTGTTTAGGTAGATCTTGATGGAGGATAGATTGAGAAACAATAGTTTCAGAATTTGATAATTTTGCTTAATAATCAAACTGAAAACTCACTGCCATTGCATCTTTTGTGACTCACAGCAACCCTGACTTTCAGCAACCCTATTGGACAGGGTAGAGCAGCCCCTGTGAGTTTCTGAGACTGCAACTCTTTACAGGGGTAGAAAGCCCTAACGTTTCTCTCTCAGAGCGGGTGGTGGTTTTGAACTATGTGGGTAGCAGCCAAGTGAAAACCACTATGCCACCAGGGCTCCCTGTGCCACATAGCGGGAGCTGTTGTTTTCCCAAACATTCACTTGGCTATTTCTTTTATAAGAAGCCAAGTAATTTGGCAGCTTATTTCTGTTCCAGTTTTCTTATATAGAAAATGTGGTGACAGTGTGAACCTGTTTGTTGTAGTTTATGTGAACATAATTAATTGAGTGATCTAGACCAAGTGAGCTAGACCAAGTGAGCTGACTGGTCAAAAATCAGACCTGTGGATTGCCAAATTGGTTCTGCTGAGATTGGGGCTTTCCTGGATCCACAGGCTTCCTCCAAGCTGTGTCCGAGAAGCTCTGCATTTTAGAGCTACATTTTATAGTTGAAAGAGAGGCCTAAGGAGGGAGGGAGTCCTTAAGCTCTAAGACCTTAATGCTGTCATTGCTGTCCTCTTTTAGTGTACCTGCAGTTTCCACACTGCAGTGGGAACCATTGAAACAGCTGTTCTCATTCTCTGAGATGGTGTGCCACCCCACTCCATACCACCACCACCTCATCCCTTTCTCTTATTGTAGAGATAATGCCCCTTCCATATGTATCTCAGATATTCAATTAATGAAGAAAGACAAAAGTAGGAGAAATGATTTAGATGAAGGAGACCATAAGCATGAGGCCATAATGGGGTCCATAGGCTGTGTGGCCATGTCGCTAATTATAGAAATGGATGAAATCTGCCACAAAAATGTGATTGGAGGCAGAGCAATTCATCACTCTCTCAGGCAGGACTACATAAGTGAGAATGGGGCCATTATGGAGACATGGAGACGATCACAGATTAGAAAGGCTTACTGGATTTGTTCTGGGGCCTTCCGACCACTATAACTCATGACCATAGGGTCTTAGACTTTCCCAATTTCCATTGAGGACCTTCCCAGGGAAGTCCCAGAGGGCAGATTGCTCCTCTCTGCTCTGGCTAGTTGTTGTTGCGTGCCATTGAGGACACTTGGACTCGTCGTGACCTCACATACAACCGAATGAAACACTGTAGGGTCGTGCACCATCCTCACAATTGTTCCTGTGCCTGAACCACCGATGAAGCCACTGAGTCCATCCACTTCTTCGAGGACCTCCTCTGTTTCATGGCTTCTCCACTGTACCAAATAGGATGTCCTTCTCCAGGGACTGGTCTCTCCTGACAACATGTCCAAAGTATGTAAGATGGCGTCTTGCCATCCTTGCCTCTAAGCAGCACTCTGGCCTTATTTCTTCTGATACAGATTGGTCAGTCCTTCAGCAGTCCATGGTACTGTCAGTAGTCTTCTGGTGGACCACAATTCGATGCATCTGTTCTTCTACAGCCTTCCTTATTCAGTGTCTAACTTTCACATGCATATGATGCAATGGAAAATAGCATGGCTTAGGTCATGTGCACCTTAGTCCTCAGAGTAACATCATTGTTCTTCAACACTATAAAGAGGTTTTCTGCAGCAGATTTACCCATTACAATACATCTTTTGATCTCCTGACTGCTGTTTCTATGAACATTGATAGTGGATCTAAGCAAGACAAAATCCTTGACAACTGAAGCCCTTTTCTCTGTTTATCACCTATTGGTCCAGTTTTGGGGATTTTGGTCTTCCTTATATTGAATTGTAACCCATATTGAAGGCTGCAATCCTTGATCTTCAGCAAGTAGTTCAATTCCTCCTCATTGTCAGCAAACAAATGGTGTCATATATGCACACAAGCAGGCTCCCAAAAGTTAGTGGAACAAGGAATCAAAAGAGAATGGAATTTTTCAGGGACTTTTTGAAATACCAGTGTGTGTGTGTGTGTGTGTGTGTGTATGTGAGAGAGAGAGAGAGAGAGAGAGAGAGAGAGAGAGAGAGAGAGAGAGAGAGAGAGAGATGTGGGCATAAAACAAACATCAAGCAACATAAGGGAGAATGCTGTTGGCTGCTGTTGAACTGATTCCGGTGCGCATGCACAGTGACCTGCTGTGTGCACCATAGTGACCCCTCAGAAGCAGATCATCAAGCCTACCTTTCAACTGAAATTCTGAGAATTCACAATTTTCAGAAGTATGTGGATAACAGTGAAAGCCAAAATTCTATTTGCACAGTCCCCACGTGGATTAAGCTTCCAGTGAATTCCTTCAGACCATTGACCAGGGATGTGAACACTCTTGCCACCAGGCAGAGGGCATTGGAAAGTGGATTACCCCTTAGGCAGCCCATGGTGGGGCTTAGAGACTTGCCTAAGTGTATCCTTGAATCGAGGCTGCCATTCTGGGCTGCACAGTCATGAGTCATGCCCCCAAAGCCTTGGTTGTTTGGCCCTGGACCACTCTTGTAAACTGTCCTGTTTAACACAGGTCCCAATCCTTGTCCTATTCTTGCTTCTGTAGTCCCACCTGGAACTGTGATGTTGGGATCTGCCGCCATGTCCTTTCAAGTCTGTGAATCTCAGATAACCCTTACATATCAATAAGACCTCTTGCTAATAGTTTCCCTCCCCTCATCTCGATGGCATGTGTTTGTCCTGTTTAAGATTTAATAAATTATCTTTGAGATTTGGGATATCCTCTTACCCTAAAACACAAGGCATCTCTGGGTGTATTCCAGCTGCCAACTTTTTAGGTAGTAGTCAAGAAGTTAGCTGTTATGTCACCCAGGAAGCTGGGGAAAGGATGATCACCAGAACAAATCCATTATTCCCTCCACTCGCTTCCTAGCCTTTGAATCTCCACCTTGGAGGCAACTATGGCCTTTCTGTTTCTTTTTGATGATCATGTACGCATGTCCAAGTAAAGCTTACTTTTTACTCTTTTGTATCGCCTATTTCATTAAATATTATATTTTGGAGATTCTTCCAAATGGATTCATACAGAATGACCTCATTCATTTAAGAGTGCATGCTGTTACACAATACAGCTATGATAAAATGCATCTAACCAACCTCTCTTTTTTCTCTGTGTATTTTACCAATTTTCCTGTCAAAATTGACCATATCTGAGTTTGCTTTCAGGGACACCTTAAGTCTAGTACCCCTTGAATCCTAGGGCCTGGAGTCCTCCTCCTCTTCAGAACCAATCTCTGTGCAGGTGTGCTGGTATGTGAACTGTGAACCCTCTCCCTAAAATCAAAAAATAAAACCCAAACTCACTGTCATCAAGTCACTGTTGACTTGCAGTGACCCTCTGAGTTTCTGAAACTCTGTCTATGGTAGTAGAAAAACCAGTCTTTCTCAGAGCTGCTGGTAGTTTTGAACTGCCAACCATGTGGATCACAGCATAACTGTTAGGTTTCTCGGGTGGGAAATACCTCAGTTCTTGGCATCACAGGAGAAAGAATTCATGTCGAAGACTGATTGTTGATCCAAATGGGTTTGTATTAAGGAGAGAAGGTGATAGAGGAGAAGAGAAGAGAAAGAGAGGAGAGAGGGGGAAGGGGGAAAGAAAGGATTGAGAGAGAGAGAGAGAGAGAGAGAGAGAGAGAGAGAGAGAGAGAGAGAGAGAGAGAGACCCCACAGAAAAACAGGGAGGTGGTCTCCAGGTTCGGCCTTTAGTGGCTTCGGCTGGGAGGCGTGGTTGACATTATTGGTTGACCCCATTGGCTGAATTAAGCCCACCTGTCATGGTTTGCACCCACCTAAGTGCACTGCCTCCCTGCCTCATGTGCCTGAATTTGGAGCCTGCCCAGTAGACACCCTGGTCCCAGCTCTAGCTACCTAACATAAAACTACACCATAACACTACTTCCTCCTAAACAGCATAGCTAAAAATATGAGTTGAGCAGAGAAATTGGTTCTTAAAAGAATGCCTTCGCTTACAACCGATTGTCATTTTAAATTTCACTTGATGGTGTAGAGAGAACCAAGAGATCATTCCATCCCTCAGATTACTTGTAAACTACTGCAGAAACCTCAGGAAAGCCAGCAATTGCCTGCAAGACTGAGGTAAGAATCTCAAGGTTGACTCCCAAAACCATACGCATTGCTATAGAGTTGATTCTGACCCATAGCAACCTTACACAGGACAGGGTAGAACTACCTCTGAGTTTCCAAGTCTGAAACTCTCTATTTTTGTAAATCATTTTATTGGGGGCTCTTACAGGTCTTATAACAATCCATACATCAATTTTGTCAAGCACATTTGTACATATGTTGCAATCATCATTTTCTTTGTATGTGAGCCCTTGGTATCAACTCCTTTTATTTCCCTCCCTCCCAACCCTCCCTACCTCATGAACACTTGATAAATTATTAATTATTATTTTTCATATTGTACAGAATCCGCTGTCTCCATTCACCCAAGTTCTTGTTGTTCATGCCCCCCAGTCACCCCCTGGGGAGCGGCGTGGTTATACAGTGATCATTGCAGTCAGTTCCCCCTTTCACACCCCACCTCTCCCCCACCCTCATGGTATCACTACTCCCATTACTGTTCCTAGGGGGTTTATCTGTCCTGAATTCTGTGTGTCCAGAGCTCTTATCTGCACCAGTGTACATGCTTTGGTCTAGCCGGATTTGTAAGGTAGAACTGGAGTCATGATAGTGGGGTGAGGGCTGGGAGAGTCTGTAACTCTTTATAGGAGTAGAAAGCTTCACAGGAAAGTGAATTTGAGGCTGAGACCTTGGGAAAAGTTTGGTCAAGATAAACAGATGTGGAGTGGTGTAGGGAAGGAAAGATTAAAAATAACCTGGTCCAGGATCCTCACAAATTTTAAGTTCATTTGACGCTCCCTAGGGAGGAAGGAGGAAGAGCTATCAGCAGGCAGGCTGTGTCATGCCTACAGCCTCTACAAAAATGCTTCCTGACTCTTCTCAGAAATTCTGCCAGGTGCTACCAGCCTCCTGAGTCTGAGAATGGTTCCTCTATGTTCTTATGAAGCTGAGGAAGGTTGGCACAAAAATATTTGGGAATCCAAGGAGCATGGTGAGGTCATTTCAGGGGGTCATGAGGAATGACTAGTAGGGATTTCAGCCAAATTAAAGGGCTTAGCAATTTGAATACCAGCTGACTCTGACCTTGATCAAGCCTCTTTACCTTTCTGGGTCAATTAAAAAAATTATTTTTTACCAGGTTTCTACTATATGTCAGATATGGGGAAGCAGTAGACAAACCAATAGAAGCTAGGAAATTTGATCCCACCTGTACAGATGTTGCTTCTAAAGACAGCATTCTTTATGTATGAGTTTGCCAGTAGTAATAATTGTCGTTAATCGTGCACTCTTGCCTGAAGAAAAATCCAAGAATCTGTGTCTTTGTACCTCCCTTTTGACACCCTCAAGGAACCCAGTGGTGCTGTGAGGAAGGCATTGGCCTGCTAACCCAAATACTGGCAGTTCAAACCCACCTGATGCTCCAAAGAAGATGAGACTGTCTGTTCCCCTGAAGATATATCCTTTTGGAAACCCCACAGAGCAACTCTACTCTGTCCTATGAGAGTCAGAATAGACTAGTGAGGACAGTAGATGTGGTTTGGGTTTGGTTTCAACACCTCCTCCCTGATCTACCTCATTACATCACAGTGCCTTAATCAGCTCCCCAAGCTGGTTTGTTTTTATGGCAGATTTTCTTTCTCTCCCCAAGTGCCTGATTGTGGGAAACAGAGGGATTTCTCCCAAGCTGTCTACCCCAAATATATTCCAAACTCAGCTGCTTGCAAATGACTATGCACTTGGAGGTCATCAGGAATAGATCAGGGGTCATTCTCCCTAAGAGTTATCAGCTATCTAGTGCAAGCAGACACCACTGCTTATCCCACAACAAGTAGGATTCACTCCCTTCTGATAAGGATAGTAGTTGTCTGTTTCCTTGTAGGAGACACCAGAGAGGTCAAACCCATCCAAAGATGACCAAGGTTAGGCTGCCATCCTAAAACTAGAATCAGCCCATCTTGTCACATGTATACCCCCCAATCTCTACTCTTGCTATTGCATTTCCATAGACCATCCCCTCTCATTACTGTATCACCTATAGCACATCCCCTTCCTGTGACATGGGTCCTCACCTGTCATTAGGGGGCTTGCATGCCCCCAGAGTTCTGTCTTGGTTAACTTCACTCATTCCCTCTATGCTGGCTTTAGGGGAAGTTAATGGGAGGGCTAGGCCCCCCTGAATGCCCTAAGGAAATGACCCGGCATCCACAGTTAACAAACCTTTTTCCTTCCATTTCTAATTCCATGTGGGGGCGCTGTTTCTCCACAACAGCAGTCCAGAAGACTGCTTGATTTATAGGGTGGTCAAACTTCTCAAGTACTCTTTCCTGATAGGTATAAATTTTTACTCTAGAAATGCAAGGAAGGGAAAATTGGCTTAAGCGATCCTACATTTTTACAAACCATGGTATATCAGAACTCATTACTGCCTTAATTTCTTCTTCACAATCCTGACCAATAACTCCAGCAACACATTGAGAATTTATGTTGGACTTTCTTTTTTTTTTTTTTTTTTTGGACTTTCTTAATAAACATCCTATAGTTCTTTTAGGTAGTGGACCCCAATTACTGCTCTTCATTTCTGATTCAATCACAGTTTTGGGTTTTTTCTTACAACTCTTATCAACTCCAGTATCAATTTTAATTTCTTGAGTACTAAGGTTAAATCTTCCTGATAGAAACTGTATTAATCTTTCAATAAGAGGTCCCTGCTTTTGAGGATCAAGCTCCTGTGAAGGCTTCTGAGCCATCTCTTGGTTATTCAAACCAACTGCAGTGAGAACAGAGACTAGGTTTTTGCCTCTTTGGCTAGGTCTGTTCTCCTGCTGTGAGGCTGCTAGATAAAGGCGATTTCTCTCAAAGATCTTCTTTGCTCCAGTAGGCAGACACCTTGCCTACCACGCTCTGCTATGAGGGCTCTGCATCAAGCTTCTTCCACTATTTTCCCGCCGGGAAGTCTTTGCTAATGGCGACCCTTCACTGTTGATTTTTGAACGACATTGGCTCGCCCAATGAGTTCCCTTCCTACAATGGAGGCAGAGTTCAGGTTCGTTTAAACCCGATCTCCATGGTCCTGGCCCATGCTCTGACACTGGCCGCAGCCTGCTCTGCCTACACTCTTTAGAAGATGACTTGTCTTCCCACAACTAAAGCACTTTCTTCCAGGTCTGATATAGTTTGCCAATGAAGCTGCCATGAGGTCTGCCTTGTATTCCTCTGCCTCTACATTCCTGCATATCCTAAAATAACCCAGCAAAGTGCCCTGTTCGCTGTAGGGATGCAAGGCATTTTTACAGTGCTTATTAGAGAAATCATAAGATAGCTTGTGCACTAGGTCTCTTACTGCCTGAACATTCTTCACACATTTGGAAATAGCATCTTCCAGTCGGGACACAAAGTCAGCGTAACGCTCATCATTCTGTTGTCTTATAGCCCTGTAACGCGGCGTTCTCTCTTCTGATGGAATTATCTTTTCCCAGGCCCTTAAGCAAACCTCATGTATCTGTCCTATTGTCTGTTCAGTAAACTGTAGTTGAGACTCAACTGTAATATAATTTGCAGCCCCTAGCAATTGATGAATTCCTATATCTATCCCATCCTCAGCATTCTTCCCAGCTCTTGCAAGGGCTGCTTCCTTCCATAGCATTTGATATCACAAGCATTCTGAAGAGTAAAGACAAATTCTCACTAAAGCTTTCCAATCTGTAGGGGTCCAGCTGTCAGACTCTGCTAGAGCCCTTATCATGCTAATTACAAAATGGGAGTCTGGGCCCTAGTCATTGATTGCCTGCTTGAGATCTTTTAGCAACTTAAAAGGCAAAGGCACTGTGAATTCCTTTTGGTTCTAACAGGATAAGACATCTTGCATTCTAAATCTTCTTCTGCAATCCCTCTTCCTACTCTGGAGAGTAAAGGTGCTTTCCTATACTTTGCTTCTTTACATCTATTCTCTGAGCTACTCTTTTCAATCTGGATATCTTGGAGTTCCACTTCCTGAACTTCACCTTCTGTGCTAGCTCTCCTAGTTTGCATTTCTTTGGAGCTAATCTCTCTACCTTCAGGGCTGGCTTGCTTGATTGTTTTACAATCTCTGGCCTTTCTTACACTAAATTCCAGCAGGAGAGCAGTTGCTTTTACTATGTCCCCTTCTGACTCAGGCTCATTCTTTTAGCTCTGCCTAAAATCTTCTCATCTGCCTGAAACCCGTTCTCACTGCTTCTCATCTGATTTAAATTTGGGCATCTTAGACGTTGCCTGTTCTGCTTCTTGGCTTTCTCTACCTTTGAAAGCAAAGGAGCTTCCTGGGATTGTTTAATAGCCATGCTTTGGATCTTGCAATCCACTGCCTCTAGTACTGTATCACCTTTAAACCTTCGGAGTCTGCAGTCTCGCGAGAGCATACAGGCTTTGGCAATGAGGTTCTGTTCTAGAATTGGAGGCTTTAGATAACAAACCAATCCCTGCCTTTTCAGTTTTTCCTAAAGTTTCATAACCTAAATCATGCTTATTCACAGACACTTTAGCTTGCTTTTCTAGATTTGAATAGACACAAGACTTCTCACTAGACTGTTCATCCTTATTCTCTTCCTCCTGCAAAAGTTTTAAAACCATCTTAACTTGTACCCACAGAGACCACTTCTCCATAGGGATACTCTCCCCATCTCTGTGCTTCCTTTAAGTTGACAATGACCTCCTCCCAGGTCTCTAAATCAAAAGTTCCTTCCTCTGAGAACCATGAATTATACCTTTTTACTACTTTTAGAAAACATTGTATCTTTTTCTTCGTTACTTTTACACCTTGTCTTTTCAGTAAGTAGAGAGCATGGTACCATAAGTTTCAGGTTTACTTTTACCTTGCTCCCATTATCCTCTTTAAAATTCTAATTCACTATTTCCACTACTTCTCTGTCAATCCCCACACCGGATCCTCACTTCACACAATTTTCAAATTCACTCTACATACCAATGGGGCCATATAATTGTTATATGGGATATAACTCATATTGTCCCACGTTGTGCGCCATTTGTCTGGGGAAGCCCGCCTTGTGCTGGGGCTCCAGCCTCCAGCCCAGTCCTTGAGCCTCCTGCCTGGTCTCCATCCCACCTCCCTTCATCCACACTGAGCGTGGACCTGGCTGGTAAGATCATGGCCATCCAGGAGGTGAGCATGCTACCATGAATTGTGTCTGACTGCATTATTGTAATGTCTCTTCTATCGCTCATGCTCCCGGTGACTTTAATATAATATTTATATATCTCAACCATACAATTGTGCTTATTGAACCCAAGATTACTGGTGGGGGGCTGGCACCCCAACTCATACCACAGTACATACCATTTGTCTAGTTCTTCAATGCTTCCTCTCCCGCTCACTCCCTCCAACTATCATGACCTCAGCTCTACCTTACAAAGCCGGCTAGACCAGAGCATGTACACTGGTACAGATAAGAACTCTCAACACACAGAATCCAGGACAGATAAACCCTTCAGGAACAGTAATGGAAGTAGTGATAACATGAGGGTAGGGATGAGATAGAGGGAACTGATAGCAATGATTGATGTATTAACACTCACACCCCAGGGGGACAAGCAACAGAAACATTGGTGAAGTGAGACCTTGGACATTGTAAAATATGAAAGTATAATTTATCAAGGTTTCATGAGGGTGGGAGAGTGGGAGAGAAGGGGGAAAAAGGAGCTGATACCAAGGGGTCAAGTATAAAGAAAATGATGATGGTACCGTAGGTACAAATGTGCTTGATACAATTGATGTATGCATTGTTATAAGTGGTGTAAGAGCCCCCGATAAAATGACTCAATTTTTTAAAAGTGTTTAGGTAGATCTTGATGGAGGATAGATTGAGAAACAATAGTTTCAGAATTTGATAATTTTGCTTAATAATCAAACTGAAAACTCACTGCCATTGCATCTTTTGTGACTCACAGCAACCCTGACTTTCAGCAACCCTATTGGACAGGGTAGAGCAGCCCCTGTGAGTTTCTGAGACTGCAACTCTTTACAGGGGTAGAAAGCCCTAACGTTTCTCTCTCAGAGCGGGTGGTGGTTTTGAACTATGTGGGTAGCAGCCAAGTGAAAACCACTATGCCACCAGGGCTCCCTGTGCCACATAGCGGGAGCTGTTGTTTTCCCAAACATTCACTTGGCTATTTCTTTTATAAGAAGCCAAGTAATTTGGCAGCTTATTTCTGTTCCAGTTTTCTTATATAGAAAATGTGGTGACAGTGTGAACCTGTTTGTTGTAGTTTATGTGAACATAATTAATTGAGTGATCTAGACCAAGTGAGCTAGACCAAGTGAGCTGACTGGTCAAAAATCAGACCTGTGGATTGCCAAATTGGTTCTGCTGAGATTGGGGCTTTCCTGGATCCACAGGCTTCCTCCAAGCTGTGTCCGAGAAGCTCTGCATTTTAGAGCTACATTTTATAGTTGAAAGAGAGGCCTAAGGAGGGAGGGAGTCCTTAAGCTCTAAGACCTTAATGCTGTCATTGCTGTCCTCTTTTAGTGTACCTGCAGTTTCCACACTGCAGTGGGAACCATTGAAACAGCTGTTCTCATTCTCTGAGATGGTGTGCCACCCCACTCCATACCACCACCACCTCATCCCTTTCTCTTATTGTAGAGATAATGCCCCTTCCATATGTATCTCAGATATTCAATTAATGAAGAAAGACAAAAGTAGGAGAAATGATTTAGATGAAGGAGACCATAAGCATGAGGCCATAATGGGGTCCATAGGCTGTGTGGCCATGTCGCTAATTATAGAAATGGATGAAATCTGCCACAAAAATGTGATTGGAGGCAGAGCAATTCATCACTCTCTCAGGCAGGACTACATAAGTGAGAATGGGGCCATTATGGAGACATGGAGACGATCACAGATTAGAAAGGCTTACTGGATTTGTTCTGGGGCCTTCCGACCACTATAACTCATGACCATAGGGTCTTAGACTTTCCCAATTTCCATTGAGGACCTTCCCAGGGAAGTCCCAGAGGGCAGATTGCTCCTCTCTGCTCTGGCTAGTTGTTGTTGCGTGCCATTGAGGACACTTGGACTCGTCGTGACCTCACATACAACCGAATGAAACACTGTAGGGTCGTGCACCATCCTCACAATTGTTCCTGTGCCTGAACCACCGATGAAGCCACTGAGTCCATCCACTTCTTCGAGGACCTCCTCTGTTTCATGGCTTCTCCACTGTACCAAATAGGATGTCCTTCTCCAGGGACTGGTCTCTCCTGACAACATGTCCAAAGTATGTAAGATGGCGTCTTGCCATCCTTGCCTCTAAGCAGCACTCTGGCCTTATTTCTTCTGATACAGATTGGTCAGTCCTTCAGCAGTCCATGGTACTGTCAGTAGTCTTCTGGTGGACCACAATTCGATGCATCTGTTCTTCTACAGCCTTCCTTATTCAGTGTCTAACTTTCACATGCATATGATGCAATGGAAAATAGCATGGCTTAGGTCATGTGCACCTTAGTCCTCAGAGTAACATCATTGTTCTTCAACACTATAAAGAGGTTTTCTGCAGCAGATTTACCCATTACAATACATCTTTTGATCTCCTGACTGCTGTTTCTATGAACATTGATAGTGGATCTAAGCAAGACAAAATCCTTGACAACTGAAGCCCTTTTCTCTGTTTATCACCTATTGGTCCAGTTTTGGGGATTTTGGTCTTCCTTATATTGAATTGTAACCCATATTGAAGGCTGCAATCCTTGATCTTCAGCAAGTAGTTCAATTCCTCCTCATTGTCAGCAAACAAATGGTGTCATATATGCACACAAGCAGGCTCCCAAAAGTTAGTGGAACAAGGAATCAAAAGAGAATGGAATTTTTCAGGGACTTTTTGAAATACCAGTGTGTGTGTGTGTGTGTGTGTGTGTATGTGAGAGAGAGAGAGAGAGAGAGAGAGAGAGAGAGAGAGAGAGAGAGAGAGAGAGAGAGAGAGAGATGTGGGCATAAAACAAACATCAAGCAACATAAGGGAGAATGCTGTTGGCTGCTGTTGAACTGATTCCGGTGCGCATGCACAGTGACCTGCTGTGTGCACCATAGTGACCCCTCAGAAGCAGATCATCAAGCCTACCTTTCAACTGAAATTCTGAGAATTCACAATTTTCAGAAGTATGTGGATAACAGTGAAAGCCAAAATTCTATTTGCACAGTCCCCACGTGGATTAAGCTTCCAGTGAATTCCTTCAGACCATTGACCAGGGATGTGAACACTCTTGCCACCAGGCAGAGGGCATTGGAAAGTGGATTACCCCTTAGGCAGCCCATGGTGGGGCTTAGAGACTTGCCTAAGTGTATCCTTGAATCGAGGCTGCCATTCTGGGCTGCACAGTCATGAGTCATGCCCCCAAAGCCTTGGTTGTTTGGCCCTGGACCACTCTTGTAAACTGTCCTGTTTAACACAGGTCCCAATCCTTGTCCTATTCTTGCTTCTGTAGTCCCACCTGGAACTGTGATGTTGGGATCTGCCGCCATGTCCTTTCAAGTCTGTGAATCTCAGATAACCCTTACATATCAATAAGACCTCTTGCTAATAGTTTCCCTCCCCTCATCTCGATGGCATGTGTTTGTCCTGTTTAAGATTTAATAAATTATCTTTGAGATTTGGGATATCCTCTTACCCTAAAACACAAGGCATCTCTGGGTGTATTCCAGCTGCCAACTTTTTAGGTAGTAGTCAAGAAGTTAGCTGTTATGTCACCCAGGAAGCTGGGGAAAGGATGATCACCAGAACAAATCCATTATTCCCTCCACTCGCTTCCTAGCCTTTGAATCTCCACCTTGGAGGCAACTATGGCCTTTCTGTTTCTTTTTGATGATCATGTACGCATGTCCAAGTAAAGCTTACTTTTTACTCTTTTGTATCGCCTATTTCATTAAATATTATATTTTGGAGATTCTTCCAAATGGATTCATACAGAATGACCTCATTCATTTAAGAGTGCATGCTGTTACACAATACAGCTATGATAAAATGCATCTAACCAACCTCTCTTTTTTCTCTGTGTATTTTACCAATTTTCCTGTCAAAATTGACCATATCTGAGTTTGCTTTCAGGGACACCTTAAGTCTAGTACCCCTTGAATCCTAGGGCCTGGAGTCCTCCTCCTCTTCAGAACCAATCTCTGTGCAGGTGTGCTGGTATGTGAACTGTGAACCCTCTCCCTAAAATCAAAAAATAAAACCCAAACTCACTGTCATCAAGTCACTGTTGACTTGCAGTGACCCTCTGAGTTTCTGAAACTCTGTCTATGGTAGTAGAAAAACCAGTCTTTCTCAGAGCTGCTGGTAGTTTTGAACTGCCAACCATGTGGATCACAGCATAACTGTTAGGTTTCTCGGGTGGGAAATACCTCAGTTCTTGGCATCACAGGAGAAAGAATTCATGTCGAAGACTGATTGTTGATCCAAATGGGTTTGTATTAAGGAGAGAAGGTGATAGAGGAGAAGAGAAGAGAAAGAGAGGAGAGAGGGGGAAGGGGGAAAGAAAGGATTGAGAGAGAGAGAGAGAGAGAGAGAGAGAGAGAGAGAGAGAGAGAGAGAGAGAGACCCCACAGAAAAACAGGGAGGTGGTCTCCAGGTTCGGCCTTTAGTGGCTTCGGCTGGGAGGCGTGGTTGACATTATTGGTTGACCCCATTGGCTGAATTAAGCCCACCTGTCATGGTTTGCACCCACCTAAGTGCACTGCCTCCCTGCCTCATGTGCCTGAATTTGGAGCCTGCCCAGTAGACACCCTGGTCCCAGCTCTAGCTACCTAACATAAAACTACACCATAACACTACTTCCTCCTAAACAGCATAGCTAAAAATATGAGTTGAGCAGAGAAATTGGTTCTTAAAAGAATGCCTTCGCTTACAACCGATTGTCATTTTAAATTTCACTTGATGGTGTAGAGAGAACCAAGAGATCATTCCATCCCTCAGATTACTTGTAAACTACTGCAGAAACCTCAGGAAAGCCAGCAATTGCCTGCAAGACTGAGGTAAGAATCTCAAGGTTGACTCCCAAAACCATACGCATTGCTATAGAGTTGATTCTGACCCATAGCAACCTTACACAGGACAGGGTAGAACTACCTCTGAGTTTCCAAGTCTGAAACTCTCTATTTTTGTAAATCATTTTATTGGGGGCTCTTACAGGTCTTATAACAATCCATACATCAATTTTGTCAAGCACATTTGTACATATGTTGCAATCATCATTTTCTTTGTATGTGAGCCCTTGGTATCAACTCCTTTTATTTCCCTCCCTCCCAACCCTCCCTACCTCATGAACACTTGATAAATTATTAATTATTATTTTTCATATTGTACAGAATCCGCTGTCTCCATTCACCCAAGTTCTTGTTGTTCATGCCCCCCAGTCACCCCCTGGGGAGCGGCGTGGTTATACAGTGATCATTGCAGTCAGTTCCCCCTTTCACACCCCACCTCTCCCCCACCCTCATGGTATCACTACTCCCATTACTGTTCCTAGGGGGTTTATCTGTCCTGAATTCTGTGTGTCCAGAGCTCTTATCTGCACCAGTGTACATGCTTTGGTCTAGCCGGATTTGTAAGGTAGAACTGGAGTCATGATAGTGGGGTGAGGGCTGGGAGAGTCTGTAACTCTTTATAGGAGTAGAAAGCTTCACAGGAAAGTGAATTTGAGGCTGAGACCTTGGGAAAAGTTTGGTCAAGATAAACAGATGTGGAGTGGTGTAGGGAAGGAAAGATTAAAAATAACCTGGTCCAGGATCCTCACAAATTTTAAGTTCATTTGACGCTCCCTAGGGAGGAAGGAGGAAGAGCTATCAGCAGGCAGGCTGTGTCATGCCTACAGCCTCTACAAAAATGCTTCCTGACTCTTCTCAGAAATTCTGCCAGGTGCTACCAGCCTCCTGAGTCTGAGAATGGTTCCTCTATGTTCTTATGAAGCTGAGGAAGGTTGGCACAAAAATATTTGGGAATCCAAGGAGCATGGTGAGGTCATTTCAGGGGGTCATGAGGAATGACTAGTAGGGATTTCAGCCAAATTAAAGGGCTTAGCAATTTGAATACCAGCTGACTCTGACCTTGATCAAGCCTCTTTACCTTTCTGGGTCAATTAAAAAAATTATTTTTTACCAGGTTTCTACTATATGTCAGATATGGGGAAGCAGTAGACAAACCAATAGAAGCTAGGAAATTTGATCCCACCTGTACAGATGTTGCTTCTAAAGACAGCATTCTTTATGTATGAGTTTGCCAGTAGTAATAATTGTCGTTAATCGTGCACTCTTGCCTGAAGAAAAATCCAAGAATCTGTGTCTTTGTACCTCCCTTTTGACACCCTCAAGGAACCCAGTGGTGCTGTGAGGAAGGCATTGGCCTGCTAACCCAAATACTGGCAGTTCAAACCCACCTGATGCTCCAAAGAAGATGAGACTGTCTGTTCCCCTGAAGATATATCCTTTTGGAAACCCCACAGAGCAACTCTACTCTGTCCTATGAGAGTCAGAATAGACTAGTGAGGACAGTAGATGTGGTTTGGGTTTGGTTTCAACACCTCCTCCCTGATCTACCTCATTACATCACAGTGCCTTAATCAGCTCCCCAAGCTGGTTTGTTTTTATGGCAGATTTTCTTTCTCTCCCCAAGTGCCTGATTGTGGGAAACAGAGGGATTTCTCCCAAGCTGTCTACCCCAAATATATTCCAAACTCAGCTGCTTGCAAATGACTATGCACTTGGAGGTCATCAGGAATAGATCAGGGGTCATTCTCCCTAAGAGTTATCAGCTATCTAGTGCAAGCAGACACCACTGCTTATCCCACAACAAGTAGGATTCACTCCCTTCTGATAAGGATAGTAGTTGTCTGTTTCCTTGTAGGAGACACCAGAGAGGTCAAACCCATCCAAAGATGACCAAGGTTAGGCTGCCATCCTAAAACTAGAATCAGCCCATCTTGTCACATGTATACCCCCCAATCTCTACTCTTGCTATTGCATTTCCATAGACCATCCCCTCTCATTACTGTATCACCTATAGCACATCCCCTTCCTGTGACATGGGTCCTCACCTGTCATTAGGGGGCTTGCATGCCCCCAGAGAATATAAAAACCTGGGTTAGCATCAAATATCTCTCTTTCCACGTAGACCACCAAGCGGGGCTGAGCTGAGTATGCTACTATGAATTGTGTCTGACTCCATTTATTTCAATATTTCTCTTATGCTCTGTAACTTTACTATAATATTTATTTATTATCGCTATACAATTGCGCCCACCGGACTCATAATGATGTGTTAGGGGCTGGATTCCCCTGACACCTGATGCTTATTCTTCTTCTGTCACCTCTGCCCCCCCCCACCTTTCTTCCCTTCCTTCTCTTCCCACTGTTGGCCACACCATTGCTTTGTGTGTTGCTCGACCTTTTTTGTGCAGGTCTCTGCAGGCAGTTGGGAGAAGAAGGGCAGTGAAAGGGACTGAACATGCCACTATCTGTGGGCAGGACAGGATGTCTGATGCTTTGCTGGCTCTTTGATATGTGAGACCAGCAGCCAAACCTACCCCTTTAAGAGCCTGAAGATGATGACTGAAGGCCTTATGCAAATATTTTTACCTTACTTTTATTGTTCTTTGTGTAAAGTGAGGGGCTGGGCAATATGTTTTTAAGACTCCAAGCTCCAACATTCCAAGAAAGTAAGCATTCAAATGTTAAATGCAGGAATTACAAATACTCCTTGACTGGGATGGGCGTGCTCTGCTCCCTGCTGCTGAAGACAATGGATTAATTCTCCCTCAAGCTTGCAACCAATAGCTTGGTTCCTGTAGGTGGAGTTCACACCCTACTGATATGGTTCATATGGAGATCCAGACCAGTCAAAGTTAAACTGCCATCCTAAATGTAGGATCCGCCCATCTTGTCACAAATATACGCCCAATCCCTCCTCTTCCTATTGCGTGCATGGAAGGCGGGGGTCTGGGGGTCCCGGGGCCCTTCAGGGACCCGCCAGTCATACAGCTCGACGGGAGGCGCGGGCGCGCATGCTCCGACAGTCGGTGCGGCGGCGGGGACGACGACGACGGGGACGAAGGCGGCGCGGCGGCGGGTAGGCGGAGTGCCAAGCCCGGCGGGCGTGAGGTGACGAGCGGGGCGGGCAGCGGCTGGGGCTACTGACGGCTCACTGGATCCGGAGCGCACTGCGCGGGGCGCCGGGCAGGTGAGAGCGGCGGCGCAGGACCCGGATGCGGCGCGGCTGAGGGCGGCCGAGGGCGGCCAAGGGCGGTGGTCGCGGCGGCGCCTGGGCCCCGCGCTGGCCTGCGGCGAGTTCCTGGAGGTCCGGGCCGGCGGCTCCGGCGCCCGTGCCGCGCTTCCTGCCGGCTCGGAAGACGCGCGCTGAGCGGCCCACAGGACGCCTTGCTGAGGCGCGGCCGGATGTCCCTGGCGGGCGGGTGGCGCGTTCGGGCGCCTCCTGAGGGCGCCTGAGCGGAGAGCGGCGTTCGCGCCATCGCGTCTACGCGGGCGCCCCGGACCCGCCTGCCACTCAGGTGTCTCTTCACGCAGAAGTGTGTTTTAGGAGCGGGAAACCTGTGGTGGGCTTCACGGACGTGTTTTTAAATCCCAGCGCCGCCGAGGAGCCCTGGGGCCTCACCCCTAATGCCCTACTTTGCCCAAGGGGGTAAGAATGCGTGTCCAAAAGGTTGCCTGGCCAGAGCGCAAGTGCTTGTGAATGGTAGCGACTGGGAAGGCTGCACCTCGCTCCGCTGGCCGAAGCCTGGCTGCTGGGCGGGTCAGGTTTATTTCCGAGCTGCTGTGGTGTGGCTGCAAGCTCCGCTGGAGTAGCTCCTAATGTTGGAGCCTGTCGTCGGCGGGTAAAATAGCATCCCGGGGCCCCTTCCTAGAGTGCTTCCTAGCACAAGCACATGGCGACTCGGAATACCTGTCCCAGGTACCTGGGGGCTGAGGCAACCCAGTGAACGTAGGATAATTTACGGGAGGTCCCAAACTTGAAGTGCTTTGCTCTTTAAATAATCTCAAGTGTCACTTTATCACTGGTTGCAGACTATAAACACACCGAAAGTATGAAACACCCACTCCCCGCACCCCCCCCCCACCAACTACATTGGTACTTCTAAAGGGAGTGACAAGTGCCTTTGTAAACATCATCTTGGGCTGTTACTGTCTGGTGAAGTCGTCATAATTAAATTAGATGAGTACTTATTTTGAAGCACTGAATGGCTGTTTGGAAGTAGTATTCCTAAAAAAATCATCTCCAGAGAGTCAGAATCGGGGTTTTTTTTCTTCCAAAAGCTGCATTGTAAGGTTTCAGTGGAAAAGCAGAAGTGTTTGAGTGTAATGTAGCTAGCATAGGAGAATAGAATCTTAACCGAGTTTCCCAAGGCAGGTGTGAGCAAATCTAAACCTGAACCGAATTTACTTCTCTAAAGCACAAGTGATACACAAAATCAACAACTCTGCCTTACATCCCTGTTCATGGGGATGTTCTACTGGCAGGGGTGTTATTTAGAAGTGGGGAAAATGGGAGTTTTCATTTATTGTTGCTTTACACCGCTGACCTGTGTTTCTTGGAGACTTATCCATAAAGATTTTAGATCCATCTTGCTATGAATATCAACCAAACCGATTGGGAGTGGGGTGGTGGGCATATGAACCTTGTAGTCTATCCTGTGTTCCTCTTTGTGTTATTCAGACTGTCCTGTAAAAGGTGAAACGCCACAGCGGAAGCATTAATAGGCATTATAAAAGACACTGGTGTCTGAAGTCTGATCTTGGCTCAAGCTCTGGACTGGAGTTTAAACAATGTCACTCCATCTCCCTGTCTTTCTGGATATCTTTTTAACATTAATTAATTCAAACTGAAAAGGATACTTAATTAGCTTCCTTTCCTCGGGTCTTGCTCTCTTGGAGTTATTTAAGATTGCTTTCTTTTTTCTTGTTTAATCATTTTATTAGGGGCTCTTACCGCTCTTATCACAATTTCTGATTTCTTTCTTCCACTTTCATATAAGGTATATGAATATAGCGACTTTGTTTGCCTTCTAGAGTATCCCCAGCATCCAGAGTAGTGCCTGAATCATTTAACTAATGTTGAATATGAAATGAATGCCATGTGTAATAACATCTTCTGGTTCCACATATAGCATGTATTGAAAGGTCTCAGATTTGTACAACTGAGGAAATAACCAGGAGACCTAGAGTTAACCTCTTAGGTGTTCTTACTCAGTCTTCATTAACAGCTGCCACTTTTGTCTTCATAAAAGTACTCTATCCATGAAGAAGTTAAGCATTTAGACGCTGTCCTTGATTACAAAAGCAAATGTGAATTTCTCAGTCATGCTCATGTATACTAGATTATTAGCATTTTGGCAGCCAAGGGACCAAACAAGCTTTATCAGTTTAGATTTTTTTGGGCATCAAATTTTGGTCTTGACAGTGGATTGGTTCTAGAGTGTGGTAATTTGATCAACATCACAATCCTATAGGAAAGTTCAGATTTTTGCAGGGGGTAGATTTAGTTCACTTTCATTGTTTCTCTTTTCCATCTAAAAATTACCCACTGTGTGTGTATGTGTGTAACTGTGCTTGTGCACCTATGTATCCTTGGACCCACAGCCATTAAGGTGGCTCTGGTTCATAGCGACCCGATATACGAAGTGCTTCTTTGAGAGCTCTGTTTGGTTATAGTAGAGGCCCTGTGCAGCACAAACATGTACCCACTTAGCTACTACTAACTAGGCTAAGAATGGAAAGATTGGTGGATCAAACCAGTGGGAAGTGACTTGCAGGAAAAGGCCTGGCAGTGTACTTAAAGAGAATACAGTGATTGAGAATCATATGGAGCAAAGTTAGGAAGCTCACTGTGAATCAGAATCGACTTGTGGCGGTGTGACCCACAGGGGCAGTTCTACCCTGCCCAGTAGGGTCATTGTGAGTGGTAGCACTGAATTTGGTTTGTTTTTGATTCAGAGGAAGATTTAAAGAGGCTATCTACTTCCCTTTACAGTTACAATCTCAGAAACTCACAGGGGCAGGAGTTCTGCCTGTACAGGGTCCAAGTGAGTCAGCATGGACTCAATGGCTGTAAGTTTATATTAATTTAAATCAGGATTTTGATCCGATTCAATCATGTCTGAAGAAGCAAAATCAAAAGAGACTCCACATTTTAAAATTTGGATGAAGTAGAAAGAAAACCGGAATGGGAAATCTTGTAGATTTTATCCCTGGATTATAGGATTTGGCAGAGGGTTAGGGAGTCCTTTTAGGAACCTAATTTAGGAGATTGGATGGGTGGTTAATACACATTCAAACTGGTGCAGCTGCCATCTTTGAGCATGGCAGTGCTGTTTCTGATTGCAGGCTAAGAGATGTGGTGGCTAGGCGTTGATTGGGCTGCCCTTGTTTTCTAAGAGGCAGATTAACTTTCCAAAAGAGCATAGACAGTAATTCTTTCCAGTCTGTTTCAGTTTTGCTTCCTTGGTTATAACTGAACTGTGAAGACGGTTTCAAATCCCTGATTAAAAGTATTATTTTTAAAATTTTTATTATTTTTAAAGTGTTATCGTAAAAAGTGTAATTAATAATCACCGTTTTCATTTTATGATACATATATATTTGTAAACAGGAAGGACTTTTCCAGTCAGTCAGCAACTTTCTCTCTGTCACCACTGTTAGGTTAATTGATCCATTTTTATAGATAAGAGTTAAGTAATAAATTAGGCATTTGATGTTAGTGTACCTTTGTTTGGAAGTATGATCAGCTTTCTCTTTGTTTTGGCCCGACTTTAAAAATAGAACGACTGTTTTAATGAATTTGTATATATATGTAATTAAGGAAAATGATTAATGTATGACATGATGTAGTTACATCTTGTAAGTTGTGTTGCTCATATGTATAGAATTTTCAAATAAAAACGGTCTAACCCAGTGGTTCTCAACCTGTGAGTCACCACCCCTTTCAGTGTTGAACAACACTTTGACAGGGGTTGTCTAAGACCATGGGAAAATACATGCTTCTGATCTGGTGAGAAAAAAGCTATCGCAAGCATCACATTGATGTTGGCCTTTTGTGCATACTTTTGCAAAATGTAGCATTTTATTTTACTTTTGGCACCCATGATATACCATACTTCAAGACAAAAATTCATTTATTTGTCATTAGAAAAAATATTTAGCAATATATAATTACATATTTTTGTGATTAATCACTGCTTTAATTATGTTTAATTTGTCACAATGAAAATATATCCTGAATATCAGATATATACATTATGATTCATCAAAGTATCAAAATTACAATTATGAAGTAGCTACGACAATAATTTTGTGTTTCGGGGGGTCACCACAACACGAGGAACTGTATTAAAGGGTCGCGCATTAGGAAGGTTGAGAACCACTGGTGTAACCAAAGAAGCCAATTCCACCACCACTGAGTCAATTCTGACCCATAGTCATCAAACTGTCAATCTTTGCTGGAGCAGAAAGCCTCATCTTTTTTCTGTGGAGTGGCTGGAGGGTTTGAATTGCTGACCTTGTGCTTTCACCAGCCCAATATTTAACCAGTGTCATGTGGAATCCTTAAGAAAATTCTCAAAGTCCTTACACCCACTCAACACATGTGATTTGTTTGGATGGTGTATTGACAGGCTACTAAACTTGATCTTTAAATTCAGTTGACTATTTGTATCTCAGGGTTTTGCATCATTGTTACATCCAACTCCTGATGGGAAATATTTGGTGGGGGAGAGCAACTGAGTGATGAGTGCTCAAGCAATCCTTCAGAGACTGAGGGAGCACAAAGTATTCCTTATATAGCATGTGTAGTGGTTTAGGTGTTACCATTACTCTAGAGGTGATTTAAAGTACACAGGAGATGTGCATGGGTCGCATGCAAACAATATATCATTTTATGTAAGAGACTTATACCTTCAGATTTTGGTACCTGCTGGGAGTCCTGGTCCCCCTCTCCGTGTATACGGAGGGAAGACTATATTAGGAGTAGAAGAATTTAAACATAAATTTACTTTTGAGTAAATGAGCCAATAGATAGACTATAGATAACACCCCTCTCACTTGAAAAAGGAGATTAAAAAACCTGAGTAGAGCAAGTATTTATATTATTTAGCTTTGTTTTCCATCTTCCCGTGTGAGAAAGAAATGTGATTATTAATACTACATCTTTTATTAAGTTGTACTGAAACTTGTGCCAAGTATGCTCAGAATTCCATGATTTTATGGTCAATAGTTTCATATATCTGAAGGTTGTATTCAGTAGTAAACATAGTACGCACACACACATGCACACGGCTTTTTACCCGTTTGGAAACCTGGGTAGGTATGTAACTTGTTTCAGGAAAGTTTCTGGTGTGTTGATATTAAAGTCACTATGACAGGCTATCCAATCCCACAAATAGGGGATTTGTGATTAATTGCTTCACTGCCAAAGAGTTAAGCGACTCTAGCTGTATAATTATAAATATTATTCTATCATTACTAAACATGGAGATTTAGAACTTCTGAAGTATTCTCCATTTTAAAAGTGAGCTATATATAATGAATTGAAATGAATGAATTGCCTTTGACTACATTCTATTTTGTACTATGGGTGAGATCTGATTTCAGTAAAGGAAAAGGAAAATATTTTCAAAGATCCCAATCTTTATATCATGGGACAATGTCAGTAATACTTAAAAAAAAGTAGCATTTTTTTTCCTGTGTACTTTGTAACATCATGTATGAGGATACGTAGAAAGTGTTGCCTTTAGATCATACACAAAAACATAAAAATGCCTCTGCAATTAGTGGATGATTGCAGACAAGTTCTCTTGGAAATTCACTTGTAAAATAAAACAGAACGAAACAAAACAAAACACAGTTATTCAAAACAGTGGCCTCTGATGGGACCTGCTCAGCCAGTTCAAGGCAGGGGAACTCACAGGGGTCATCTTACTAGACTTTTTTGAAGACACAATGCAGTCACAAAGCTTATTAGGAAGAAGTTTAAGAAAATTTAAAAACTTCATTGATGAGAAAAAGGTCAGAAAAATTTTGCTGTAGAATTGTTTTCCATTCTGACAATGCACCTGCACATTCTTTGAGGGTAACCAATGGCTGTCCTTGGAGGATTTCACTGGGGAGCCTTACACCATCCCCTTCCAGTCTGATTTTTCTCCTTCAAAGTTTATTCTAATTCACCAGACTCAAAGAATATTTAAAAGAATGTGGTGACGGTGTGAACCTGTTTCTTGTAATTTATGTGAACATAATTGAGTGATCTAGACCAAGTGAGCTGACTGGTCAAAAATCAGACCTGTGGATTGCCAAATTGGTTCTGCTGAGATTGGGGCTTTCCTGGATCCACAGGCTTCCTGAAAGTTGTGTCCGAGAACCTTTTCATTTTAGAGCTACATTTTATAGTTGAAAGAGAGGCCTAAGGAGGGAGGGAGTCCTTCAGCTCTAAGACCTTAATGCTGTCGTTGCTGTGCTCTTTTAGTGTACCTGCAGTTTCCACACTGCAGTGGGAACCATTGAAACAGCTGTTTTCATTCTCTGAGATGGTGTGCCACCCCACTCCACACCACCACCACCACCTCATCCCTTTCTCTTATTGTAGAGATAATCCCCCTTCCATATGTATTTCAGATATCCAATTAGTGAAGAAGTCTGGATGAGGGTCTTCAAAAATTTATGAATAATATTTCATTGTCTTTCTATTTCATTTACCACGAACTTTTTGAAGCCATTTTGTTTACTGGTTAAGCATTACTAGATATACATGAGAGAAACAAAATTGTGTCTAATCTTTGGTAAACTCTGCACAGGATCTCTTAAAGGTTTTGAAGAACAAGGATGCTACTTTGAGAATTAAGGTGTATCTGACCTAAGCCATGGCATTTTCAGTCATATCGTATACATGTGAAAGCTGGAAAATGAATAAAGGTGACCCTGGAAGAACTAATTATTCTGCTGGCAAAGAATATTGAAAGTATCTTAGGTTGCCAAGGGAACACACAAATCTATCTTGGAGGAAGCACAGCCAGAATACTCCTTCGAGGCAGCAGGGGTAGACGTCTCAGGTACTTTTTAACTCATGGCAAATTATCAGGGGATCTCCCCCACCTTCCCCTCCTGGCATCTCTACTCATTATTGGTCCTGAGGGGTTTATCAGGGTTATTCCCTGTGTTTCCAGCTCTGAGCTGTACCTGTGTACATCCTCTGGTCTTTCCGGATTTGTAAGGTAGAATTGGGATCATGATAGTGCTAGGGAGGAAGCATTAAAAAAACTAGAAGAAAGTTATGTTTCATGATGCTATGCTGCACCTTGACTGGCTCGTCTTTTCCCTGTGACCTTCCAGAAGGGGATGTTCAGTTGCCTACAGACGGATTTTGGGTCCCCAGTCTGCACTCCCCCTCATTCACAGTGATATGGTTCTTTGATGCATGATACTTGACCCTATGGACCCCTTGTGATCACACAGACTGGTGTGCTTCTTCCATGTGGGCTTTGTTGCTTCTCAGTTAGATGGCTGCTTGTTTATATTCAAGTCTTTAAGACCTCAGATGTTATATCTTTTGAGAGCTGGACACCATTAGCTTTCTTCACATTTACTTACGCACCTGCTTTGTGTTCATTGAACATGTCAGGAAGGTGAGCATCATGGAATGCCAGTTTAGTAGAACAAGGTGTTCTTGCATTGCTGGAGTTCTTGAGTTAGAGACCCAATAATGTCCATCTACGTTCACACTAAACCTATAAATATATGCACATAGATCTATTTCCCCATCATCATATATAATTATATCTACATATGTATATGCCTGTATTTAGACCTCTATTTCCTTTTACCTTCCTCTTGTGCTACTTTCATGTTCTGCATTAATTTGGATTTCAGTAATTACTCTTGGTTATATTGCCCTTGATCAAGCCGTACCAGGCCTCCTATACCACACCTTCCTCTCTATTGATTTTTGGATCACTTGTTCCCTAATCCCTGGGGTTGTTGACACGGACTTCCTTTCCCCTGCCTCCCTTTGCCAGCCCCCCTTCTTCCAATGTAGATCCCTTTGTTTTCTTCCCCAGATGGTTTATCTCACCTATCTTATCTAGATAGACCTGAAGAGATAATAATATGCATAAAAAAACCAAGACAGCAAAGCAACAAAACAACAAAAATCAAGCACAAAAAAAGAAAAAAACCTGTAAATAGTTCAGGGTCTGTTTTTTTGACCTTTAGGAGTGTTTTCCAGTCACGTCTGATGGGGTGTCACGCCCTGGCCCCACATTCTATTTTTGGTTTTCCTTAGGGACCTCGTTGCTCTATCCCCCTTGCTATTCTGTTCATGCCCTTAGTGTTTCGCCTCAGTGTGGTGGGGTCAGATTGGTCGCAATTCCCGCACTGTGTCTCCAGTGTTGTCCCCCATAGCACAATGGGTCAGTGAGGGACGTCATGTCTCCTAGTGGGGCAGGCCCTATGGTCGGTCCTCTCTGTGCTTTGGCTGCTCTGAGCCAGAATATCATCCTCAGGCCTTGGTGGACCAGGATGTGTTCCACTCTCTCCTCCTCTTCCTTCATTTGCTCCTGTGTGCTCTGATCAGACATGACCCTCTCCTAGAGCTGTATAGCTTCAGTACTGTCCTCTGAAATGAAATCTTCTGCAGAGAGGGGAGGCTGGCCCCTCAGGCCTCTCTATGATTTTAAGGAGATAAGTGTAGGGATAATGGGAAGTGACTGGGAAAATTTATGCTGTTTTATTTTTAGGGTAATGAAATATGTGAAAGTTTGTAGCGATGGTTATACAACTACAAGTCTTCCTATGCTAAAACCCACCACACATTTAAAACGATGATATAATTTCTTATTTTTTGTGTGCTAGTCCTTTTATGCCCGGTGATATAATTTCGTAAGATAAAATTCACATACCCAAAAAGCCACCCATTCTTTTTTCCACAAGTCACCCATACTTTATGTACTCTGTACTTTTGTCAGATAATAGAATTTGCATACATACTTTCCTACTTTGAGTTTTTTTATTTTCAAAAGAAAATTTCAAAATTGACGTAGTCCTATTTATCTTTCCATTTGCCACTTAAGCTTTTGGTGTCAGGTTTAAAAACAAAGTTCCCTGATTCAAGATTTACTTCTATATTTGTTCCCTTGAGTTATGCTTTTACATTAAGGATTATGGTCCATATTGAGTTAATTTTTCCATGTGGTACAAGAAAAGGGTCACCTCTTATTCTTTTGTGGGTATCAGTTTTCCAACATTATTTGCCTCATCAGTAAATTGACCTGGCAACCTTGTTGTAAATCAGTTGATCATAAATATGTTTTAGTTCGTTGATATTTGTGCATGTTCTATTTTTCAGTTTTACCTTAAGCTACAGTAAATAAACCTATGGTTCAGATGGACTCACTTCAAGCACATTGTCAGTTACTTAAAAAAATTCTGGCCTTTGGAAGGAGAAAGATTTAAAGAGAAAGCTCACAAGGGCAACACAATGGTGCTTTCTAATCAAAACCCAAATGGAGCCCTGGTGGTGCAGTAGTTACTTGTAGGGCTGTGACTCCACAAGGTCTGAAGTTGGAAAGCTGACTCTCTACTCCTGTAAACAGTTAGTCTCAGAAAGGAACAGGGGCAGTTCAACCCTGTCCTATAATGTCATTATGAGTCAGCATTGAATCGATGGTAGTGAGTTGTTGAAGTGAAACCAGAAAACTTAACGGTTGACCACCTAAGCATTAGTGTCAGTCTTCAGACCAAGACATTGCCATTTTCATTACTTAGCAGCAACTTGGTAATTTTACCCATCCGTTTCAATGATGATTGAGGAAGACAGAATGATCATAAAATGGAACGCTGTGAACTGGAAGCCATCGAGCCAGATGAGCCGGCTTCCACAATCTAGTGACCAGCTGTCTCTCATATTTAGCATGTCTTAAATATATTTAAAACAGGCACTGATTCCAACTAATGTCATGGAAAAAATACTTGACTGTTAATTAAAAGGTTGGAGGTTTGAATCCACCCATTGATAACCTTGGAAGAAAGACTTGTTTTCAATCTGATTATGAAAAACTAGATGTAGAAAACCCTGATGATTGTCAACTGGTTTAAACTCAATATGTTAAAAAAATGCATTGTATAAAACTAGAATGAATTTTGCCCAAAATGGTAAAGAAATTGGGTAAAAGATGGTTGTTGTTAGATACCATTCAGTTTGTTCCTACTATAAGTGACCCTGTGTACAAAAGAAGAAAGCAATAACCAACCCAGCACCATCTCTGTTGTTGCTTTCTCCTCTTGTTGGAACTATTGTGTCAGTCCACCTTGTTGAGCCTTCTTTTTCTCAGCCCTCTACTTTACCAAGCATCATGATGTCTTTCTCGAGGGACTGCTGTGTCTTGGTGACATATCCAAAGCAAATGAGACAAGAGTCGTGCTACCCTCCCAAATGTATGTTTGAAGAAGTACAGGCTGAATGCTTTGTTAGTTTCTTGCAGTTCGTGGCATAGTCGTCAGTATTCTTCACCAACACCATAATTCATAGAATCAACTTTCCAGTATTTGTCCAGCTTTCATAAGCATGTGAGGTGAATGAAAATAGTGTGACTTAGGTCAGGCACACTCAAGGTGACATCTTTACTGTTTTACACTTTAAAGAGGTACTTTGCAGCAGATTTCCCCAGTGAAAATGGGTCATCTGTTTAGCATTGGTTAGTCTGCATATTGAAAGAACTGAAATCTACTTTGTTATACTTTTCAATTCTTACAAAATTTTTCTAAAGATTATCAGGGAATGTGTCTCTTAAATGATAAGTTTTTTATCTTCCAAAGGTTAAAGCTACAAAAAATATATTAGAACTAATAAAGGAATTTATTAGTAAGATCACAGCATGCAATGTCAATGTATTAAAATGTTACTTCTTTAAACTAGCATTTCAATTAGATAATAAAATCATAAATGTAGTTCAATTATTTAAATGTATACCATCGAAGCACTGAGAACTCTTAAACTCCTCAAAGAATACATAGTAAACAATTAATTATGAATATGGTAGCTATATTTAGATTCATTGTAACTCAAATAAAAATTACTCTGTCTTTTGTGTAGAAATTGACAAGTGGACTTAAACTCTTTATGAGGATACAAAGAATCTAGCTTAGCCTAAAACAGTTTTTTAAAAGAACAAGGTTGGAGGCCTTATACAACCTTATTTTATACTTATCATAAAACTACATTAATCATGCACTAGTATAATCCTTAAAGATATACACTGACCCTTAAAAAACAGGGCACTTATGATTTTATACATATATATGAATAAATTTATATAGTGAAAAGGAACACGACAGCACATTATTGCCTATAACAGTACTGAGAGCTCAGTCTGACTCAATTTAGTGTGTCAGTTAATATACTGAAGGTCTTTCAAACTCACCTAACCACTAGCCCCAGGCTAAGGCTGCAGACAATAGGAAGATGAGGTGGTGAGGTGTATTGGAGGCCAATAGTGCAGTGTGTTGAAGCCAAGTCACAAAGGAGCCTCACTGGGTAGTGATTCAAAGTGGCTGGTTGGAGGTGTGGCATCTGTAATGATGGCCAAAAAGGCGGAATTAGCCTGTAGGAAGCAGACATGGCAAGGTGGAGTGGGGCCATAGTGTGGAACTGCATAGCACAGCAGTGTGGTGCACTCTGGCTTGACAAGGTGGTACGGAGTGCTCCTCAGCCCACAGACAGCACAGAATGCATGATGAGGTGGGGCAGCTGGATTAAGCAAAGAACTGGGCTGACCACCATGGAGGGGGAGAGAGTGACAGGCCTCCAGAGAGCCATGTATCTCCGTCTCACCTCCAAAGAAGGTCATTAGACAGTGACCGGGTTGAATGGCTAAACGCCACCCATATCTTCTTACAGGTACCGGGTCGGCACGAAAAAACAAATTCTTGTTTTTCCACTAGAATTTAAGCAGCTGCTCTAAAGGTCAGTGAAGGAAAGGATAGTCTTTGCAAAGCATACGGTGTTCTAACAACTGGACGTTTGGTGCGGGCAGAATTTCAGGCTTTTTCTCCCACATACATAATAACCATTTCAGTTCATCATATACCTCAATTGTAAATTCTGAAAGTTTTTAATATTTAGAGAAAAATCCCTGCGACCCTGTAACCAGGCAAAAATTTCCTACTTCCAAAAAAGCATAAGTCATAAAAGAAAAATAGGACGTCATCAAAATGAAAAGCTTCAGCTTTTAAGAAGGTATCCATTAGGACCATAATGGATAGGTATATAATGTGAGTTTTTGGAGTACTGTTTTCATTTCATATTTTTCCCTCTTCCAGTGTTTTCCTGAGATAATTTAATTTGTAGCATATGCCACACCGGTCTTCAACATCGAGTCTTAATTTTTTAATGCTGGTGGAATCTTCAATCATTGTATGTTTGTCATGCAATCTATTGTGTTCCAGAAATTTTTATTTAAAGATTTATCTTTGAAGCATTTTAAAAAAGTAGTCTTAATAAAATTTGGTTTCCCTTTGTAATTGTGTTTGCTACAGTGGTATTGCCTGATAAAATATATTTTCTTAGACTGTGACTCATGACAGTACTAGAAAACCCATTGTCCTGTGCTCTGGAGCGCGGGTTGGTGGCCTTGGGTTGTGGATTGCAGCCTAATGGTCACCCAGGATGCCTTTCATTGTTCTCTAGCAATTCGTGACCAACCCAGGGTAGTAGTAGTTTGGTCGGTGGGCTCAGAATAGGGTAGACG
The DNA here is from genome assembly GCF_050624435.1 of Tenrec ecaudatus. NCBI lineage: Eukaryota > Metazoa > Chordata > Mammalia > Afrosoricida > Tenrecidae > Tenrec > Tenrec ecaudatus. The sequence continues at coordinate 183,245 of NW_027458254.1, read as the reverse complement.
CGTTTGCATCATAAGGGTCCTTGCTTTGCAAAACTCAGAAGAGGCCATGTGCAGCAGATGCACCCATTACCACCTTAGTTTGAGTCCAATAAGACCTACCAATCACTTCTGAAAGATGGAATTGTAAGTTCATAGATTTCTCTTTTCCTCAGCCACTGGATTTGTCAGCCTGTATTATGGCGGTAGTAATACTGTCATAATTTTCCAATTGAACTTGGTAGGTTCAATATTTCTTGTTAAAAAATGTGAGTATATTCAGTATTAGAGCATGAATTTTAATAGAAAGTTAAAGAAAAGTTTGGAAATTCTCTGAGAGCATACTGACAGTTCACAATTTCTATGAAATAAAAACAAAGTAAACCTACACATCCAAATGCCTTTGTCGTCCAGGCACTAAAGGCTGTTACTCATCTTGTCCAAGAAGCATTGCTTTAAAAAAAAAAAAATGAAATAGTACAAAAAAATCAAAACAAGGAAAAAATCACATGTGCATATATACAATTAATATGTATATGCATATCGTTTGACTTTATTTCCATGTGTTTTCATACTATCCGTTTGTATTTTCCCGAGATAATTGAATGTGTAGCATATGTCATACCAGTCTTCAATAGGTAAAGTTTTACTTTTTTTTATGCTCGTCTAATCATCATGCATTATTGTATGTTTGTAATCTTCTTTATTGAGTGACACAAAGTTTTTATTTAGAAAGATCACTTCGAAAGATAAATGGAAAGTGTCCCCGATAAAAGTATTAAAATTGAAAAAAGAAAAACAAAGTGAACATAGTAACAATAAAGTTTTTTTTTTCATTTTTAATTGTGTATATCTTAGTGCTATTCCCTGATGGAATTTTTTTCAGATTGTGTCTGTTGATGGAAATAGAAAGCCCATCCATGTGTATAGTCATTAGTGTTGATGAGAAAAGGTATTTATGATGAAGGAGTTGGTCTTTTAAAATTCTATTATATGATCTGTCAGGGGAAGCCAGCCCCTAACACATCTCTACGGGTCTGGGAGGTGCAATTGTACAGCGATAATAATGCAAGATCATAGTAAAGTTATAGAGAGCATGAGAGATAGAAATATTGAAATGGAATCAGACACAATTCATGTAGCGTGCTCACCTCAGCCCCGCTTGGTGGGCAAGAGCTTTAATGTTAGCCCAGGCTTCAATCTTCTCTGGGGATATGCAAGCCCCCTAATTACAGGTGAGGGCATTCATCACAGGAAGGTAATACAGTAATGACAGGAGGTAGTCTAGGGAAATACACATAATAGGAAGAGGAGGGATTCGGGGTATATATGTGACAAGATGGGCAGATCCTAGATTTAGTGTCAGCTTAACCTTGGTCATCCTTGGATGGGTTTGACCTCTCTGGTGTCTCCTACAAGGAAACAGAAAACTACTATCTTTATCAGAAGGGAGTGGACCCTACTTGTTGTGAGATAAACAGTGGTGTCTGCTTTAGATGGCTGATAGCTCTTAGGGAGAATGACCCCTGATCTCCTGATGACCTCCAAGTGTATATTCACAAGCAGCAAAGTTTGGCATACATTTGGGGGAGTCAGCTTTGGAGAAATCCTTCTGTTTCCCACAATGTCCAACTTTCTTTCTACCAGGTCTTATTTTTCAACAACTCTTCCTTTTAGTTTCTAAGTTTTTAATTTTTTAAATTAAATAATTTTATTGTGTGCTTGTCCAACTCTTATCACAATCCACACATACATCTAGAGTGTCATGCACTTTTATACATTTGTTTCTCTCATCAGTCTCAAAACATTTTTTCTCTACTTGAATCCCTGGTATCCGCGCCTCATTTTTCCTCCCTCCCCCCTCCCCTTGTTAATTTATAAAAAATTATTATTTTGTCATATCTTACACTCTCCAACATGTCTCTTCACCCACTTCTCCGCTGTCCATCCCCCAGGGAGGAGGTTATTTGTAGATGCTGGTAATCTGTTCCCCCTTTCTCCCTCACCTTCTCTACCCTCGTGGTATCGCCAATCTCACCACTGGTCCTGAGGGGTTCATCTGTCCTCGATTTCCTGTGTTGCCTGTTCCTATCTGTACCAGTGTACATCCTCTGGTCCAGCTGGATTTGTAAGGTAGAATTGGGATTATGATAGTGGTGGGGAGGAAGCATTCAAGAACTAGAGGAAAGTTGTATGTTTCATCATACATGTCCAATTTCCCACAGATGGGTTCTGGGTCCCCACTTGATTTTTTTGGTTTTTGATACCTGATCCCTTCAATGCCTCGTGCTCTCACAGGCTGGTGCGCTTCTTCCATGTGGACTTTGTTGTTTCTCAGATGTCCACTTGTTCATTCTGACATAAACTTTTTGGTATAAATCGTTTAAACTTACACTTTAGCCGCATATCATACCATCACTACCGCCATCTTATCGTACTCAGAATAGGAGGACAATTGTAGAGCTTTCTCACAGGGACCCTCAACCCCACCCCCACTTCCTGGCCAGCACTGCCAGGAGGTTCCTTTGGAGCGCACTAGGACAGGACGCCCCTCAAGTGAGATGGGTGCTGTGTGCACGGCGTGGTCGGTCCGGTTGCACTACCAATCACTAGGTCAGCCCGTTGGAAACCACCCATCAACACCCTTGTCGTTGCGCCCACTCAGAAACCTACAAGGGCAGTTGGTTGGTTGGTCCTCCCCCTCCTCTGCTTCCTACCCATACGTAGGTCCGGTCAGGAGGTGGTGATAGGTGGTGATAACTGGGCACCAACCTGGTCTGTCTTTTTCCTGTTCCTGCAGGGATCTGCCAGAAGTGCGGTGGATGGCACTTGGCTGTCGGATAGAGCGTCCGGAAGCGGGACACCGGAGGCGCGTGCACGGAGGGTGGCAGCAGCCATTGTGGTGGCGATTCCTGTCCGGGACAAGCAGCGGTGACGGCAGCGGCGGCGGCAGCATCTGTGGTGAGTGTTCTGGGTCAGGCGGCGGCGGTAGATGATGGCGGTGTTTGACCTGGTCGAAGTTAGGCGACTGTCCTGCCAAGGACGCGCCATTGCCGGCTAGTGATGCACACTCGTCCCGCCACTACCACCCAGCATTCAGTTTCACTTTCTCTCCTGAGCTCTGTTGCCAACGCGATGGGACAAGAGGGCCCTGTGTCGCTGGCCAGAGTTTCAGGATGCCGGCAGCGTTGCCTCAGTCCTCCAGTTGGTGGCCCGAGGTTGTTGTGCCTGCAGCCTTACGGGTTGGTGGGCTTCACTGCCGGTGTCCATCAGGCTTGGTGGACCAGCACAGGGCGCTCTCCCGCTGCTACCTCGCGGACCAGAGCGGTCCCCAAGGAGGCGTCATGAAAAAATAAAAGTTGGCGTGTTGGGAGCGTTGGTCTGCGCGAACTCCTCTGGTCTTGGTGTCACCTCTACCTCTCTGGGCGTGGGCGGAGTCCCGACTGCCTGAAGCTGTGCTTGAATTTTTCCAAGAACCCACTTGGTGCCTGGGAACAGCCCTGGTGGCTCTCATATGGCTAGAAATTCGGTGTTTACTACCTGGGTCTGAACACGGCCGCATCTCGTTGAGGCCCGCCCAGCTCTATTGCAGGCGGTAATTGAGAGTGTTTCTCAAGTCCCAACTTTGGGTCCTGGGACCTGCCTTGGTGGCTCGTGGTCACCCGGCGAGTGGCAGTTTGCTCCTAGGCGACTCCTTGAGTGCGACGCTCCTCAGGTGGGGCCTGAGATAAATGATTCCACATAGGTCGCCAGCCCCACAGATATGTGGGACCCTCCAGTGTGCAGCGCCTGCTTGGTGGGATGTTGGCCAGAGTGTCCCCGGACCTCTGGGAGTGAATGCTATGGGGTCTCCTGGCTTGCCTTTGGCTGAAACGTGGTTCCTGGCGTGGTATTTCTTTTGCTGAAATTGATCACTTTGGGTCACCGTATGGATGCTGACACGCTCATCATCAGTGACCGTCGTTGAAGATGTTGGTTTGATGTTCTGGATGTGCGTTGGTTCCCTGGGTCGCTCTTTGGTTACCGACGGCCCCTTGGTGCGATCCCTTCGGTTCCCGTGTGAGTCACCTGCTTTGAGACCTGTGCGCTGGTTTTTACGAGTCCAGTTGTGTTCGGTCCTTTGGTGCCTCCTCCAGCCTCCAGTGCCCAGAGGGGGCGGGATCCACAGAGGTTGGGGGTTTGGGTCTTCTGTGCTCCCCGCGTTCTCTCCCCACTGCAGGCATCCCTGGCAGCTGTGCCACGCTTAGCGGAGCGCCTTCCAAGCTCCTTGGACTGTGTCTCTGGTGTCAGGCACTCTACATGTCCTTTTGGCAGCCATTCTTCCTTAGCCCTGGGTGGGTCAGGTGAGGCAGAAACCTGTTCGCTTTCCTTCCTGACCTCACCCAGCACCTGACGGATTTTTTCCCCTCTTTTGCTCTCCTTGGGTGACTTTACTTGAACACCCCATCGAGGTGCCGTCAGCGTATGGGATTTCTCCTCTGGCTCTGTCCGTGGGCCCCTAGACTCTTCCCGCTATCCGCTTTTTGGTTTCGTGGGGAGGGCAGTGTTGCGGAATTCGGTTCTGGCTCTCAGGAGCACCCCTCTTGGCTCACGGCGTGGCTCCCGGGAGTGTGCGTCTGTGATCCCAATCTACCATCTGCGCTCGTTTTCTTGGCACTGGGTCTTCCACGTGGTGGGGATGGTGTGCCCCTCCTGCCACATGTGCACCTGCTCAGGTATGCACGGGGTTGTGTCTGTATTGTCCCTTTGCCTTTGCCCCTGGAGCTCACCAGGTTGTCCCCTCAGGTGCCAGATGCCTAGCCATGTTGTCGCTCGTTTTAGTTGTGCTTGTGTTTGTCTTTGGGTTTAGGGTTGTGTTCTGGGTTACTGTCGTGAGTTAAGGGTTGTGGTTGTTAGTTTTGGGGTTGGGGTTTGTGGTTTCCGTTGAGCTTGTCTTTGTCTTTAGTTTTAGGGTTGTGTTGTGTGAAACTGTTAGGGTTGTGGTTTTTTTGTTTCGGTTGTTTTTGGTTGTGCTTTTGTTTGTCCTTATGTTTAGGGTTGTGCTTAAGGTTCCTGTTGTGTGTTAGGGGTTTGGTTTTGTTAGGTTTGTGGTTTTCGTTGTTTTGGTTGTAATTTGATTGTGCTTGTGTTTGGCTTTATATTTAGTGTGTTGTGCGTTACTGTTGAAGGTTAGGGGTTGGTGCTGTCAGATTTGTGCTTGGGGTTTGTGGTTTTAATTGTGCTTCTGTTAGTCTTAAGGTTTAGGGTTGTCTTTTGGGTTACTGTTGTGGGATATGGGTTGAGGTTGTTAGGTTTGGGGTTGGGGTTTAGGGTTTATGTTTAGTGTTATGGTGATGTGGGTTATGGAATGGGGTTGTTAGTGTTTTAGGTTTAGCATTTAGATTTAGTGTGGTTATGGTCAGGTGGGTTATGAGATGGTGTTGTTAGGTTCTGGGTAAAGGGGGTTTGGGGTTTAGGGAGTTTCGGGTTATGGGTTTTGGTGTTGGGTGTTAGGGTTTAGGGTTTGACTGTTGGGGTTAGGGTTATGGTTGGGGTAGGGTTTAGGGTTGGGGTTGGGTTTAGGGGTCAGGGGTTAGGGGTTGGGGTTAGGGTTTAGGGTTGGGGTTGGGTTTAGGAGTTAGGGTTAGGGTCGAGGTCAGGCTCGGGGTCTAGGTCGGGGTCGGGGTCAGGGGCCAGGGCCAGGGTCAGAGTCAGGGTAAGGGGTCGGGGGTGGGGTTAGGGGTAGGGTTAGGGGTTAAGGTTGGGGTTGGGGCTAGGGGCTCGGGGTTCGGGGTTCAGGGTTAGGGTTTAGGGTTTAGTGTCGGGGTCGGGGTCAGGGTCAGGGATAGGGTTTGGGTTTGGGTTAGGGAAAATTGATGTGTGACTTGACAGGGCCACTAGTAAGCCAGCATATATAAAAGACTTACTCCCTCCCCCAACAGAATGGGTTCTTTTCCCCAAGATTTCAGGAAACATGCCATGACCAGGAAAGACAACCAGTGCAAGTTCCTAAAGCCACCAAAGTGGAGGCCCTCCCTCCCCTCCCCTTCCCATCCCCGTCGTCTTTATCCCACTTTTCAAGACGACTCAGGAGCAGGAGAGCTGGCTTAAGACCCTTTGTGACCGCTGCCTGCCTATCAGTTCATGGGGGGCCAAAGAGAGAGAAATACCACCCCTTTTAAAGTCACCCCCCAACACGTGCACTAGGGCTGGCATGTCCTCTCCACCCCCCAAGAAGGATCACTGGGCAGCAGCATTCTCTGCTTAAGGCAAGCAGCCCCAACACCTGGGGAAACCCCCCGAGTCCCTCTTTGGGTCTATGTCCCCTTTTATCCCTGGGATTGCATAATTGGAATAAACAAAACCCCCTGTCTGAGAAACCACAAGGTCTGATTTCTTTGCTAGACTAGCTTTTCCACATGCATCAGCCCACCTCAGACAAGTGCCAGCCACTTCTCCAGGTGCTGTTCACAACTTAGGAACGGGAGCCCTTCCAGAGAGAGGCCCAGAAAGCAGTCAATAGACCTGATGGTCAGCCAGCGGGCACATCCCAGTGGAGAGAAACTCTTTTTACCACTCCACGAATAATGTGGGACCCAAACTCCCTGTAAGGCCCCGAAGGCTTAGCCAGGTATCACCAGTTTCTCTTGCAGGGCCTCCGTGGGACAGCTAGGAAACCTATGCATTTATCTAAGGTCAGTGAGACTTTTCAGGCACCTACAAGAGAATGTCTGCCTGCCTGCCTGCCTGCCTGCCTGCCTTTTTAGAGTGGCTGACGGAAGCCTGCGTTCTTTGTACCCCCAAGGACCCAGAGGCCCCCGAAGGGCCTGCTAGTTAACCTACATAGTCCAAGTGCCCGCTAGGTAACCTGCATAGTGCAAGTGTCCGCTAGTTAACCTACATAGTCAAAGTGACCGCTAGGTAACCTAGATAGTCCAAGTGCCCGTTCGGTAACCTAGATAGTCCAAGTGCCCGTTTGGTAACCTAGATAGTCCAAGTGCCCTTTAGGGAACCTAGATAGTCCAAGTGCCCGCTAGGGAACCTACATAGTCCAATTGCCCGCTCTGGAACATACATTGTCCAAGTGCCCGTTAGTTAACCTAGATAATCCAAGTGCCCGCTAGTTAACCTAGATAGTCCAAGTGCCCGCTAGGGGACGTACATAGTCCAAGTGCCTGCTAGGTAACCTAGATAGTCCAAGTGCCCAATAGGGTATGTACATAGTTCAAGTGCCCGCTAGGTAACCTAGATTGTCCAAGTGTCCGCTAGTTAACCTACATAGTCCAAGTGCCCTCTAGGTAACCTAGATAGTCCAAGGTCCTGCTAGTTAACCTACATAGTCCAATGCCAGATAGCGAACCTACATAGTCCAAGTGCCCGTTCGTTAACCTAGAAGTCCAAGTGCCCGCTAGGTAACCTAGACAGTCCAAGTGCCCGCTAGGTTACCTGCATATTCCAAGTGCACGTTCTTTAACTTTGATAGTCCAAGTGCCCACTAGGTAACCTATATAGTCCAAGTGCTCACTAGGTAACCTAGATAGTCCAAGGGCCCGCTAGTTAACCTACATAGTCCAAGGGCTGACTTGTTAACTTTGATAGTTCAAGTGCCCGCTAGTTAACGTAGATCGTCCAAGTGCCCGCTAGTTAACCTAGATTGTCCAAGTGCCCGCTAGGGATCCTTCATAATCCAAGTGCCTTCTAGGTAACCTAGATAGTCCAAGTTCTCGCTAGTTAACCTAGATAGTCCTAGTGCCCGTTAGTTAACCTAGATAGTCCAATTGCCCACTAGGGGACGTACATAGTCCAAGTGCCCGCTAGGTAACCTAGATAGTCCAAATGCGCGCTAGGGTATGTACATAGTCCAAGTGCCTGCTAGGAAACATAGATAGTCCAAGTGCCCGCTATTTAACCTACATAGTCAAATTGCCCGCTAGTTAACCTAAGTAGTAAAAATGTCTGATATTGATCCTACAAAGTCCAAGTGCCCCCTAGGTAACCTACATAGTCCAAGTGCCCATTCGTTAACCTAGATAATCAAAGTGCCCGCTAGGTCACCTAGACTGTCCAAGTGCCCGCTAGGTTACCTACATAGTCCAAGTGCCTGTTCGTTAGCCTAGATAGTCCAAGTGCCCGCTAGGTTACCTAGACAGTCCAAGTGCCCGCTAGTTAACCTACATAGTCCAAGTGCCCTATAGGGAACCTACATAATCCAAGTGCCCGATAGGGAACCTACATAATCCAAGTGCCTGCTAGGGAACCTACATAGTCCATGTGCCCGCTAGGCAACCTACATAGTCCAAGTGCCCTTTAGTTAACCTAGATAGTCCAAGTGCCTGCTAGTTAACCTAGATAGTCCAAGTGCCCGCTAGGTAACCTACATAGTCCAAGTTCCCGCTTGGTAACTTTAATAGTCCAAATGCCCGCTAGGGAAACTACATAGTCCAAGTGCCCGCTAGTTAACCTAGATAGTCCAAGTGCCTGCTAGTAAACCTACATAATCCATGGGCCCGCTAGTTAACCTACATAGTGCAAGGGCCCGCTAGTTAACCTAGATCGTGCAAGTGTCCGCTAGTTAACCTACATAGTCCACGTCCCCGCTAGGTAACCTAGACAGTCCAAGTGACCATTATGTTACCTACATAGTCCAAGTGCCCGCTAGGTAACCTAGATAGTCCAAGTGCACGCTCGTTAACCTACAGAGTCGAAGTGCCTGCTAGGTAAACTACATAGTCCAAGTGCCCACTAGTTAACCTAGATAGTCCAAGTACCCGCTAGTTAAACTAGATAATCCTAGTTCCCGTTAGTTAACCTAGATGGTCCAAGTGCCCACTAGGGGACGTACATAGTCCAAGTGCCCGATCGTTAACCTAGATAGGCCAAGTGCCCGCTAGGTAACCTAGACAGTCCAAGTGCCCGCCAGGTTACCTACATAGTCCAAGTGCACATTCGTTAACCTAGATAGTCCAAGTGCCCACTGGTAACCTACATAGTCCAAGGGCCCGCTAGGTAACCTTGATAGTCCAAGTGCCTTATAGTTAACCTACATAGTCCAAGTACCCGCTAGGTAACCTACATAGTCCTAGTGCCCACTAGGTAACCTAAATAATCCAAATGCCCGCTAGGGAAACTACATAGTCCAAGTGCCCACTAGTTAATCTAGATAGTCCAAGTGCCCGCTAGTTACCCTACATAGTCCAAGTGCCCACTAGGTAACCTAAATAATCCAAATGCCCGCTAGGCAACCTACATAGTCCAAGTGCCCGTTAGTTAACCTAGATAGTCAAAGTGCCTGCTAGGTAACCTAAATAGTCCAAGTGCCCGCTAGGGAACCTACATAGTCCAAGTGCCCGCTAGGTAACCTAGATAGTCCAATTGCCCGTTTGCTAACCTAGATAGTCGAAGTGTCCGCTAGTTACCCTACATAGTCCAAGTGCCCGTTCGTTAACCTAGATAGGCCAAGTGCCCGCTAGGTAACCTAGACAGTCCAAGTGCCTGCTAGGTTACCTACATAGTCCAAGTGCACGTTCGTTAACCTAGATAGTCCAAGTGCCCGCTGGTAACCTACATAGTCCAAGGGCTCGCTAGGTAACCTTGATAGTCCAAGTGCCTTCTAGTTAACCTACATAGTCCAAGTGCCCACTAGGTAACCTACATAGTCGAAGTGCCCACTAGGTAAGCTAAATAATCCAAATGCCCGCTAGGGAAACTACATAGTCCAAATACCTGTTAGTTAACCTAGATAGTCCAAATGCCCACTAGGGGATGTACATAGTCCAAGTGCCCGCTAGGTAACCTAGATAGTCCAAGTGCGCGCTAGGGTATGTACATAGTCCGAGTGCCGGCTAGGAAACCTAGATAGTCCAAGTGCCCGCTAGTTAACCTTCATAGTACAAGGGCCCGCAGTTGACCTAGATAGTCCAAGTGCCCGCTAGTTAACCTAGATAGTACAAGTGCCCGCTAGTTAACCTAAGTAGTCCAAATGTCCGATAGGGATCCTACATAGTCCAAGTGCCCGCTAGGTAACCTACATAGTCCAAGTGCCCGTTCGTTAACCTAGATAGTCCAAGTGCCCGCTAGGTTACCTAGACAGTCCAAGTGCCCGCTAGTTAACCTACATAGTCCAAGTGCCCGATAGGGAACCTACATAATCCAAGTGCCCGCTAGACAACCTACATATTCCAAGTGCCCGTTAGTTAACCTAGATAGTCCAAGTGCCCACGAGGGGACGTACATAGTCCAAGTGCCCGCTAGGTAACCTACATAGTCCAAGTTCCCAATGGTAACCTAAATAGTCCAAATGCCCGCTAGGGAAACTACATAGTCCAAGTGCCTGCTAGTTAACCTAGATAGTCCAAGTGCATGCTAGTAAACATACATAATCCATGGGCCCGCTAGTTAACCTACATAGTGCAATGGCCCGCTAGTTAACCTAGATCGTGCAAGTGTCCGCTAGTTAACCTACATAGTCCACGTGCCCGCTAGGTAACTTAGATAGTCCAAGTGTCCGCTACGGATCCTTCATAATCCAAGTGCCTGCTAGGTAACCTAGATAGTCCAAGTGCCCGCTAGTTAACCTAGATAGTCCTAGTGCCCGTTAGTTAACCTAGATAGTCCAAGTGCCGACTAGGGGACCTACATAGTCCAAGGGCCCGCTAGTTAACCTACATAGACCAAGGTCCATTAGTTAACCTAGATATTCCAAGTGCCCGCTAGTTAACCTACATAGAACAAGGGCCCGCTAGTTGACCTAGATAGTCCAAGTGCCCGATAGTTAACCTAGATAGTCAAAGTGCCCGCTAGTTAACCTACATAGTCCAAGTCCCCGCTAGGTAACCTAGACAGTCCAAGTGACCATTAGGTTACCTACATAGTCCAAGTGCCCGTTCGTTAACCTACATAGTCCAAGTGCCCTCTAAGTAACGTAGATAACCCAAATGCCCGCTGGGAAATGTACATAGTCCAAGTGCCCTCTAGGTAACCTAGATAGTCCAAGTGCCTGCTAGTTAACCTATATAGTCCAAGTGCCTGCTAGGTAAACTACATAGTCCAAGTGCCCACTAGGTAACCTAGACAGTCCAATTGCCCGCTAGTTAACCTAAACAGTCCAAGTACCCAATAGGGAACCTACATAGTCCAAGTGCTCGCTAGGCAACCTACATAGTCCAAGTGCCCGTTAGTTAACCTAGATAGTCCAAGTGCCCGCTAGGTTACCTACATAGTCCAAGTGCTCGTTCGTTAACCTAGATAGTCCAAGTGCCCGCTGGTAACCTACATAGTCCAAGAGCCCGCTAGGTAACCTTGATAGTCCAAGTGCCTTCTAGTTAACCTACATAGTCCAAGTGCCCGCTAGGTAACCTACATAGTCCAAGTGCCCACTAGGTAACCTAAGTAATCCAAATGCCCGCTAGGGAAACTACATAGTCCAAGTGCCCGCTAGTTAACCTAGATAGTCCAAGGGCCCGCTAGTTAATCTAGATAGTCCATGTGCCCGCTAGTTAACCTAGATCGTCCAAGTGCCCGCTAGTTAACCTAGATAATCCATGTGCCCGCTAGTTAACCTACATAGTCCAAGTCCCTCTAGTTAACCTAGATAGTCCAAGTGCCCGCTAGGGGATGTACATAGTCCAAGTGCCTGCTAGGTAACCAAGATAGTCCAAGTGCCCACTAGGGTATGTATATAGTTCAAGTGCCCGCTAGGTAACCTAGATTGTCCAACTGTCCGCTAGTTAACCTACATAGTCCAAGTGCCCGCTAGGTAACCTAGATAGTCCAAGGGCCTGCTAGTTAACCTACATAGTCCAATGCCCGATAGGGAACCTACATAGTCCAAGTGCCCGCTGAGGAACCTACATAGTCCATGTGCCCGATAGGGAACCTATATATTCCAAGTGCCCGTTAGGGAACCTAGATAGTCCTAGTTCCCATAGGGAACCTATATTGTCCAAGTGTCCGCTAGGGAACCTGCATTGTGCAAGTGCCCGCTAGTAAACCTAGATAGTCCTAGTGCCCGCTAGTTAACCTACGTAGTCCAAGGTCAGCTAGTTAACCTAGATAGTCCAAGTGCCCGCTAGTTAACCTACATAGTCCAAGGTCCGCTAGTTATCCTAGAGAGTCCAAGTGCCCACTAGTTAACCTACATAGTCCAAGGCCCCGCTAGTTAACCTAGATATTCCAAGTGTCCGCTAGTTAAGCCACATAGTCCAAGTTCCCGTTAGGTAACCTAGATAGTACAAGTGCCCGCAAAGTAACCTACATAGTCCAAGTGCCTGCTAGGTAACCTAGATATTCCAAGTTCCTGTTAGCTAACCTAGATAATACAAGTGCCCGCTAGGTAACCTACATAGTCCAAGTGCCCTTTCATTAACCTAGATAGGTCAAGTGCCCGCTATGGAAGGTACATAGTCCAAGTGCCTGCTAGGTAACCTAGATAGTCCAATTGCGCGCTAGTTAACCTACATAGTCCAAGGGCCCGCTAGTTAACCTACATAGTCCAAGGTCTGTTAGTTAACCTAGATAGTCAAAGTGCCCGCTAGGTAACCTAGGCAGTCCAAGTGCCCGTTAGGTTACCTACATAGTCCAAGTGCCCGTTCGTTAACCTAGATAGTCCAAGTGTCCCCTAGGTAACCTACATAGTCCAAGGGCCTGCTAGGTAACCTAGATAGTCCTAGTGTCCGCTAGGTAATCTAGATAGTCAAAGTGCCCGCTAGTTAACCTAGATAGTCCAAGTGCCTGCTAGGTAACCTACATTGTCCAAGTTCCCGCTAGGTAACCAAGATAGTCCAAGTGCCCGTTACCTAACCTAAATTGTCCAAGTGCCCGCTAGGCAACATACATATTCCAAGTGCCCGTTGGTTAACCTAGAAGTCCAAGTGCCCGCTATGTAACCTAGACAGTCCAAGTGCCCGCTAGGTTACCTGCATAGTCCAAGTGCCCATTCGTTAACCTTGATAGTCCAAGTGCCCGCTAGGGAACCTACATAGTCCAAGTGCCCTTTAGGGAACCTAGATAGTCCAAGGGCCCGCTAGTTAACCTACATAGTCCATGGGCCCGCTAGTTAACCTACATAGTGCAAGTGTCCGCTAGTTAACCTACATATTCCAAGTGCCCGCTAGGTAACCTAGACAGTCCAAGTGCCCGTTAGGTTACCTACATAGTCCAAGTGCCCGTTCGTTAACCTAGATAGTCCAAGTGCCCGCTAGGGATCCTACATAGTCCAAGTGCCCGCTAGGTAACCTAGATAGTCCAAGTGCCCGCTAGGTAACCTAGATAGTCCAAGTGCCCGCTAGTTAACCTAGATAGTCCAAGTGCCTGCTAGGTAACCTACATTGTCCAAGTTCCCGCTAGGTAACCAAGATAGTCCAAGTGCCCGTTACCTAACCTAGATTGTCCAAGTGCCCGCTAGGCAACATACGTATTCCGAGTTCCCGTTCGTTAACCTAGAAGTCCAAGTGCCCGCTATGTAACCTAGACATTCCAAGTGCCCGCTAGGTTACCTGCATAGTCCAAGTGCCCATTCGTTAACCTAGATAGTCCAAGTGCCCGCTAGGGAACCTATATAGTCCAAGTGCTATCTAGGTAACCTAGATAGTCCAAGGGCCCGCTAGATAACCTAGATAGTCCAAGTGCCTGTTAGGTAACCTACATTGTCCAAGTTCCCGCTAGGTAACCAAGATAGTCCAAGTGCCCGTTACCTAACCTAGATTGTCCAAGTGCCCGCTAGGCAACATACATATTCCAAGTGCCCGTTGGTTAACCTAGAAGTCCAAGTGCCCGCTATGTAACCTAGACAGTCCAAGTGCCCGCTAGGTTACCTGCATAGTCCAAGTGCCCATTCGTTAACCTAGATAGTCCAAGTGCCCGCTAGGGAACCTATATAGTCCAAGTGCTATCTAGGTAACCTAGATAGTCCAAGGGCCCGCTAGTTAACCTAGATAGTCCAAGGGCTCTCTTGTTAACTTTGATAGTCCAAGTGCCCGTTAGTTAACCTAGATCGTCCAAGTGTCCTCTAGTTAACCTACATAGTCCAAGTGCCCGCTAGGTAACCTACATAGTGCAAGTGTCTGCTAGGTAACCTACATAGTCCAAGTGCCCGCTAGTTAACATAGATAGTCCAAGTGCCCGCTAGGGAAGGTACATAGTCCAAGTTCCCGCTAGGTAACCTAGATAGTCCAAAAGCCCGTTCGTTAACCTAGATAGTCCAAGTGCCCACTAGGGAACCTACATAGTCCAAGCGCCCGCTAGTTAACCTAGATAGTCCAAGTGCCCGTAGGTGTCCTAGATAGTCCCAGTGTCCGCTAGTTAACCTACATAGTCCAAGTGCCTGCTAGGTAAACTACATAGTCCAAGTGCCCATTCGTTAACCTACATAGTCCAAGTGCCCGCTAGGGAACGTACATAGTCCAATTTCCCACTAGGTAACCTAGACAGTCCAATTGCCCACTAGTTAACCTAGACAGTCCAAGTACCCTATAGGGAACCTACATAGTCCAAGTGCCCGCTAGGGAACCTACATAGTCCAAGTGCTCGCTAGGCATCCTACATAGTCCAAGTGCCTGCTAGGTAAACTACATAGTCCAAGTGCCTGTTCGTTAACCTACATAGTCCAAGTGCCCGCTAGGTAACGTTGATAGCCCAAGTGCCCGCTAGGGAACGTACATACTCCAAGTGCCCACTAGGTAACCTAGACAGTCCAATTGCCCACTAGTTAACCTAGACAGTCCAAGTACCCTATAGGGAACCTACAAAGTCCAAGTACCCGCTAGGGAACCTACAAAGTCCAAGTACTCACTAGGCAACCTACATAGTCCAAGTGCCCGTTAGTTAACCTAGATAGTCCAAGTGCCTGCTAGGTAACCTAAATAATCCTAGTGCCCGCTAGGGAACCTACATAGTCCAAGAGCCCGCTAGGTAACCTAGATAGTCCAATTGCCCGTTAGCTAACCTAGATAGTCGAAGTGTCCGCTAGTTAACCTACATAGTCCAAGTGCCCGTTCGTTAACCTAGATAGTCCAAGTGCCCGCTAGGTAACCTAGACAGTCCAAGTGCCCGCTAGGTTACCTACATAGTCCAAGTGCACGTTCGTTAACCTAGATAGTCCAAGTGCCCGCTGGTATCCTACATCGTCCAAGGGCCCGCTAGATAACCTTGATAGTTCAAGTGCCTTCTAGTTAACCTACGTAGTCCAAGTGCCTGCTAGGTAACCTACATAATCCAAGTGCCCACTAGGTAACCTAAATAATCCAATTGCCCGCTAGGGAAACTACATAGTTCAAGTGCCCGCTAGATAACCTAGATAGTCCAAGTGCCCGCTAGTAAACCTAGATAGTCCAAGTGCCTGCTAGTAAACCTACATAATCCATGGGCCCACTAGTTAACCTACATAGTGCAAGGACCCGCTAGTTAACCTAGATCGTGCAAGTGTCCGCTAGTTAACCTACATAGTCCAAGTGCCCGCTAGTTAACCTAGATAGTCCAAGTGCCCCCTAGGGATCCTTCATAATCCAAGTGCCTGCTAGGTAACCTAGATAGTCCAAGTGCCCGCTAGTTAACCTAGATAGTCCTCGTGCCCGTTAGTTAACCTAGATAATTCTGGCGCACAAATCTGGCTAGACCAGAGGATGTACACTGGTACAGATAGGAACTTGAAACACAGGGAATCCAGGTCAGACGCTCTCTTTAGGACCAGTGCTAAGAATGGCTATACCGTGAGGGTGGAGGGAAAGTGGGGTATTAAGGGGGGACCGATTACAAGGACCTACATAACCTCCACCCTGGGGGAAGGACAACAGAAAAGTGGGTGAAGGGAGATGTCGGACAGTGTAAGATATGACAAAATAATAATTTATAAATTATCAAGGGTTCATGAGGGAGGGGGTACTGGGGAGGGTTGGAGAAAATGAGGAGTTGATACCAAGGGCTCAAGTAGAAAGCAAAGGTTTTGAGAATAATGATGGCAACAAATGTAGAAATGTGCTCGACACAATGTATGTATGGGTTGTGATAAGAGATGTGCAAGCTCCTGATAAAATGATACAAACAAATACATAAATAAATAGAAAATAACTAGAGCAAAGCTGTATGTTTCATTGTTGCTCCACTGCACCCTGAACACCTCTTCTCTTCCCACAACCGTTCTGTAAGGGGATGTCCACTTTCCTTCAGATGGGTTTTGGCCTCGTCCCTACTCCATACCCTTCCTCATTCACAATGATGTGATTTTTTTTGTTCTTTAATGCCTGATCCCTTCAACACCTCGTGATCACACATGCTGGTGTGCTTCTCCCACGTGGGCTTTGCTGTTTCTGAGCTAGATCGCGGATTGTTTATTTTCAAGATTTTAAGGTGAGCATCACGGCATGCCAGTTCAATAGAACAAAGTGTTCTTGCAATTGAGGGAGAAAAGAAGTGGAGGTCCAATGTCCATCTGCTACCTTAATTCTAAACCTATCAATATTAACAAGGGTTTAGGAGGGAGGGGGTAGGGAGGGAGATAGAAAAACGAGGAGTTGATACCAAGGGCTCAATTAGAAAGGAAATGTGTTGAGAATGATGAGGTCAACAAATGCACAAATGTCCTAAACACAATGGAATGATGTATTGATTGTGATAAGGGTTGTACAAGCCCCCAATAAAATGATTTAAAAAAAAAGGGGGGGACTGATTACAAGGATTTACATATAACCCCATCCATGGAGTTGCACAACAGAAAAGTGGATGAAGGGAGATGTGGGCACTGTAAGACATGACAAAATAATTGATAAATGATCAAGGTTCCATGAAGCAGGGGAAAAAGTGAGGAGCTGATATAAAGGAAGTAAGGAGAATGCAAATGTTTTGAGAATGATGGCAAAAATGTACAAATGAGCGTGACACAATGTATGTACATATGGATAGTTATATGAGCCCTCAATAGAATGATTTTTATTTTTAAAAAAGGGAAAAGAGGAAGTTTCGGGGGTGTGGGCGGTACATCTATTCCAAGCTATGCTGCTCCCTAAACTATGTGCTCAGATTAGTATTGGAAAATTCGTCTCACCTCATGGATAAAGTCAAATGGAACCCCAAGGACTCTTTCCGGAGAGCCGCGTTCCACCGGAAGAAGGCACCGGTCACCGCCTCCCCACTTCCGGTCATATTTCTCTACCGCGTATGGAATTGTCCCTTTGCAACCACCGTAGCCACGCAACCTGCGTCCTTGCCTTCCCATTGGTTGGGGATTTTTACCGCCAAAGCGCAGGCGATTTCCTAGACCTGCGCTAATAAGCGCGGCGCGAACTAGGCTGCAGGGAGCCCGCAGACTCTTCGGTCAAGTGGGCGGCCGACAAGGAGGTCCCGGTACCAGGTCTACCCGCCATGTTCTGTGAAAAGGCGACGGAGGTGGTCCGCGAACTGCACCACACGCCAGAAGGGCAGCTGCCCGCCTTTAATATGACGGGCTGGACGGCAGAGGGCGGGATGGAGGTCCGGGGAGCTTGGCTGAAAGGGGCTGGAGGGTGAGCGGGATCTCCCCTGGGCTGCTCTTTTCGCGGTTTGCTTCAGATTCCCCTGAGGGTGTGAGCCAAGTTCCCGAAGGGAAAGTAACAGCATAACAAAAGGTTACTGTGGGAGAAAGAAGGAAGTTACTGTACAACTCAGCAATTGCGCTTCCTCAAAGTCTACTTCCTTCCGTTTTGCTTCATTTTTAGCTTTGTTGCTTTTCCTTTGCTTAGCCAAGTAAAAGGTTGCCTAATACGAACTAAAGTAAATTCGAATCCACCTCCATTCTGCCGAAGAAAGCTGGAAGCTTTCTGTTCTTTTAAAGATTGACAGCCTCAGAAACCCACAGAACCAGTCGTTTTTATTGGATCTAGCGTTTTATGCGCGTTAGTGTGCGCGCACGCACTCAGTGAGCAAAATGTGATGATGAAGTAGGCCTCTGGTGCCAGACTGAGATTCATACTCTGTTCGATCACTGTGGACTCAGGCTTTCTGTGCGTCCAGTGTTCTCACCAACAAAAATGGGCATGATGATGGTACAGAGCTCTTGGTGTAGTGAGGAACTGTACCTGACACACCCAGGGCTGAGTCCCTGTATGCTGTTTCTACAAGAAATAATAATAGTGCTAACAGTCGTATTGTTACTATTATGATTATTTGTCCACTACAATAACATGGAAGTAGGAATGATGTTCAGCACTTAGCTTGCAATTGTCTCTCCTCATCATTGTGTGAGATCTGAGCTGTCTCCCCCCACCTCAAACATGTGAGTGGAGAATTGAAGTTAGGAGATTTGTCAGTGGTGATATAGCCAGTAAAGAGCAGAGCTAGAGCTTGAACCCTGGAAGTCTGGCTCAAGAGCCTGTACGTTTAAGCATCGTAGTAAACAATCATAGGGCAGCAACTAGATAGATGTCAGTGAGAGGACCAAGAAACACAAGTGAATAGAATGCAATGTGGTAAGTGAAACTGGTGTTGCATAGATGGGAGCATAAAGAGAAATGCTACTGGGGGGTTGGGAGTGGGTGTTCGAGCCTTGTATGAAGTATTAGCCCTCACACAGGCAGGTGATAAACAATGGCTTAAGACTCATGATCACAACTGGAAAGGTTATGTATGGAGATGTCAATGGTGGGTTCTAGGATTAGCAAAACTTCGGCATTATTCCACAGGCATTTGGAATCAGGTAGAGGTTTTCAGGTAGGGGTGTGGCGGGATGTTTTTATATTTTGGAGTACTTATTGGCAGTAAAATGAGGCCTGGAGTTATGCATTGGGCTGCTAGCCTAATGGTCAGCAATTCAAACACACCAGCCATTCTAAGGGAGAAAGATAGCCGCTTCTGTAAAGATTTACAGCTGTGTAAACCATAGGGAGCAATTTTCTCCGTCCTATAGGGTCATTTAATCAAAATGTACTTAATGGAAGTGGTTTTGGTTATTGGCAATATGGAAAATGCATCAGAAGAGAAGAACTAATGGAGGCAGAGAGATGAGCTAGTGGTGAGAAATGTGGATGATTGAAACTCAATTCTACAGATATTGATAAATGAGTTTTTTAAGTGATTGAAGACTAGCAGGACTTGTAACTTTTAGAATTGTGGAGATGAAATGGGTAATAAATGACATCAAGAGTAAATAAGGCTATTCATCATCATCAAATATTTTCAACATATAATTGGCTACAGGGTTGGTTGAACCCAAGACTGTATTTTGGCTGAAAGAATATGTGATGTCACTTCTTTTCAAATGGTCAACTATCTTATTAACATTTATGAATTTTAGAATTAAAACATTTTATTTGTCTAAGTGAAAAATTTCTATCTTAAGGTAGATGGTAGGAAAAATTCCTTTGGCTTTTCTTTTCTTGCAATACAAACCAAAACTGTGTCTTTGGGGGAAAAAATTGGGAGAAATATTTTAAAACTTGTATTTGTTGTTTTTGCAGTGAAAATGTGTACTTTCATGCTCGATTACGCCTTTATTTTTGATATAGGTACATAAATAGCCAGAATTTATGCAATGGCTATGGATTTTAAATAAATTATATATATAAATTGAGGATAAATGTAGTACAGATAGACTTAGGGGATTAATTGAATGCATTGGGGAATCCATGGATATATATCAAAAGCAGTTTATATATTCCAGGAGGATGGACTCAGACAAATTCTGGAGGAGATGAAGGCTTTATATGAACAAAACCAATCCGATGTGTAAGTTTTCATAAGATTTTTTTTAAGTTATCAGAGTTAAGAATTAATTAGAAATAATATTAGCTAGTTGATTTTGCATCATATTTGGGTTTTTTTTAATCTCTGTGCACCTGATTATATTCTAACTATATAATTTAGCCCAGCTCTAAAGGACTTAATATTGCTTATTGTTATATCTGCATTTTGGGTGCTTTAATGCATATTTGTTGGTTGATTGATATGACGGAATTAGGATAGACCCAAATTGAGATACAAGTGAATAAAAGCACTAACAAAGTGGAATACATACATTTTACTTTTTAAAAAAATTAATAGATGTTTTAATGCATTGAGTAAAGAGAATAGACAATATATAGTAGGCAGTATAGACAATAGACAATATGATAGCTACATGTTGGGCTGCTGACTGCAAGATCAGCTGTTTGGAACCATCAGCTACTCTGAGGAGGAAAGATGAAGCTTTCTACTCCTATGAAGTGACAGTCTTAAAAATCCAGAGGGGCAGTTCTACCCTGTCCTATGGGCAGAACTGCTTTGGGTGGAAATCAACTCACTGGCAGAGTTTGGTTTGAGTATCGGCGCAGTAGAGATTATTCATAGTTGGAGTGGAGTTTATACAGAACTAGTGCTGCAGAAAGCTCAAAAGGTTTCTAGATTTACAGATAGTAAGAGTTAAGCCTGGGATTTGGCACAGTGAAGAATTTGAGGTGTAAGACAAAGTAATAGTGCCCTGTGATTTGGTCAAAAAACAAACCAAGCTCACTGCCATTGAGTCAATGCCGACTCATAGTGACTCTATGGGACAGGATAGACTGCCTGTGTGGGTTTCTGAGCCTTTTTTAAAACAGTTTTATTGGTACTTAATCCACATATATCACACAATTCAATAGTTCAGTCATATCAAGAAGACTTACATAATCATTAACACAATCAATTCTTTAGAGATAAAATTACAAATAATGAGTAAGAAAGAAAAGACCACCTTGTCTTAGAACAAGCAAGAAATGCTCTCACCTAAATAGCAGTTGTCAACCTGTTAGTTACGACCCGTTGGGGGTCAAACAACCCTTTCACAGGAGTCACCTAAGACCTGAAAACACATTTCCAATGGTCTTAGGAACCAAGACACTGTTCCTCTAGCTGTCTCTAGGCAGGGCTGCCCATATGCAGATATGCCCACATACGAGTAACTGGCGTGAAAACTGTTACCCATGCTACACTATGCTTTACATCAAAATTAATTTCATTTGTAGTTAGAAATTAGTCTTTCACAATAGAAAATGTTTTTTGTGATTAATCACTCTGCTTTAATTATGTTCAAATTGTAACAATGAAAATACTTCCTGCTTATCAGGTTTTACATGACGATTCATAACAGTAGCAAAATTACAGTTATGAAGTAGCAACAAAAATAATTTTATGGTTGGGGGGGTCACCACAATATGAGGGACTGTAGTAAATGTATATTAGGAAGGTTGAAAACCACTGACCAAGAACAAGTTCAGGTTAGAAGGGAGGTCATCTGACCATGTATCCAGTTCATTCCAGCATAATCACACTTACAATGATCTCTATCTGATAGAAAAGCTGTTCGAGACACTTTCCTGTGACTAGAGGGGATCTGCTGGTGGCTTAATCTGACTAGATACTCTGCAGATGGGTTTGGGGCCCCCCTATCTTCTATAGCATTCTATAAATTGGGTCTTCGAAATTTGGGCTCTGATACTTTTCCCTTTGTCATTTTTGAATTTTGTTTTGCGTGCCTTTGGGTCACGCAAGCTGGTGTGCTTCTTCTTTGTGGACATAGTTCACTCCTCGTTTAGATGACTACTTGTTTGAATTTAAGACTCCACACACTATTCCGATTGATAGTGAGCACCATTTGTTTTCTTCACCACACTTAGCTGTAGCACCCTTATCTTCAGTGATCATTACATGAGGTGGGGAAGGCCATGTTATCCAAACTAACTGTCTTTGGATTGGGACTAAAGTTAAATTGGGGCCAGAATCCATCTGCTTGTCCCTGGGATATGCATAGCTCGGGTTTACTTTGACAGCCATACTATGACAAATTAATACCCTGTAAGACCAACTACCCCACCAACAGCAGCAAAACAACTAGCAGACAACTAAAGACAAACACAAACAAAACAAGCAAATGAAAGGCAGGGAAAAAAACCCATAGAAACAGAAAAGTAACACATTGTCAATCATTCCCCCTGGAGTATAAGATGATTGCACTGGCAACACCATCAAGTTTTCCGATGACACATCATTCTGCTGTAGGTTTGAGGAGTCTGCAAGTACAGTTCTAACTTGAGCCGAAACCCATGAGTTGTTGCTCCACACAGTTAGATCTCATATTCAGTTGAATTCTGTTTACCCTAAGCAGGGGGGATCGATGCCAGGGGAAACATCCTGGATCAATTCTTCCAAGTTTAAATCCCTGCCCAACAGATCAAAGCCAGTCATATCACTGAGAGGGGAGCATCAAGGTACTAAATATATGGTGATTCTGAGTCCCTTTTGATGGACTCCAACCAAATGGGGTTCCCCCCAAGGTCCAATGACCATCACTTCCACAGGTCCAGGGCAGCCACTCTGCTTCCTCTTCTATCTAAGCACCCCAGTCCTCAGTCCAAGGGTACAGGCACCTTTGAGGCCAGGCTCAGTTCATTCTGCTGGGCCTCTGTGTTAAGCGCTTGTGTAGCCCGAGTGATGCCATGCTGACCACAAGGTTTACCGTACCACAAGGTCAGCATCCAGTGACAACTTGGTGTTTAGTCCATGGCATGTTTTATTGAGCTTTGGCTAGAGACATATTTGTAGTGTTTACCCAGGAACATAAAATCTGTCCCTATAGGTTCCCTACAATCATTGTTTAGCACCCCTTCCCAATGTGAGGATATTTCTCCCCAATCACCTACCATGCTCGCCAACAGAACTATCAGTGATGTTCCTCTCCCCTGGCCTAAACTTGATTTCCTGGCAAGGTTCTTTCATTTCTGTGGGGATTTGCCCCAGCCTTGTCTTGGTGTAGACCCTCAGGTGGATGGTCTTATCCCATATCCCACCTCTTTGTGGAGTGACCCACTTTGGAGGATATTTTTGGTTTAAGGATTATTTTAGGACTTGGGTTTTTCCAGTTTACGTGGCTCTAGAAAGTCTAGAGTTCTTGGTAATTTGAAATTCAATTTTGAATTTTTCCCTTTTGATCAGCATTCGTTTATAGATTCTTTAATCAAAAAGTTCACACTATCAATAGAATTGCCATGTGCCCCTGGGGGTGATTGATAATGTTCTCTAATATAAAATTACAATGATGTCTCTTAAGATTAACCAGAGATGTACGTAAACCATAGATAACATGAATGGGATTTAGACTTGCATTTAATTCTAGCCCAATATGAGAATTAGTTCTTGTGACTTGGCCCTTTTTGATGCTCACTGAAGATATGGATGCTATCGCAAAGTGTAGTAAAGAAATTTAGATGGTATGATTTTTAGAAAGAATGGCGCATGGGGGTCTTATTTTTCAACAAGCAGCCTTCTGAGTGAAATGTCACCTAAGTCCACATGGAAGAAGCACATCAGCCTTTGTGACCAGAGGAGTGTGAATAATTAAAACTCAAATATGAAGGAGGGAATAGTATTAGAGCTTAAATTGTGAACACCTGATTTGCAGAAGGATATGGATGACAGTGGAAATCCAAAATCATTTGCAAGTTCCACACAAGTGGTTTAAGATTCCGGTGAATCCTCTCTGACTCAGTTGAAGGATGTCAGTAGTCTTGCTATCAGACAGAGAGTGTTATAGAGATGATTACAATAAAGCATGATATCATTTGACCTCTGTTTTGACCCATTTTACTTCAGTAAAAACAAAGTGCAGGGGAAATATGTATGGATAAAGCTCTGTGAGTCCTCTCTGAGCATAGACAAGTGTTGTGGTTAGCCTTGCTGTTATGCAGAGTGCATTGGAAAGTGGATTATTGCAGATGCAATTCCTTTAAAATTTAGCACCATAGCCATTGATCTCCTTTTTGACCCATTTTAAATTGATTTTAGTTTTTTATATTTTCTATCTTTTCAGTTGGGATACTTTTGTTTTACTTTGTTATTTTTAGTAGGTTTTTTGCTGTTTTTAAATGTTTTAGTGTATATGAAATCTAGGGTAGGTATATCTATTGAGACAATATCTTGATTAATGGTTCCTGAGTTGTGGCCGGGGCGGTTTGAAGGAAGTGAGTACAATAATAACAGTGAGTACAAGAAGGAAGAAAATGTTCTAAATTCGATTCTGGTAATGATTGTACAACTCTTCTTAATATGATTGAACCATTTAATTATATAATTTGCGATGGACTTTTTAACAGTTTATTGGTATATAATTCACATATCGTTGTAGAATCATCACCTTAATCAGGTTTAGATATTTTCTTCATTCTTGGACTCATTGTTATTAGCTCCCCATTTCCTCCCCACCTCCCCTGCCCTGCCCCAAGGAACCATGAATCCAGTTACTGCCTCTGATTCACCTATCTTGGATTTTATATACAGAAAAACAGTGAAAACAATAAAAACAACACTAACAAGACTATGAAAGTAAAACAAAAACCTCAGTCAAAAGAGAGCTACAAGTATCTTAAGAACTAGAACACATTTAGATGGCTCATAAGGGAGAGCAAATGGTGGGGTGCTGAGTTTGAACCTAACCGCATCCGCAGGAATCCACTGCGCTCTGCATGCTAGCGAGGCCCTCCACCCCTCGTCCATGGTCACAGTGAGGCTCCAAGGGTTTGCTTCATGAGTATTTTCCCTTCACTTTTTTTTTAAATTGAAACAGCTTTAAAATGGGTCCAAAGGAAAATCAAATAAGATATACTGCATTTTGATCTATGTCTGACATATTGATTTACAGTGTCTGATAATAGAGCTCTTCACATCCCTCAGCTATAACGAGAGGGAATTCACAAGAGGCTTGATCTCTTTGTGGACCCTCTAAATGGATTTTGGGCTTCCACTGACAACCATAGCCTTCTACAAACCAATTGTTCACAATTTAAGCTTTGATATCATTCCAGCCTTTAGATTTGGATTATGTTCACACAGGCTGATGTGCTCCTTCCATGTGACACCCCACTTAGATGGCTGCTTGTTTGAAAACAAACCTTTAAAATCC
Source organism: Tenrec ecaudatus (assembly GCF_050624435.1). Classification (NCBI taxonomy): domain Eukaryota; kingdom Metazoa; phylum Chordata; class Mammalia; order Afrosoricida; family Tenrecidae; genus Tenrec; species Tenrec ecaudatus. The sequence goes on along the minus strand of NW_027458254.1, from coordinate 158,419 downwards.
CCAACACTATTTTTTCTAATAGCTGGGCACCATCTAGGTTCTTCACCACATTTTGCTGTAGACTCATATCTTCAGTGATTTCTTCATGAGGGCAACCACCAAGCAGGACCATGTCATAAGAACTAGCTGTTCTTAGATTGGGACTAGAATTAAGTACAAGCCTAAAATCCACTCATGGTTTATAAATGACTCTGGTTCACCTAAGAGACATCATTGTCATTTTATGTTACAGAACATTATCAATTATCATCCCCTTGCTGACTCATGACAACTTTATAGGGCAGGGTAGAACTGTCCTGTGAGTCTCCCAGCCTGCACATCATCACAGGAGTAAAAAGCCTCATCCTTCCCCCACAGACTTGGCTGGTGACTTTAAACTGCTGATGTTTCACTTAGGAGTCTAATGTGTAGCCGGTACACTTTGATGGTGTCATTAGTTTAGCCAATGTTACAGAATTTAGAACATTGTCGAGAAAGGGAAATTATACAAGTATGGGCCAGCTGTGAACTGCAATACATGAATTGTTGACTTGTGTAAATTAAACCTTTAAGTGACTGAGCACTATTTACAGAAACAACAGGAGTTGGTGATAGGGCAAACGTTCCAATAATATTTACAACAGCAGAGCCACACCTGCCATAAAAAGCAAAGAAGCATTAAAACAGACTGGTAGTTCTGGGCCACTGTTCTTGGTGGCAAGAGATTGAAACCAAGTCCCGTGCTGTGGTTGACTTCTTTCACTAGTTTAATGACATCGAGTCCCATCCATATTGTAGATTGTGCCAATTCTTCATTTCTCCGATTGGCTGAGTAACAACATCAGCAGCAGCAGTAGTGTGTACACATATATATCACATTTTCCTATTCATGGGCATTTGGTGGTTCTTTTTTTTTTTTTTTTTTTTTTTAATTTTAACAATTTATTGGGGCTCATATAATTCTTTTCACAGTTCATATATATACATACATCAATTGTATAAAGTACATCTGTACAGTCTTTGCCCTAATCATTTTTTTCTCTTTTCTTCTTTTACATTTTATTAGGGACTCATACAACTCTTACCACAATCCATACATATACATACATCAATTGTATAAAGCACATCCATACATTCCCTGCCCCAATCATTCTCAAGGCATTTGCTCTCCACTTAAGCCCCTTGCATCAGGTCCTCTTTTTTTTCCCCTCCTCCCTCCCCATTCCCCCCTCCCTCATATGCCCTTGGTAATTTATACTTCGTTGTTTTGTCATTTCTTGTCCTATCCGGAGTCTCCCTTCCCCCCTTCTCTGCTGTCCCTCTCCCAGGGAAGAGGTCACATGTGGATCCTTGTAATCAGTTCCCCCTTTCCAACCCACTCACCCTCCACTCTCCCAGCATTGCCCCTCATACCATTGGTCCTGAAGTTATCATCCACCCTGGATTCCCTGTGCTTTCAGCTCCCATATGCACCAGTGTAGAATTAGGATCATGGTAGTTGGGGGGAGGAAGCATCCAGGATCCGGGGGAAAGCTGTGTTCTTTTTTTTTTTTCTTTCTTTTTTTACATTTCATTAGTGGCTCATACAACTCTTATCACAATCCACACATATACATACATCAATTGTATAAAGCACATCCCTACATTCTTTGCCCTAATCACTATCAAAGCATTTGCTCTTCACTTTACCTTTGCATCAGGTCCTCTTTTTTTTCTCCCCTCCCTCATGTGCCCTTGGTAATTTATACATTGTTATTTTGTCATATCTTTCCCTATCCGGGGTCTCCCTTACCCCCCCCCACCCATCTCTGCCGTCTGTCTCCCAGAGAGGAGGTCCCATGTGGATCCTTGTAATCAGTTCCCCCTTTCCAACCCACTCACCCTCCACTCTCCCAGCATTGCCCCTCATACCATTGGTCCTGAAGTTATCATCCACCCTGGATTCCCTGTGCCTCCAGCTCCCATATGCACCAGTGTACAACCTCTGCCCTATCCAGTCCTGCAAGGTAGAATTCGGATCATGGTAGTTGGGGGAGGAAGCATCCAGGATCTGGGAGAAAGCTGTGTTCTTCATCGGTACTGCATCGCACCCTGACTGACCCATCTCCTCTCCTTACCCCCTCTATGAGGGGATCTCCAGTGGCCGACAAATGGGCTTTGAGTCGCCACGCTGCACTTACCCCTTCATTCACTATGGTGTGTGTGTGTGTGTGTGTGTGTGTGTGTGTGTGTGTGTAAAATTAAAAACTTTTATACAATAGCCTATACTCCAGGATAAAGTGTAGCTATCTGCTTTGTACTCCTCCTGGATCATTGCAGTATCCCCACTTTGGGAAACACTGCTATAGAGGGACAGGAGTATGGAAATGCTTATAGTGCCCTCTCTGCAACAAACTTTGATTCACAGTTTTAAGGTAATAGTGATGTGTGAGCTGAACTATATTAAGCTTACATTTTATAGGTCAAAAATGATTGGATGTTGGCACTTTAATTTCAAGCATCTTAATGTAATCTAACATTCCATCTTCCATAAATTTTGTTTTATTTTTAAAATACTAAATGAAAATTAATTGATTGCTAAGTTACTGTGTAAGCAAAATGAAAGAGCATGAAACTGAATCTTTTAAATGTATTTTTAAGTATTCCTGAGAAACAAGAGATTGGAAGACTTGATTTCCTTTGAAAAACAGTTTGTTCACTCCCTCAATGCATGAATATCTCCTTTTATTAAATTGGAACTCTATGATGCTCACTCTCCCGACACAACGTCTGGAGCCAAAGTGGGTGAACAAGTAAATGTGGTGAAGAAAGCTGATGGTGCCCGGCTATCAAAAGAGATAATGACTGGGGTCTTAAAGGCTTGAAGATAAACAAGCGGCCATCTAGCTCAGAAGCAACAAAGTCCACATGTAAGAACACACCAGCCTGTGTGATCGAGTGGTCCCGAAGGGATCAGTTACCAGGCATCAAAGAACAAAAAATCATATCATTGACTGCACACCTCCATGATAGGATCGCTGAAGACAAATGGGTGCATAAGCAAATGTGGTGAAGAAAGCTGATGGTGCCTGGCTATCAAAAGAGATAGTGTCTGGGGTCTTAAAGACTTGAAGGTGAAAAAGCGGCCATCTAGCTCAGAAGCAAAAAAGCCCACATGGAAGAAGCACACCGGCCAGTGCGATCACGAGGTGCCAAGGGACCAGGTATAAGGCATCATGCAAAAAAAAAAAAAGATATGTGTGTATGTATGTGTACATGTGTGTATATGTATATATGTATATGTATATATATACCATATTAAATGAAGGGGGAAGTGCAGAGTGGAGACCCAAGGCCCAAGTGTCGGCCAATGGAGATCCCCTCATAGAGGGGTTTAGGAGAGGAGATGGGTTAATTAGGGTGCGAGGTAGTACCGATGAAGAACACAACTTTCCTCCAGATCCTGGATGCTTCCTCCCCCCAACTACCATGATACGAATTCTACCTTGCAGGGCTGGATAGGGCAGAGGCTGTACACTGGTACATATGAGGGCTGGAGGTACAGGGAATCCAAGGTGGATGATACCTTCAGGACCAAGGGTGTGAGGGACGATGCTGGGAGAGTGGAGGGTGAGTGGGTTGGAAAGGGGGTACTGATTACAAGGATCCACATGTGACCTCTTCCCTGGGAGAGGGACAGTAGAGAAGGGGGGTAAGGGAGACTCCGGATAGGGCAAGATATGACAAAATAACGATGTATAAATTACCAAGTGCACACGAGGGAGGGGGGAAAGGGGAGGGAGGGGGAAAAAATAAAAAAGAGGACCTGATGCAAGGGGCTTAAGTGGAGAGCAAATGCCTTGAGAATGATTGGGGCAGGGAATGTATGGATGTGCTTTATACAATTGATGTATGTATATGTATGGATTGTGATAAGAGTTGTATGAGTCCCTAATAAAATGTAAAAAAGGAAAAGAGAAAAATATGATTAGGGCAAAGACTGTACAGATGTGCTTTATACAATTGATGTATGTATATGTATGAACTGTGATAAGAATTGTATGAGCCCCAATAAATTGTTAAAAAGAAAAACAGTTTGTTTTTAGGTGTATGTTCTTTTATCCTGATGGATTATGGGAAGGATCTGGTCAATCTAGTTGAGGTAAAATGCTCTTTTCTTTCTTGTTTGCCACTGTTATGTCCCTCATTTTTATTCCTTCTGATTAATATAGTGCATTGTTTGAGAGGAAAACGTCCAACTATGTAGTCTCCTTTTATCTAAATCCCTGGTTTCCTTATTGGTAATACCATCCATGTATACATTTGCAAAGCTTATGTTTCCCTTCCCGGTGACGTAGGAAATTGAGATCTTTAGGTTTAGGACCACAGTAAATGTCTGGGAATAGTAAGGGTCCTAAGTACACAGAGGAGGAAACAGACACATAAAATACAGTACTTTTACTGTTCGGGCATTTATATAATCCCACTTCATGTTATGATCACTGCATATTTTAAAAGGTAATTTGGATAAAATATCTGATTTTCTTTTCAGGTACGGTGCCTAAGAGACTACGGAGAATTTGAAGTTGATGATGGTACCTCTGTGATACTAAGAAAAAACAGCCAGGTATTTATTGTCTTAAGAATGTATACTTTGAACTTCAATAAAAGTATTGAATGAAGAAAATGTTCGGATCAATAGTAAAATAATTACCTTGTGATGACAATTTATAGCACAGGCATTATGTTTAATATAGATCACCTTGTTTTGTACTTTTTGTAAATGTTAAGACTTACAAATATTGAATATACAATGGACTGCAAAAAGTGGGAAAATTCCATTCTGTGATTCCATTTATCTACCATGTGTTCTAAGCAATGTACTAGTAAAATTTTTATCTATTAATTACAAACAGATATAATTTTTATGAGTATATTACTTGGGCTTTGTTTGTTGTTTTTTCATTCTCTTTTGTTTTGTTTTTTCTATAGCACCTATATCTTTAGTGACTTCTTTAAGCATTAAAGAGGGCCACATCCTAAGAACTCATAGTTCTTAGATTGGGGCTAGATTTAAATGGGAGCACAAAATCCATTCACATATCTGTGGTTTATATATGTCTCTGGTTCACTTTAGAAACAACATTATCATTTTATGATAACGAAAATTTTTCAAACCATCTTCCTGGGACATAAGGTAACGATAGTGTGATTCATTTAGCTAATGATACAGAATTTAAAACACGGTTGAGAAAAGCATATAGAAGTATAGGCTGGTTTCAGACATCAATTCATGCTCGAATTGTTGACTTATATAGATTAAATTCAAGTTTCTGAACAATTTATTAAAAAATCTTTTCTGGGGGGACTCATACAGCTCTTATTACAATTCATCCATACATACATTGTGTCAAGCACATTTGTACATTTGTTGCCATATAATTTTCAAAACATTTTCTTTCTACTTGAGCCCTTGGTATCAGCTCCTCATTTTCACCCTCCTTCCCCCACCCTCCCTCACGAACCCTTGATTATTTCTAAATTATTATTATTTTGGCATATCTCACACTGTCCAACGTCTCCCTTCACCCACTTTTCTGTTGTCTGTCCCCCATGGAGGAGTTTATATGTAGATCTTTATAATCCCTTGCCCCTTTCTACCCTACCTTCCCTCCACCCTCCCGGTATCGCCACTCTCACTACTAGTCCTCAGAGGGTCATCTGTCCTGGATTGCCTCTGTTTCTAGTTCCTGTCTGTACCAGTGTACATCCTCTGGTCTACCCGTATTTGTAAGGTAGAATTGGGATCATGATAGTGGGAGGGAGGAAGCATTAAAGAACTAGAGGAAAGCTGTATGTTTTATCTTTACTATACTATACCCTGACTGGTTTGTCTCCTCCCCAAGGCCCTTCTGTAAGGGTATGTCCAGTTGCCTATAGATGGGTTTTGTGTCCCCATTTCGCACTCCCACTCATCACAGTGATAGGACTTTTTGTTTTTTGATGCCTGATACCTGATCCCATTGACACCTCGTGATCACACAGGCTGGGCTGGACACTATTTACACAAATAATTAGGGTTGATGTTGGAACAAAACTTTCAACAAAATTCATTCCAAAAGGTAGCAACATGCATACCTGACTAATACATGTCATAACAAAATAAGAAGAGCATTAAAGTAGTAAATATTTGGTATTCCTGGATCACCATTCATTAGGCACCCTGAAGGCCAGAGAGTCAAACCAAAGTCCAATAACTGCCAATTCCATAACTTGGGATAGCAGTCATCATCTTCTCACACTGATGAATTTCAGTCTTAAATCAAAGGGCTCCTGATGAGTTTGAATGAAAGCCCAGTTTACAAACTCCAGTGAATGTAGCTTCCACAAGGATTCTTCCTGGTGTGGCCTATGAAAGATATTGTGTGCCTCAAAAGAACAATATTAAGTCCACGAGTCTGTAGCACACACCCTGGATTACCAAGAGCTGGATAGAAAGTAGGTCCAAAAGGTCCAATTAAGTGGGCCTCTACTCAAGTACTCCCTCAACGCAAGAACACTTTGTTCTAGTCACCTGGCATTCTGTGATAACCTTCCCGCCAGAATTGCTGAAGACAAATGGGTGCATAAGCAAATGTAATGAAGAAAGGTGATGGTGTCCAGCAATGCAAAGATATAGCATCTGGAGTCTTACAGGCTTGAAGATGAACAAGTGACTCTCTCTAAGAAGCAACAAAGCCCACATGGAAGAAGCACACCAGCTTGTGTGATAAAGAGGTGTCGAAGGGATCAGGTATCTGGCATCAAAGACCCAGAACAAAAAGCCTTGTTGATGTGATTGAGGGGGAGGGTGGACTGGAGACCCCAAACCCATTTGTAGACAGCTGTGAGAGTAGTGGTACCAAGAGGGGGCACTGATCACAATGTAACCCCTCCTTGGGCATGGGCAGTAGAAAAGAGGGTAAAGAGAGACCTCGGACAGTGTAAGACATGAAAAATTAATAACAATTTATGAATTATTAAGAGTTCGTGAAGAAGGGAAGAGGGAAAAATGAGGAGCCCATGCCAAGGGCTCAAGTAGAATGAAATTGTTTTGAAAATGATGATGGCAACAATGAACAAATGTGCTAGACACAATGGATGGATGCATAGATTGTGATAAGAGCTGTATGAGCCCCCAAGAAAATGATTTTGATCAGAATTGTGTTCTATCTATAGATTTATTGCTTTCAGTAATATTAACATTTTGATTTTTCTGTAGTTTCCTTCGTACAGGTCTTTTGTTTCTTTGGTTAAGTTTATTCCCAGGTATTCATCTTTTGTATGGATATTATAAATGATATTGTTTTCTCTTTTTTAATTTTTTTCTTGATGTTTTTATTTTGGAGCTCTTCAATAGCATATTAAAATTGATTTCTGCTTATTAATCTTGTATGCCATTACTTTAACAGATTCGTTAGTACTTTCCAACAATCTTTCTGTGGAGTCCTTGGGGTTCTCACTATGTAAAATCATACTATCTGCAAATAGTGACAGCTTGACCTATTTTTTGCCCAATTATATTCCTTTTATTTTAAAATTTTTTTGCTGTCTGTCTGGCTAAGATGTTTATTGTAGTACAATGTTGAATAAGAATATTGATGAGGGACACTCTTATCTACTTCCTGTTTTCATTTTTTCTAAATGATCGTGATCAGGTTTTGAGGATTATGCTCATTTCATAGAATGCGTGTGGGAGTTTGCTGTCAGTTTCTATATTTTGGAATAGTCTGCACAGAATTAGTTATGGCTCTTCCCTGAATACTTGCTAGCATTCTCCTGTGAAGGCAACATACATACTTCTTTAGAATCTTTCTTGGTTGGAAGTCTCTTGGTGACCTCTAATTCTTCTTTTGCTCTACATGTATCTTTTTATTTCATTTGGATCTTTTGTGATGGCACCCTTTTCATCTCAAATTCTAGATATTTGCATCTTTCTTTTCCTTTGTTAAGTTTTCTAGCAGTTTGTCGATTTTGTTAATCTTTTCATAACCAACTTTTTGTCTTGTTGATTTCCCCCCCATTTTTCAGTTCATTTATTTCTGCTTCAATTTTTATTAGTTCTTTCCCTTTATTGTTGAAGGACTTATGTGGTTTCCCTCTTTCTACTTCTTGGAAGTGTTTTATTAGTATTGGTTTTGGATTTCTCTCATATTTCGTGTGTGTATTGATTGCTATAAATTGACTTCAGATAACTGCATTTGTTGTATCCAAGTTTTTGGTATGATGTGTTATAGGTTTGCTTGTTTTAAGGAGTTTCTTAATTTCTCATTTTCGTTTACTCTAGTGTCCAGTCATTTTGAAATGGTATGTTGTTCAGTCTCCATGTGTTTGTCTTTTTGTTCCTTTTCTTTCTGTTGTAGATTTCCAGTTTTATAACATTGTGATCTGAGAAAATGAATTGTTGAATTCAAAATTCCTTTATTTTTTCCTCCTCAGGAAATAACCTTTATTTCTCCCTTGTATTTGAGGGATATTTTTGTTCAGTATAATATTCTTGGCTGGCTTCCTTCCGCCCCACCCCCCCTTCCACCCGTCACAATTGTATATATGTCATTCCATTGTCTTCTTGCCTGCAGGTCTTTTGCTGAGAAGTCTGAATTTATCCTTTTCAACTTTCCTTTGTAGATGACTTTTCCTTTTTCTCTAGCTGCCCTCAGATTCTCTCCTTTTCTTTATGTCTTAATGTTTTCTCTTTGGTTGTCCATTCTTCTCAGCTTGTTGAATAGTATGTTGAAATTTTCTTCCATGGTTTCTTGTACTATTCTCTGTAGATTTTTTTTTTTGGTGGTGTTCTTTTCCCAGCATTTCTTTTCTTTTTTCTTTTCTTAGATGGGTTCTTATGATAGTGTCCTACAGGATTTATTTGGATGCTTCCGGGTTTTTTTGTTGATTGCTTCTCTTGTCTACTGTCGTGAGGGTAATTGTCTTCAAGCTCATTTATTTTATTTTCCTTTTCCATTTTATTCCTCTAGCCTTTTACTATGTTGCCTAATTCAGTTATCTCATTGCTTGTCTTCTAGAATCCTTTGGTTTAGGGATTTTAGTTTCTCAATTTCTTCTGTTTTTCTCATGAACATTCCCCAGATCTCTTGACCTAAGCATCATTCTTCTGAATTCTGTTACTGGTGGTTCACAATCACATCTTCAGACTATTCCATTGGTTTGAGTGCTACTTGGTTGTTCATGTTTGTTTTTCTTGAATTTGGAAGCTTTCTGTGCTTGACTGCTGTTTCTTCAGCATTGTGGTGTGTGAGCTGCTGGTCATACAGAGGTAGAGTTTGTCTAGTGACACAGGTGAGTTCTAATAGGAGCTGGAAAACATACAGTGGTGAAATGAAAAGAAGGGGAAAGGTGCCTAAGTGGTGATAGTGGCTGGGAAAAATAGAATAAAATAAAAGTAATGATAAGAATAAAGTAATGATAGTAATAAGTGACTGTGAATAAGCCAACAGACTTGCAAAAATAATGGGAAAATATTTTCAGAGGGGTAATCACAATAAGGAGCTCTGGTCATATAATGGTTATGTATTGAGTTGTAATCCGAAAGGTCAACATTTTAAAACCACCAGCTGCTCCGCCAAAAAAAGGAGACTTTCTATTCCCATAAACAGTTACAGTCTCAGAAACTCACCGGACAGTTTTACCCTGTCCTATAGGATCACTGTGAGTTGACACTTGCGGGCAGAGAGTTAATCTAAATTAATAGGTTTCATGGAAAGATATTTAACGAGAGAACAGCAAGAAAATAGAAAGATAATTGATAGAAGTACAAGGATCAAAAAAATAGACTTGGGTATGGTTGTGGGTACCAGATTCTGCTATTGTGGCAATGTGAATGAATGTGAGCATATCTGTGCACTTAGGAGGTCCTGGAAAGCCCATGCTAGAGTGGGTATGCTGGGATACACAGACCTGTCTCTTCCTGGGAGGAATGTGGATTCTCAGGAGGGTGGAGTCACTCCAGAAGAGGAAGTAGGAGATCAAAAAAGAGAGAGAGAGAGAGTATTAAAATAGAACAAAAGTACAAAATCCAAAAATATATATAATAAAGCTACCTTGTGGGTGGGGATTCCTGCTCTTTTAGTAGTCTGTGTGTACATGTATGCGGTATCACGGCGCTGGCACACGGGATGGAATGCCTTGTAGAACAAAGCAGGAAAAGAGGAGGAAGATGGGGAAATGGTACAAAGCATACCTTGGGTACTGAGCATGTGTGTACCAAGCTGCCCAAGTGATCTGCTAGCTATCTGTGTCCCTAGAGGCCAGGGAGGTAGAGGGTTGGCTGGCTGACTGTCTTTTCTCAGGGGCCACGAAGAATCACGATGCTTGTAGAAGCAACTCATGTTGCTGCTCATCCGTAAAGGGGAGTCTGTCAGCAGGCCTTGCTGCTTTCCACTTTGAGAAACTTGGGTCAACTTGGCTTTTAAGTTGAATTTCTTGCTACCAGGAAGTGCAGAATCTCTCTCATAGTGGAAACTCTTTGGTAGTTGCTGAGCACATCTTCCCGGGCTTGTTATATGGTGGCCATCTTACCCCATTTTCTGTCTTTTTCTACTTGAGGTATTATAGTAGTATAGATGTATTTTTTTTCTCACAACAACAACCTTACATTATTTATTGTTAAACTTGATTAGGAAGCAAAAAAACAAGGAATAAACCAGATTATTTGCCGATTGAAGTTCAATTCATCAGATGGGGACAAAAATCTTAATTCATGATTTGAGCATGGGAAAATGCGGCCATGCGTGCCATCCTTCAGGGGGCTCCTTACAGACCCAGCTTGGTTCTTCTCCAATGTCTTCTCTTGGAGTTGTACCTGATTTTATTACCGGTTTTCATTCGAATCCATTGGGGAATGGGCAGATTCTGCTTCTGTTTCTTGGCCAGGAATCTCTTGATCCTGAAAGTCTTATGAGATGACATGGTGAAGTCGGAGCACCACCACACTCGGGGTGGCAGAGAGACGGAGAGGTAGATGTATTTTTTAATATCATTTTACTAGGGGCTCTTACACCTCTTATAGCAATCCATATATCAATTGTATCAAGCACATTTGTACATATGTTGTCACCATTATTTTCAAAACATTTTCTAATTGAGGCCTTGGTATCAGCTCCTGTTTTATTTCCCTCCCTCCCTCCCTCACCCTCATGACTCCTTGTTAAATTATAAATTATTATTATTTTCATATTTTACACTGTCTGCAGTCTCCCTTTACTCTGTTGCTTGTCCCCTGCAGGTGGGGAGTGGCTTATATGTCGATCATTGTGACTGGTTTTCCTTTTCTCCCTTTCCTCTCCCATCTTCCCCTTCCACTCATGGTATTGCTACTCCCATTACTGTTCCTGAGGGATTTATCTGTCCTGGATTCCGTGTACCAAGAGCTCTGATATGTACTAGGGTACATGTTCCTGTCAAGCCAGATTTGTAAGCTAGAACTGGGGTCAGGATAGTGGGGTGCCAAGGTCAATTAAAGAGCTAGAGTAGTGTGTATTTTGTTGGTGCTAAACTTCACCCTGACTGACTTGACCCTTCTGTGAGGAGATGTCCAATTGTTTACAAATGGGCCTTGGGTCTCCACTCCAAACCCCCCCCCCCAATTCATATCTATATGATGGTTTGTTTTGGGTCATCTGATACCTGATCCTGTTGACACCTTGTGATCACACAGGCTGTGTGCTTCTTTCATGTGGGTTTTATTGCTTCCCTGCTAGATGGCCGCTTGTTTAACTTCAAGCCTTTAAGACCCCAAACACTGTATCTTTTCATAGCTAGGCACCATCAGCTTTCTTCACCACATTTGCTAATGCACCCATTTGACTTTAGCTATCATGTCAGGAAGGTGAGCATCACAGAATGCCAGGTTATTAGAAGGAAGTGTTCTTGCGTTGCGGGAGGACTTGAATAGAGAACCAATATTCATCTGCAACCTTGATATTAAACATAAATATATGAACATAGACCCATATCCCTATCATTATATAAGTATATTTTTATATATGTGTGTATATTTACACCTCTATAAATGTCTTTTGCCTCCAACAAACGATCCTTGAACTAACTACAAGTTTTCTTTCTTGATGTGTTTTGTTTTGTTCTTTGTCAGTGATTTGTTGTTGTTTTGTTGTCTGGTTGTATACTGTTGCTTTGTTTTCCTCTGTCTTATTTTCGTGCATGTTATTGTCTCCACAGGTCTGTCTAAATAAGACAGGCTGGATGAACTATCTGGAGGAAAAACAATGGACCGACAGTTCCGGGGGGGGGCTTGGGATAGGGGAATTGGGGGGGTAAGGAAGTGGTGTTAACAAACCCAGGGACAAGGGAACAACATGGGACCCAAAATGGTAGTGAGGAGGGAGTGGCAGGCCTGGTAGGGAATGATCAAGGGTAAGGTTACATAAAGAAGAGGTATAGCTGTAACCCAGGTGGGGATGGAGCTTGGTAGTAGGGCAGGAGGAAAGTCAAGGGAGATGGAGGAAAGAGCTAGGAGTCAAAGGGCATTTATAGAGGTCTAGACAAAGACATGTACATGCAAATATATATATGAGGATGGGGAAATAGATCTATGTTTCTGTATTTATAGGTTTAGTTTTAAGGTGGCAGAAGGACCTTGGACCTCTACTCAAGCACTCCCTCAATGCATGAATACTTTCTTTTATTAAGTTGGCACTCTACGATGCTCACCCTCCCTACACAACTGCTGAAGCCAAAGTGCGTGAACAAGTAAATGTAGTGAAGAAAGCTGATGGTGCCCGGCTATCAAACGAGATAGTGTCTGGGGTCTTAAAGGCTTGAAGATAAACAAGCGGCCATCTAACTCAGAAGGCACAAAGCCCACATGGAAGAACACACCAGCCTGTGTGATCACGTGGTCCTGAAGGGATGAGTTATCAGGTATCAAAGAACAAAAAAATCATATCATTGGGTGCACACCTCCATGATACGATCACCAATGACAAACGGGTGCATAAGCAAATGTGGCGAAGAAAGCTGATGGTACCCGGCCATCAAAAGAGATAGTGTCTGGGGTCTTAAAGGCTTGAAGGTGAACAAGCGGCCATCTAGCTCAGAAGCAATAAAGCCCACATGGAAGAAGCACACCAGCCTGTGCAATCACGAGGTGCCAAAGGCATCATGCAATATATATATATATATATATATATATATATATATATATATATATATATATATATATATATATATATACATACCCCATAGTGAATGAAGGGGGAAGTGCAGAGTGGAGACCCAGAGCCCATTTGTCAACCACTGGAGATCCCCTCATAGAGGGGTTTAGGAGAGGAGATGGGTCAGTCAGGGTGCGATGTAGTACCGATGAAGAACACAGCTTTCCCCCAGATCCTGGATACTTCCTTCCCCCAACTACCATGATCCGAATTCTACCTTGCAGGACTCGATAGGGCAGAGGTTGTATGTACACTGGTGCATATGGGAGCTGGAGACACAGGGAATCCAGGGTGGATGATACCTTCAGGACTAGGGTTCTGAGGGGTGATACTAGGAGAGTGAGGGTGAGTGGGTTGGAAAGGGGGAACCGATTACAAGGATCCACATGTGACCTCCTCCCTGGGAGATGGACGGCAGAGAAAGGGAGGGAGGGAGCCTCCGGATAGGGAAAGATATGACAAAATAACAATCTATAAATTATCAAAGGCTCATGAGGGAGGGGGGACCGGGGAGGGAGGGGGAAAAAAAGAGGACCTGATGCAAAGGGCTTCAGTGGAGGGCAAATGCTTTGAAAATGATTAGGGCAAAGAATGTAGGGGTGTGCTTTATACAATTGATGTATGTATTTGTATGGATTGTGATAAGAGTTGTATGAGCCCCTAATAAAATGTAAAAAAAAATGTCTTTTGCCTCCTTTCCTCCTCTATTTCCCTTTACTTTCCTCCTGTCCCACTATCATGTTTGACCTTCATTTGGCTCTCAGTAATTCCTCTTTCAGCTACATTGCACTTGATCTAACCCCACCAGGCATTCTACACCTTCCTCTCCATCAATTTTAGATCTCTTGTTGTTCCCTGTCCGTGGGTCTGTTGGCTCCCCTCCCCCTTCCCTAGCTCTCCCTTTTTCTTATCCCCTGGAACCGTTGGTCCCATTTTCTTCTCAGGATTGTAGGATTTGAATTTTTCTAATATGGTTATAAAGTTCTTTCCTGTTGTTTTGTTTATATAGTGGATAACATTGATTGTTTTTCTAATATGTAACCATCATTGCACCCTTGTTATGAATTCATGTTGGTCATGATGATTTACTTTACTGAGATATTTATTGTTGGCTTTATTAGGTAGGGTTTTGTTGAGATATTTTTACATTTATGTTCATAAGGGATATTGCTGTATTATTTTCTTTCCTGGCTATGTTTCTGTCTGATTTGGGTATAATGATTTTACAAGTTTCATAAAATGAATTTGGGGACTTTCCATTTTTATTATGTCCTACAATGGTTTGAATAAAATTGGTGTCAACTCTTCTTTGAATGTATTGGGAGTTTTTAATTGCATGACTCGTTTCTCTTTTCAATATGTATGTTTACTTTTCCTGCTTCAGTGTGTTCGTGTATGATAGATGGTGGTGTTGTTGCTGTTATTGGAAGGTGCTGTGGAGTTATTCCAACTCAGTGTTCCTATGGAAAATAGAGCAAAACCCTGCCCCATACTGTGCAGTCCTCACTATTGTTCTTATCTTTGAGCCCAGTGATGCAGCTACTGTGTCAATCCATCTTGTTGAAGGTTTTCCTTGGTTCTAAAACCCGGTACTTTTATCATGCGTGGGACACGTCTCCAAGGTCTGTCTCCCTGGACAAAATGTCCAAAGTACATTAAACCAAGTCTCGTCATTTTCTGCTACAGAGCCTTCTGGATGCACTTTTTCTAAGACAATTTTTGTTTTCAGTTCCTCTTTTTAAGTAACTTATTTTTCCTCAATTGCTGTCAGGATTCCTGTCATTTGTAACTTTCATCATGATATGTCATGATTATTTTATTTCAGTCAGCCCTGCTTTTGGTTTGTTTAGCTTCATGAGTACATTTTTTACCATGTCATGATATATTAAGGAAGTTTCCTTCTCTCTGCTCTTTTGATTGTTTTGTTTGTTTCTTCCTGTTTTTTTGTCCAATCACACATAATGTACTTGATGTTGTCCCACAGAATTCTGTGATTTTCTCTAGATTTTCTTGTCTATTTTAAAAATTATTCCTTTACCAAATTAGGTTGAGAGATTTTCTTTAATCTCACTGATGAACTCTCTCTGATTCAATTCTAGTCCATTTGCTCTTTTTTAAAATTAAAAGATCATACTACTGGGGACTCAGTTAGTTTATTGTGCCAACCTGGCCGATAAACACATGTGGGGTTAATTGAAGGGCAGAGGGATAAATGGCTCAGTGAGCCTCACCTTTCTAGTTCTCGGGTCTCTTGCTTTGTGGTCACACCAGGGTGCAACTGCTTTCGCAGTTCCCTGCTTCAGCTTGCAAGACAGACTTCCTGCAAGACATCCCCAGGGAGAAGCCACATGAACGTACCCCGATGCAGCCCTGGGT
Source organism: Tenrec ecaudatus (assembly GCF_050624435.1). NCBI lineage: Eukaryota > Metazoa > Chordata > Mammalia > Afrosoricida > Tenrecidae > Tenrec > Tenrec ecaudatus. Next base: position 142,856 of record NW_027458254.1, on the reverse strand, counting down.
GCTGGAGCACCCACGTGGAGACCCCTGCCAGCGCTGAGATGCTTACATATTCATTGACTCAGCTTTCCTCTGCAGTCGACATCATTGTGTCTGTTTTGTGAGATGGAGCAGGACTTTGTGGACTGTTATTGGACTAATGGGTTAATGTTGGACTTGTGGGCTTGGGCAGCACTGGGTTGGGATATTTTCTTGATGCGCACTTAACCTTTACATACAACTCTCTCTTATACACAAGTTGCTGTAGATTTACTTCTCCAAAGTACCTAGACTAATAAAGGGGCTCTTAGAGCTCTTATAACAATCAATACATCAATTGTATCAAGCATATTTGTACATATGTTGCCAAGATTATTTTCTAAACATTTACTTTCTATTTGAGCCCTTACTATTAGACGCCAGGGACTCTCAAGGGGCAGGATTGTACTAGGAGGCCAAGAGGTGCAGTCCTTATGCCCTTGTGATGATACTGGCCTTGCTGTGCCCCAGGGTCAGTTAGCCCCTAGGGCAAGGCAGGGCATGAAGTGAGACCAGTGTTAAGAGCTCCGCTGGTGTAGGCAGTCCCCAAAGGAGAGAGGGCCACCGTTGATCCCAAACCCTAGCGAGGTGATCTCCTGGCTGTCTTTTCAGGCAAGTGGGGGAGATATGTCAGTTACGTGGGCGCTGACAGAAAATGAACCAGCCATGTGATGGACATGGGGCTTAGAGGAGCCAGCAGAGAGCAGGCTGCCACGGTCAGGCCTTATCAGGGGTTTAGAGGCCAGGGTCAAAATATCAGTCCCTCTTTTTCCCCTCCCTCCCCACCCCACCTTGACCCCTTGATAAATTATAAATTATTATTATTTTCATATCTTAACCAACCACTCTCTCCCATCACCCTTGGTTTCTGTTGATCGTCCCCCTGGGGTGGGGGTGTGGTTATGTGTCAATCATTGGAGTCACCTTTCTCCTGCCCTCCTGGTATCACTACTTCCATTGTTATTCCTTATCTGTATCTGTGTACATGTTCTGGTCTAGCCCACAGTGAAAGGCAGGACTGGAGTCATGGTAGTGGGGGGTGAGGAACCTCAAGGAACCAGAGGAATATTGTATATTTCATTGGTGTTATACTGCATCCTAGTTGACTCATCCCTTGTAACCCTTTTGCAAGGAGATGTTCCATTATCTACAGATGGATTTGGGGGGTGTGTGTGTGTGTGTTTTGGGTCTTCTGATGCCTGTTACCTGATCCCATCTCATGATCACACAGGCTGGTGTGCTTCTTCCATGTGGGTTTGTTTATCAGCTAGACAGCTGCTTGTTTAACCTCAAGCCTTTCAGATCCCAGATGCTATATCTTTTGCTAGAAGAGGTACCATCAGCTTTCTTTTTTTTTTTTAATATTAGCATGGTGTGTTTTATTTTTGCAGTACTTTCACATATCCTGCTCCAATTAGTGATACTTATTTTCCCCAGAGATAAAGAAAACAAGGGAATGGGTTATTAAGCTAAACTGAAATAAGGTATGAATAGCAAACTAGTAAATATACAAGTAATTTTCTCACATAACACTTGATCACTAGAGTATGAATAGCAGCTTCTCCAACTCTGACACCAAGCGATTACATTTAATGCGATGGAAAGTTAATGTCCAAGCCTGGGTGAGCAGCATCTGACACTTGTCAGAGCCAGTCTTAGTTTTCTGTTGTTGTTGTGGTCGGGTGCTGTCGAACCAGCTCCACCTCACAGTGACCCTCTAGACAAGAGAGCACACCCCATCCAGTCCTGAACCATCCCCAGTATCGCTCTATTTTTGCATCATTGTTGCAGGCAATCCATCAGCTTTCTTTACCACATTTGCTTGTGCACCCATTTTGTCTTCACCGATCATGCCAGGAGGGTGAGCATCACAACATGCCAGGTTCTTAGAACAAAGTATTCTTGTATTGAAGGCAGGCCCTGAGCAGAGACCTAACGTCCATCTACTACATCAATGTCTTGCCATATATGATGTACATAGACCAATACCTCTATTTTTATGAATTAATGTATTTACATAGGTACACACTTATGCTTATACCTCTATCTATAGCTTTGCTTCCTAGATCTTTCCTGTTTCTTTTTACCTTTCTTCTACCTCACCATCACACTCACCCTTCTTCCACCTTAGTAGTTCTTCTCAGCTAAATTGCTGTTACCCCAACACCACCAGGATCTCTATGTCCTCCTCATTGTTGATTTTAATTCCTTAGTTATTCCCCTGTCTTTGGCGTTGTTTGCTTACCACTCCCTTCCCCTGCCTCCTTCTACTCGCAAAGTCCTTTGCTCTTCTAATGCGTTATCTGTTTCTCTCATCTTAGTATTAATCTTCTGAATTTCTCTTTGCTGTGGTGTACGGTTTCTAGTTTCAATTGATGTGTTATTTTAGTGCTTTCCTGAATTACTCTAGTGTGTGTGTGTGTGTGTGTGTGTGTGTGTGTTCAGTTTTTCTTTAGCTTCGCAATCTTTCCTTTCTCCCGGTTCATTGATAGTATAAAAGTATAATTTTTAATAGTTTATCAGGTAATTTCAATGCCTTTTCTTCCTGAAAAAAGGTCTTCTAGCTCTATATTGGTCATGTGCTGCAGCTGTTCTGTCTTGTTTCTTCATATAAACTTAAATTGTCTTTGCCACTGAGATGTTGTAGTATTAGTGTTTTTGTGTTTAATTGATCTTAGTATCTTGAGACTGCAGACACTCCACCTATCTACTGGTTGTTGTAAAGGATAATTTGAGAATGTGTGTAGTACTGTTTGTTGTTATTATAGCACAGTTAGCAATGGTTTGTTTGGTGGTCTCACTTACGTAAAGATGATCAGGTGGTACAGGAGTATGTAGTGTCTGTCACTGTATAGGTATGACTACAGTCATAGAGGTGGCTAGGCCTGCGATTGCTGTCCACTGTCAGGTAGAACAGGAAGGGACAAAAAAAAATTGCCAACGAAGAAATAATTTTTGAAAAAGAAACCAGCAAGAGACAGCGGACAAACAAGAGCAAGTGAAAGGAATTTAATAACTAGAAGTGTGTGTGTGTGTGTGTGTGTGTGTGTGTCAAAAACCAAGGTAGAGAAAAATAAAAGAGAAGCTAATCAAAACATAAAAAAGGAAAGGAAGGGAACTGGAAAAGTAAATTAAAATGGAAAGAATAGAAGTAGAAGCAGAAATAAAGAAGAAAGCAGAGTGCAGACGTGATTAAAATAAATAAAAGGAAGTGAAGGAAAAGGAAAAACAAAGAGAAAACTTGGGGTGAGGACCTTTTTGTATAGGTCACAGCCTCTAGGGGGTTGAATATTGATTCCAGATGGAGCTTGGCAGGCCTATCTGTTTTCTGTGGTCCACGCACCTGATCCAGTAGGGCGTTTTTACAGCTTAGGTGATAGCTGAGGGGAATCTTTCTGGTAGAGAAGCAGCTGGGTCAGAATGGCTAATCATGGGGGAACTTTCCACGTGTCCAAGAGCAGCGAGGGATCCAGCATTGTATTTTTTGCTAGTGCTTTGAGGAGAATCTCAAGCATTTCTGGGCATGGGGGTGATAATCCATCTCTAGGCATGGGGATGTTAAACCATGAGGGCATAGCTTTGTCTTCAAGCAGAAATGGACTTACAAGGATATCTCTGTCTGGTGTATGGGTGAAGGTAGGGGCTGGCAATTGTGATATCAGGAGGGTGTGGGAAACAAGTGAGGATCCTTTCTTAGTGCCAGCTACCAATGTGCCAGGCTTCTGTCTGGATGGAATGCGTCAGGCTAGCTGACAATTCACCTGTCTGTTCTTGCACCACTTTTGTTTCCCTTCATCTTCTAGTTAGTTTTCAGTCCACTTTTCTATAATTTCTTCTGAAGCTCAAGGTTCCAAGATTACCTAGTTTTACTAGATCTCTTGTATCTTTGTTGTAAGTTGTCTGTATAGTTATTCATTATACCTGATGTCCTTAATTCATAAGTTCTTCTTTTTTAAAAAAAAATATATACTAGTTACACTCCTGGAAAATTCAGGGTTTATTAAAGTTGGGCAAAAAACCACTTCTGTGTTTACAAGTTTCTTATTGAATTTAATTTAAACTATACAATTCATTTAAGTAATTCTGATTAAAATACCAATAGCTTTAACAAAATTTGAATAAAGCAATAAATATAGTAAAGTTAACTTAATTCCTTATTAACTACTTGTTGCTGTTGAGTTGATTATGATCTATCACTGTTGGAATTTTAAAATAAGCTATTAGTTTGTTTTTTATTGATGTAAAATATAATCCAAGAGGTTATTTTCCAATAATTTCTTTTCTGTGTCCCTTTTTTCCCTCAGCATTTTTTACCTCGTTGGAAGTGTGAACAGTTAATCAGACAAGGAATTCTGGAACATGTGCTGTCATAGCTTCACATTTAGACAGAGTCCAGCTCTTGGAGACATCTGTACATCTTTCCATCTACCTGACACCACTGTTTAATTGTTAAAATTACAGGCATTCTTTATGTAAAACCAGAATTACTTGACTACATAGTTTTAGTGCTCATTTCTAAGAATTTATTAGAATCCTAAGAATTCTCATCCTTGCAGTAATCTCTATCCATATATATAACATTTTATATTAGTGGTTTGTTAATTACCTTTGAGTCTTTTTCCTCTTTTCCCCCCAAACACAGTTGCATTTGGCTGTACAAGAAGAAGGCAGACCCTCATGGGTCTTACATTCGGCAGGGATGCTGTAGCATTCCTGGTGAAGCCAAGAAGCCCAAGATTCTTGAATATTTATTAATGTTTCACACAAGCAAGTTACGATGATGTGTAAGACCTCTTGCTATATTTAATGTGTAACCACAATTGTTTATCATCTGATTTGCGAAGGCAGACAGTAATGGCTAGCCTGGCACATGACTATCAATAAACTTGTGCATCAGCAACAACTAAATGCCATAAGCAAGGTAGCTTAAAACAAAGGGAAGTTTATTCTCGGTTCTGGAGGCCAGAAATCTGAAGGCAAGTGTTGACAGCACCTTGTTCTCTCTCTGAAATAAGGGAGGTCCGTATATCGTTTTTCTCAGCTTTTGGGAACTGCCAGCAATTCTTAGAGTTGCTTAGCTTGTAGTCAATCATTCATTATCTATTTAATTGTGTTTTTGGATTCAAATGCCTTTTAAAGATACCAATCACCATTTTGAAATAACAGTGAAAGCAAATAATAATTTATAAGTGTATGTATATATATAGGTAGATATGAGTTGAACCGGTGGTCTGTGGGAGTATACCTGTGTGGCAGGGACTATTTTGATATACTTATTTGTACTGTAAATATGTCAATATGTCCACGTATGTGATAGAGCATACAGGGTACAAAGTTATGAAAACTTATTCATATCCAAAAACACCTTCAAGTTCTGAGGCACTGGACTGGAAGGGTAAAGACCATAGTTTGGAGACTGTCTAGGGCAATTGGTGTAACAGTCTTTAAACCGAATGTTTTGCATTTTATTTGGATGAGTAGCAGTTACAGGGAGTCTTATAAGCTTGCGTGGTGACCAGTTAAGTTCCAACTGTTAGTCTCTTTCCATTTGGAAAAGAGTTGAAATCAAAGACCCAAACAATTAGGTTAAAGAACTATTGGACCACATGAACTCCTACCTCCTGAGGGGTACCAACTCCCACAATCAAACGGGTCCAGTTGTGTAATTGAGGGGTAAAATTAAAGAGACAACAGACAAAATAAAGTATACAATTGCTCACCTTCAGGACGGCCATGATCTCAACAGCCAGGTCCACACACAGAGAGAAAATGTATCATATTTCTAATCATGCTGTATATACATTTTGAGGACATTCAAGCCCCCTAGTGACAGGTAACCATATGCGTGACAGGAAGGGGCTGTACAATAGGTTTATGCGTGACAGGAAGGGGACGAGCTAGGAATACACACACAATAGGAAGGGGGAAACACTGGGGATACACCTGTGACAAGATACCCTCTAAGCAGCTGACCTCCAAGTGTACAGTCATTTACCATGTGTCATAATAAGGTTGTGACAACCTGGGGAAAACCTTTCTGTATCCCACAACCTCTCTAACCTTAAGACGAGGAGAACTGGAAGGTTCCTGGCTACCACTCTAGTAAAAATCGAAGATCCTGAACAGAGTAGGAGAGAAAAGACCAGCTTCACTGGTCTGATAAAGACAGGTAGAGAATCCCCTCTCCCCCTAAGACTATAACCCTTAAACATCCGTCAAACCTGAAAATGAACCTATTCCCAGAGATCATTTTTATGCCATACTGGACAGACCTGTAAAATAGTAACACTTGTGAGGACTCATGAGAACAAAGTATACTGACAATCATATGAGAAGAAATGTTGCTAAAAGCCAAGTTCAGAAGGCAGGAAGAGGGTGAAATGGGAACCCAAAAAGGATGTTTAAGGGATTACAACTAATGTCACAAAAGAAACAAATTAAGAATTGTTGAATGCGAAACTAATTCTGTAAACAGGTACAATGATGAAGTGTTCTTTAATTAAATAAAAACTTAGTATTAGATTGTTGTTGCTGTGCATGTTGGGTGCTGTTTAAGATTTTCAACTCAGCAACCCCATAAGTGTTTGTTGGGGCTGTAGTTTTGGTCATCTCTACTATATTTTAAATTATGAAATGATGAAATGTTAAGTAAGTGAGTAAAGCTTTTCCAAAAAGTCATGTGGAAATAGAACTAAAAGATAATCAAGAAGGACTTCTGCCAAGATTAAATAGACACCGAGAGATTGAGACAGAGTCACAGAACAGAGGCAGGGTTCAGACAAAAATGAGTGAAAGAGAAAGATTTTATTGAGGGAAAAGAACTCCCAGATGGATTCCGCAACCCAACAAGAATAGGTTAAGGAAGTCGCGCATGGTGCTAGGGTGGCAGGATATATACATATTATATGAGCTTAAAGGCATATGGGCCGGTAAGGGGAAGGGAGGTTCTTTGTACTGCGGCTGCAAGTTTCGGAGCAGGAGATGACCTGTCCATAAATCATCTTGTTCTCAGCAAACTTGCTTCCTGGCACGCTGGGGGGGAGTCTGTGTTCTGCCCGGGGGTAAGCTTTGTGACATGCTGGAGGCAGCTGCTTTGAAGTTCAGCAGGTCATTTGTCTTCTTGAGAGGCTGGTGCAAGGGGCTGCCTGGTCCGGACCTGGCCCAAACAGACACACTACCAAGATCCTGTACAAGAAATATGTGAAAGACCAAATAAAACACGAATGAAAATCCAGGGACCCTCAGTTTTAGAGGAGAGGATAGAGAGATTATTTGAATGCTGACTACAAGAAGCTGAATAAAATCTAAATATGAAGACACGAGACTAGTAAATTCTCAACTGACATTACAACACATCCATTATGAAATTTGTGTTTAATGTGAAATCATCACTATAATCAACATTGGAAGATTTTCTTCTTGTACCCATTGCTGTTGAACATTATGAAGTTTTGTGAACAGGGTTTGATCAGAACAATGAGCTGACAACTGCCCCATATCAATAGCTGGCAGCCCAGGTGCCCAGCCCTCCCCCTCCCCCCACCCATTTACCATAGGAGTTCTACCTACAGGTGGGGGCCACTTTTTGACTAATGATAGTGGCCAACATCTTCTAAATCTGTTCTCAACTGCACTCCGCAGTGAACAGAGAATTATAATCATTCCCGTTCTGTGTCACACCCATAAGGAGACAGGTGCTTAGCACCTAACAACATATAATCACCAATTAAGTACAAATAGTACCATTACAGTACACTGAAGAATTCAATTTCATTTCACCCAAAGAAACAATTCACCAAAATAAAGATCTAGAAACCCTTTCTAAGGAAGAAATGTCATGGGAACTTCCTAATAGTTAATAATTGGGCATTTTACATAGAGAATATTGCAAGGCAAACAAAACTTTGGGAAAATTCAGGGACGACTACAATAACAAAATAAATGAAACATTAGAAATTATACCAACACAGCAAATTAAAATCCAAAAGATTACAGAAGTAGGTAGCATTGAAGGTAAGTCAATGAAATGTAATCAAGAAGAAACATTCATCAAGAGAAGACCAAGCTCATTAAGCTGATCATTTTTAGGTGCTATTTAGTTGGTTCCTCATAGCAACCCAGTGTACAAAAGAGCAAAATACTACCGTCCTGTGCCTCTTCACAATTAGGTTTGAACTTGTAACCATTTTATCAGTCCATTGTGAGAATCTTTTTTACTACCCTATTTTAACAAGTCTGATGTCCAACATCTTGAGAGAATATGCTCAAAGTATGTGAAATGAAATCTTGTCATCTTTACCATTAAGGATCATTCTAGCTGTATTTGTTCTAGAATACTTGTTCTGCCTGTCCCTGGTCTTCTCACTGTTCTTCATCAATACCATGATTCAAATGTATCCATTCTTCTCTGGTCTTAATGCCCAAATGCCACACTCTCTTGGGTCAGACAGGTCTCAGTCTCAAAGTGACTCCCTTGCTCTTCAACACTAAAATGTCTTGTGCAGCAGATTTGTCCAGTGCAATACTGTTTGTTTTCTTGACTGCTCCTTCCATGGGCATTGCTTGTCAATCCAAGCAGAATGACATTTTAGATAATATTAGTCTTTACCATAATGTTGACCACTGATTATAAGGGTTTTGGTTTCCTTTGCATTGAGTTGTATTCCATACTGAAGATTGCAACCCTTGATCTTCATCAGCAAGTGTTTCAGGTCCTCACCTGTAGCAGTTGAGGTGTCATCTGTATATTGTAAGTTGTTAATAAACACTCTCTCCAATCCTGGGCCTGTCTTCATATGTTCTTAGATTATTACTTCACCATATATTTTGATTAAATATGGCGAAAGAAAGCAGCTCTGACATGAATATTAGCTGCTTTTAAACAGCCCCATATTGTTCTATTCCAATGAATGCCTCAAATACTACTTGGTTTGTACAGGGATGATCAAGGGTTGAGGAATTCCCATTTTTCCAAATGTGATCAATAGTTATGATCTATGTACCCTGTTACCTTTACAACGCAAGTAGCAACAGTTGTTATCTTTGTTCATCCAAGATCCATCTCATATAATCAATGATAAATTCTTTGTTCCACATCCTCTCCTGAATCTGACTTGAATTTCTGGCAGCACTCTGTTGATTGTAACCATTGATGAATTTTTTTCAGCAAAAGTTGATTTAACAGATATTAATATAAGAAGTTTGATAACTTCTGCAGTCTGTTGTGTCACCTTTCTTTGACGTAGGCACAGATTTTCAGTTGGCCTTGTAACCTTGTGCCAAATTTCTTAGGCATAGACGAGCCTGTATATTACTTCGCTGAAGAAACATTTCCATTGACCAATTGCAGGAACTTTATTTTTTGCGAATGCCTTTGATAGGGCTTGGACTTCTTCCTTCAATACCATTGGTTTGTGATCAGAAGTTACCTCTTAAAATAGCTGAATGTACTTTTCAGTACAGTGAGTGTTCTTCCCATCATCTTTGGGTACTTCCTGCTTTGTTCAATATTTTGCCCATAGGAATCCTTAATGTTTAACTCAATGCTTGGATTTTTTTTTTTCAGTCCTTCAGCATGAGATATGTTGAGTGTGTTCTTCCTTTTTGGTTTTCTAACTTCAAGTCTGCATATTTGATACTTTGTCTCTTTAATCTGCCCTTTGTGATTTTCTGTGAACTTCATTTCTTAAATTTATTACAGTTGATCTATGATCAACTGCAAGTTTTAGGGTCTCTTCTGATATCTGCTTTATTTTCTTTTTATTGGCATATTGCTTTCTTATTATATAACCTTGTCATTTATTTTATCCCACAGCATATCAGTTGTCATCAGTGTTGTTAATATTTAATGCTGTTCTTGATGTGTCTATAAAATTGAGGTGGGATATATGCAAGGTCATATTGGGGCTTTTGTGGGCATGTTTTAATTTTCAACATCAACCTGAACTTTTATGTCAGCAATTGATGTTCTGTTTCACAGTCAGCCTTTTGGCTGCTATTACTGAGCTTCTCTGTCATCTCTTCCCATGGAGGTAGTCAGTATGAGACCTATCTATACATTCTGTATGCTGTCTATCCAAGTACACATTATGTTGTTGAAAAAGGTATTGCATTTAAGTCCATCTCAGAAAATTCTATCATGCAATCAGCAACTTTTGTTTCTCTGAAGCCATAGTTTCAAACTATTGTCCCTCTTTGTTCCAGCTCTCATTCCAATTATCAATAATGCATCTTGATTATATTTGTGATCAGTTCAGACTGAAGTTGGTAGAATTCAATTTCTTTATTCTTAAATTAGAATAATAGTCATACTAATTGGGCTTCCTTGTAGGTATATAGATATTTTCATATTACAGAAAGCATTGTACTTTAAGTTTTGAAATTCTCTTTAATCCACATTCACACAATTCAAAAGTTCAGTCATATCAAGAAGAATTGTACAATCATTACCACAATTTCAGAATATTTTCTCTATACCCCCCCACTCCCATGGTTAAATCATCTTTAAATTGAGTTGTGTAATCACCTTGAGTCCTAGTACTCACTCCCCCTCCCACCTTCATTGTTTACTCCTGAAATAGCCTCACCCTCCCCAATCCCTGCTCACCCACCCCTATATCTCCTAGAAACCCTTTCATCAGTTAACTATATTTATCCACTCCTGTGCTTCAACTGGTAAATCCAACAGAAATAATAACAAAAAATAAAATGATATGGATAAGACAATAATATATAAAGACAAATAAAAAGCACCACCATCATTTTTTTTTTTCCTAACCCACCACCATCAATATTTTAAAGGCCAGGGAAGAAGTTTTTATCATGGAGTAAGCAAGAGATCCTTACACCTAGAACAAATTCAGGATGGATCTAGAAGGTCAACTGATCAAATCCCAAGTTTGATCCAGCATAATCAGGATGACAATGATTTTTGTTTGGTAGTAAGTATTTCAGACCTTTGCCTGTAACTAGAGATCTGCCAGTGGCTTAATTTGTCTTGATATTCTGCAGATGGATTTTGGGCTCCCACTGTCCTCCATAGCCTTCCACAAATTGGGTGTTCATAATTTTAGGTCTGATATTACTTCTTTCATCATATTTGAGTTTATTGTCATCTTTGACTCATACGAGCTGGTTTTCTTCCATGTTGGCTTAGTGGACTCCTTATTTAGATGGCTTTTTATTTGAATACACACCTTAAAACCACAAACACGATTCCACTTGAGAGCCAGGCACCATCTGCTTTCTCACCACAATGCGTAGGACACTCTTCAGTGATCTTTTCATGTGAGTGAGTATTGAGCAGGGCCATGTTTTCAGAACTGACTATTCTTGGGCTGGAGCTAGAGTTCATTTGGGGCCCATAATCTAGCTGCTTCTCCCGGGGATATTCATGACTCAGGTTTACTGTGGTGGTTGTGTGTGTTAGTCCAGGTAGAGAGATCCAGGGAGACACTCGTGTATAAAAAAGAACTTTATATAAAAGAGCAACTGTATATTGAGAAAACATCCCTGCCCAGTCCAGATCAAGTCCATAAGTCTGATATTAGTCCATATGTCCAATACCAGTCTATAAATTCCTCTTCAGACTCAAGCAACACATGCAATGAGGTTGAATGAGGAAAATCACAGGCCAGTGGGTGAAAAATCCGGATCCAGTGGTGGTGGAAGCATCTGAGCGATGTCATGGGTCTCCATATGACTCCTCCATCTCCAGGGCCCTGGCTCCATCAGTGTAGCTCCCAGTGGCTTGTCAACAGGAATGTCTCACAGGGAGACAAACAGAGTGAATCAGATACAGAAAACCTTAAGAGTAGAAACAACATTGTCAGAGATGGTGCCAGAAGATGAGCCTTCAGTCCAGAAGACACTCAGTATGACTCCAGGAGAACTGCCTTCACAAAGTAGAGTCTATTGTGATGTGGGTGGAATACACCCTACATGAGTAAAGCCTTCAGGACCTTCATTTACTGATGGGACATGACTCAAAAGGAGAAGAGATAGCTGAAAACACCAATTACCATATATGCTTGAGTGTAAGCCACGTTTTTTGTTTTTTAATTTTAACAATTTATTAGGGGCTCATACAATTCTTATCACAGTTCATACATATACATAAATCAATTGTATAAAGCACATCTGTACAGTCTTTGCCCTAATCATTTTTTCTCCTCTTTTCTTTTTTTACATTTTATTAGGGACTCATACAACTCTTATCACCATCCATACATATACATACATCAATTGTATAAAGCACATCCATACATTCCCTGCCCCAATCATTCTCAAGGCATTTGCTCTCCACTTAAGCCCCTTGCATCAGGTCTTCTTTTTTTTTCCCCCTCCCTCCCCTTTCTCCCCTCCCTCATGTGCCCTTGGTAATTTATACATCGTTATTTTGTCATATCTTGCCCTATCCGGAGTCTCCCTTCCCCCCTTCTCTGCTGTCCCTCTCCCAGGGAAGTGGTCATATGTGGATCCTTGTAATCAGTTCCCCCTTTCCAACCCACTCACCCTCCACTCTCCCAGCATCGTCCCTCACACCCTTGGTCCTGAAGGTATCATCCACCCTGGATTCCCTGTACCTCCAGCCCTCATATGTACCAGTGTACAGCCTCTGTCCTATCCAGGCCTGCAAGTTAGAATTTGGATCATGGTAGTTGGGGGGGGGGGAAGCATCCAGGATCTGGGGGAAAGCTGTGTTCTTCATCGGTACTACCTCGCACCCTAATTAACCCATCTCCTCTCCTAAACGCCTCTATGAGGGGATCTCCATTGGCCGACACTTGGGCCTTGGGTCTCCACTCTGCACTTCCCCCTTCATTTAATATGGTATATATATACATATACATATACACATATATACACATACATACACACACTTATATCGTTGTTTGTTTTTTTTTGCATGATGCCTTATACCTGGTCCCTTGGCACCTCGTGATCGCACTGGCCAGTGTGCTTCTTCCATGTGGGTAAGGCACGTTTTTCAGCACATTTTAATGTAATTTTTGTGTTAAAATTAGGTGCTTCGGCAGATATTCAGGTCATATACTTGAGTATATACAGTAATGGAACTTAGAATGTAGGGATTTAGGAAAATTGAGAGTTGTAAAAAATGAAATGGAAGACAGAAATAGATATTCGTGGTGTTAGTGAACCAAAATGGACTAGCATTTGCCATTCTGAATCTAAATGTAGCTTGCTGAGAATGATAGATTCAAGAGGAATAGTGTTTCATGCATTGTCAAAAAGGACATTTCAAGATCTAGAGAATAATGCTGTCTGTGATGCAAAATCTATCCTCATATAAGGAAATCCAAACAATTGTGATTATTCAAATTTACATACCAACCATTCAAGCTAGTGATACAGAAATTGAAAATTTCTACCTATGTACCTATGTCTCCATTCTGTAATTTATCAAACATGGGAATACTGCATAGTTTAAAATCATGAAAGGTGTTAGTCAGGTTTATATTGTCTTACCATACTTACTCAATCTGTATGATTAGCTCGATTATATGAAGAATGTGACACCAGAATCGGAGGAAGGCATATTAACAGACTGCAATATGCGGATGTCACAACCTTGCTTGCTGAAAATGAAGAGAAATGGAAGCACTTGCTGATGAAGGTCAAGGATTGCAGCCTTCAGTATGGGTTACTACTCTATAAGGTAAACCAAAATACAACTGGACCAGTAGGTAACAGCATGATAAATGGAGAAAAGGTTGAAGTTGTCAAGGATTTTGTCTTGATTGGATCCACAATCAATGCTCATGGATGCAGCAGTCAAAGAAATCAGAAGACATGTATTTGGGAAACTGAATATTTTGAGTACCAAGTTGCGCCTGACCATGCCGTGGCATTTTTTTTTCTTTTTTTACATTTTATTAGGGACTCATACAACTCTTATCACCATCCATACATATACATACATCAATTGTATAAAGCACATCCATTCATTCCCTGCCCCAATCATTCTCAAGGCATTTGCTCTCCACTTAAGCCCCTTGCATCAGGTCCTCTTTTTTTTTCCCCACTCCCTCCCCTTTCTCCCCTCCCTCATGTGCCCTTGGTAATTTATACATCGTTATGTTGTCATATCTTGCCCTATTAGGAGTCTCTCTTCCCCCCTTCTCTGCTGTCCCTCTCCCAGGGAAGAGGTCACATGTGGATGCTTGTAATCAGTTCCCCCTTTCCAACCCACTCACCCTCCACTCTCCCAGCATCTTCCCTCACACCCTTGGTCCTGAAGGTATCATCCACCCTGGATTCCCTGTGCCTCCAGCCCTCATATGTACCAGTGTACAGCCTCTGTCCTATCCAGGCCTGCAAGGTAGAATTCGGATCATGGTAGTTGGGGTGAGGAAGCATCCAGGATCTGGGCGAAAGCTGTGTTCTTCATCGGTACTACCTCACACCCTAATTAACCCATCTCCTCGCCTAAACGCCTCTATGAGGGGATCTCCATTGGCCGACCCTTGGGCCTTGGGTCTCCACTCTGCACTTCCCCCTTCATTTAATATGGCATATATATACATATATACACATATATATACACATATATACACATACATACACACACATCTTTTTTTTTAAAATTTTTTTATTTTAACAATTTATTGGGGCTGATACAATTCTTTTCACAGTTCATACATATACATACATCAATTGTATAAAGCACATCTGTACAGTCTTTGCCCTAATCATTTTTTTCTCTTTTCTTCTTTTACATTTTATTAGGGACTCAAGCAACTCTTACCACAATCCATACATATACATACATCAATTGTATAAAGCACATCCATACATTCCCTGCCCCAATCATTCTCAAGGCATTTGCTCTCCACTTAAGCCCCTTGCATAAGGTCCTCTTTTTTCCACCCCCCTCCCTCCCCATTCCCCCTTCCCTCGTATGCCCTTGGTAATTTATACCTCGTTATTTTGTCATATCTTGCCCTATCCAGTCTCCCTTCCCCCCTTCTCTGCTGTCCCTCTCCCAGGGAAGAGGTCACATGTGGATCCTTGTAATCAGTTCCCCCTTTCCAACCCACTCACCCTCCACTCTCCCAGCATCGTCCCTCACACCCTTGGTCCTGAAGGTATCATCCACCCTGGATTCCCTGTACCTCCAACCCTCATATGTACCCGTGTACAGCCTCTGTCCTATCCAGCCCTGCAAGGTAGAATTCGGATCATGGTAGTTGGGGGGAGGAAGCATCCAGGATCTGGGGGAAAGCTGTGTTCTTCATCGATACTACCTCACACCCTAATTAACCCATCTCCTCTCCTAAACCCCTCTATGAGGGGATCTCCATTGGTCGACACTTGGGCCTTGGGTCTCCACTCTGCACTTCCCCCTTCATTTATTATGATATATATATACATATATACATACATATATACATATACACATATATACACATACATACACACACTTATATGTTTTTTTTTTTTTTTTGCATGATGCCTTATACCTGGTCCCTTGGGCACCTCGGGATCGCACTGGCCGATGTGCTTCTTCCATGTGGGCTTATTTGCTTCTGAGCTAGATGGCCGCTTGTTCACCTTCAAGCCTTTAAGACCCCAGACACTATCTCTTTTGATAGCCGGGCACCATCAGCTTTCTTCACCACATTTGCTTATGCACCCATTTGTCTTCAGCGATCCTATCATGGAGGTGTGCAGTCAATGATATGATTTTTTGTTCTTTGATGCCTGGTAACTGATCCCTTTGGGACCACTCGATCACACAGGCTGGTGTGTTCTTCCATGTGGACTTTGTTTCTTCTGAGCTAGATGGCTGCTTGTTTATCTTCAAGCCTTTAAGACCCCAGTCACTATCTCTTTTGATAGCCGGGCACCATCCGATTTCTTCACCACATTTACTTGTTCACCCACTTTGGCTCCAGCCGTTGTGTTGGGAAAGTGAGCATCATAGAGTTCCAATTTAATAAAAGAAGGTATTCATACATTGAGGGAGTGTTTGAGTAGAGGCCCAAGGTCCTTCCGCCACCTTAATACTTGACCTATAAATATAGACACATAGATCTATTTCCCCATCCTCCTATATATATTTGCATGTACCTGTCTTTGTCTAGACCTCCATGAATGCCCTTTGACTCCTAGCTCTTTCCTCCATCTCCCTTGACCTTCCTCCTGCCCTACTACCATGCTTCATCGCCACCTGGGCTAGAGTATACCTCTTCTCTAATCAACCTTACCCTTGATCATTTCCCACCAGGCCTGCCACTCCCCCTTCTCTACCATTTGGGGTCCCATGTTTTTCCCTTGTCCCTGGGTTTGTTAACACCACTTCCTTATACCCCTCTACCCCCCACCCCAAGTCCCCCCGGAACTGTCGGTCCCGTTGTTTTTCCTCCAGATAGTTCATCCAGCCTGTCCTATTCAAACAGACCTGTGGAGACACTAACATGCACGAAAACAAGACAGAGGAAAACAAAGCAACAGTATACAACCAGACAACAAAACAACAAAAACAAACCACTGACAAAGAACAGAACAAAACAGTTCACAAGAGAAAAGCTTGTAGTTAGTTCAGGGATCGTTTGCTGGCCCTTAGGAGCGTTTTCCAGTCCAGTCTTTTGGGGGCCATGGCATTTTTAATCATCTCATTCACATGTAAAAATTGGACATTGATTAAGGAAGATCAATGTAGAATCGATGTATTTGAATTATGGTGCTTGTGAAAAATATTGGAAGTAATTGGACTGCCAAAAAACAACAACAAATCTGTCTTGGAAGAAGTACAGCCGGAATGCTCCTTAGATACAAGGATGGCAAGATGTTGGACATTGGACAGGTTTTCAGGAGAGACCAGTCCCTGAAAGAATGCTTGTTACAGAAAAGGCACAGCAAAAAAGATGGATTGACATGACTGAAATCATAGGCTCAAAGAGAAAACGTGTGTAAGGATGACACAAGAAACAAGCACTGTTTCCTTATGTTGTCGATAGGGTCACCGAGTCTGAACTGACTGGGTGGCACCTAACAAAACAAGATTGAATATATGCCATCAGTTATATCTATTTTTTATGTTCAAATAAATCTTTATTTTTTTTAATCATTTTATTGGGGGCTCATACAACTCTTATCACAATCCATAGCACATCAATTGTGTCAAGCACATTTGTACATTCGTTGCCCACATCATTCTCAAAACATTTGCTCTCCACTTAAGCCCTTGGCATCAGCTCCTCATTCCCCCCCCCACCCGTCGCTGCCCTCTCTCTCATTAACCCTTGGCAATGTATTATTTTGTAATATCTTGCACTGTCCAACATCGCCCTCCACCAACTTTTCTGTTGTCCATTCCCCAGGGAGGAGGTTATATGTACATCCTTGTAATCGGTTTCCCCTCCCCCCCCTCCTTCCACCCTCCTGGTATCCCCACTCTCACCACTGGTCCTGAAGGGATCATCTGTCCTGGATTCCCTGTTTTTCCAGTTCCTATCTGTACCAGTGTACATCCTCTCATCTAGCCAGATTTGTAAATTAGAATTGGGATCATGATAGTGGTGGGGAAGGAAGCATTAAAGAACTAGAAGAAAGTTGTAAGTTTCATTGTTGCTACAATGCACCCTGATTGGCTGTCTCGCCCAACCCTTCCGTAAGGGGATGTCCAGTTGTCTACAGATGAGTCTCTCTTGGTTCCCTAATCTGCACCCCCCTCGTTCACAATGATAATATTTTTTGTTCTTTGATGGCTCCTACCTCATCCCTTTGACACCTCATAATCCCACAGGCTGGTGTGCTTCTTCCATGTGGGCTTTGTTGCTCCTCAGCTAGATGGTCGCTTGTTTACCTTGAGCCTTTAAGACCTTAGACACTATATCTTTTGCCACCATCAGTTTTCTTCACCACATTTGCTTATGCACTCATTTGTCTTCATCGATTGTGTTGGGAAGGTGAGCATCATGGAATGCCAGTTTAATAGAACACAGTGTTGCATTGAGGCAGTACTTGAATGGAGGCCCAATGTCTATCTACTACCTTAATACTAAACTTTGAGGGCCCGCCAGTCCCTTCAAACCTTGTGGATCTGTGCCTACTTATCTTTATGATGCGCCTCCTGTGACCCAGCAGTGTTGAATTTCCCTCTTAGTAGCTCTCCTGGGTTGATTTCTGTGGAGTCCCTCTGGTATGTGTTACTCAGTCACCATCTTCCCTCCAAGATAGTTTTTTTAAAAAACATTTTATTAGGGGCTCATACATCCAAGATAGTTTTTATTGATTGTGTTATTAAACTTTTTTTGGTCTTCATTGCCTTTTTTCTTGACATTTTTTTTTCTTTGAGAGTGGTGTATTGAAGTCTTCTGTTCTTACTGTCGATGTGTCTTGGTCCTTTTTCAATTCTATG
The DNA here is from genome assembly GCF_050624435.1 of Tenrec ecaudatus. Classification (NCBI taxonomy): domain Eukaryota; kingdom Metazoa; phylum Chordata; class Mammalia; order Afrosoricida; family Tenrecidae; genus Tenrec; species Tenrec ecaudatus. The sequence goes on along the minus strand of NW_027458254.1, from coordinate 124,456 downwards.
AGGATCTGATGTATTTCAAAGGTATTTCATTGAGTGCATAGATGACTATTAAAGTTATGGTTTTCTGAGCTATTTTTCCCTTTATCATTATGTAGTATTCAATCTTTTCTCGTTATGTTGTTTACCTTGAAGTTTATCTTCTTGGAGATTAATATTGTTACCCCTGCTGAGTTTTGTTGCTGTTTGCTGGGTATGCTTTTGTTCCACCTCTGATTTTTAATGTCTTCAAGTCTCTGTTTGTGAGGTGTTTTTCTTGTAGGCAGCATATTGATGGGGCTTGCTTTCTTATCCATTCAGCTTCTCTCTGTCTCTGTACTGGTGTATTTAGTACATTAACATTCAGTGAAATTATTGACATGTATGTGTATTTGTTTCCACCATTTTGGTTTATATATGCGTGTGTTGTGTGTTTGGATGTGTATTGTGTTCAGTTTCTTTGTTCTTCCTGTGTCGTTCCCTTGCTCTGGGTGTTGTTCTGTGTGTGCTAGTTTTTGTGAGGAATTGTCTTGAATGTTGGTTTCAGGTTTGTGTGTTGTTGCTGTTGGTTTTTTTTGGCCACAGTACTTCATTGAGTATTTTTTGTAATGGTGGTCTTGCTTTTGGCTTTTCTTGTCTTGAAATAATTGTATTATACCACCATATTTAGTTGCTGAACCTTTGTGTGTAATTGATCTTTTTCTCTAGGTGCTTTTAGATTATTTGTTGTTTCCGTTCTGATGTTCGACATCTTGACTACAATATGCCGTGGAGTTTGCCTTTTAGAATATCTCCTGGCTGGGGTTCTTTTGGCTTCCTAAACAATCGTCTTTTTCTCTTTTAGACATTGAGCAAAGTTCTTTGGCTGGCGCTCTTGGACTATTCTCTGTGTGGATGTAACTTTGTTTGTTTCTTCCTCTTCTGGAATTCTTACAAGATGCAGGTTGTTCCTCTTAATGGTGTCCCACATTATTATCAAGCTTTTCTCAGTCTCTTTTGCATTTTTTGGTTATTTGTCCTTCCTTTTGATTGGAATCTATTGATTTGTCTTTCAGTTCACTAATTTGGGTTTCTATCTCTTCAATTCTGTATCTCTATTTTTTTTACAGCCTCCCGCTTTTCCTTTATAGCAGGGGTGTCAAACTGGCCCTGTCGGCCGCATGTAGCCCCTGAGGAGCTGTTTTTGTGGCCTGCGATGCTCTGAAATAAAATGAAAATAGAAAAAATTGTTATGAAGAAAATAGCACTTAGGGGAGATCGAGGCAATACCGTACAAACAATTCCCTCGTTAACCCTTTATCTGAAGATGAGTATACATGTGGCCCAGTGCTTTCTGGGGGGCCTGTGGATGTGTATACATGCACTGACCTAGTTCCAGTGATGATTGGAAGCGATCTGTCTGCCACTCTCAGTGTCACATAATGTAAAGAGATCCCAATAGTGAAAAGGTGAAAAATAGCACTCTGGGTTGTGCTGTTATGATCATACCTAGCAGCAGTGCTAGTGAACATTTTTAGAGGGAAGCCATTACAATTGTGCATCACGTTTGTCAGCTGCCCAAATCTTGGTGTTTTTTATTAGTTACCTTGTTATATTTTCCGGTCACAACATAAGACGTAGTGAAAACTAGTAGAAGGAAAGCACTGTCAAGTTAAGGGTAAAACAATAATTTTAGTTTTATAAATACATTAAATAAAAGCTATTATAGTATTTTAATTATCCTATCCATATTCCTGAATCCTCACTTCAAAATAGAAATTGAACAAAATTTGTAAATGTGATGTGGCCCATGTGAATCTTGCCTGTTGCACCAAATGGCCCGCTTTTTAATTGAGTTTGACACCGCTGCTTTGTAATTCTGCTATTATAGTGTTTGATTTTTGTGTTTCTGTTTGTTTCTCTAATGAGGTTATAGCTTTTCTATTGTTTTATTTTTCCTTTCAGACTTCTTTCAGCTGTTGCATGAGCACAAACATCATTCTTTACATTCTTTTTCTGGGAAATCCATAACTTGTACAGTTTCAGGTATTACATTTAAGTCTGATTGCTATTTGGTTATTTGTTTATGTTTCTCTTGTTTTGTGTGTGTGTGTGTGTGTGTGTGTGTGTGTGACTAATATCTTCTGTTGTTTCCTTGTCATCTTGGAGTCTATTGGGAGTGTTATGTAGGCGATGTTATTTGGAACTGGTTAACTCTATTAGGTGGTGCAGTAGAGGGCTAATGGATAGTTTGTATTAAGTGTCTGAGGGAGGTTGCTAATTTATGTGTTAAGGGAGTCATATGAAATTTGGGGAGGAAATCTATTCCCTTCGGGACCATGCAATCACACAGGCTGGTGTGTTCTTCCATGTGGGCTTTGTTGCTTCTGAGCTAGATGGCCGCTTGTATATCTTCAAGCTTTTAAGACCCCAGACACTATCTCTTTTGATAGCCGGGCACCATCAGCTTTCTTCACATTTACTTGTTCACCGCTTTGGCTTCAGCAGTTGTGTCGGGAGGGTGAGCATCACAGAGTGCCAATTTAATAAAAGAAAGTATTCATACATTGAGGGAGTGCTACTATCTACTTTTTTGCGACACTTCGCTGTAGTACCTTTATCTTCAGTGACCATTTCATGAAGGTGAGTACTGAGCAGGGCCATGATAATTCTTTTTAAGTGTGAGCCCCCAAACCATTCCTGAATCTATGCTTTTTAAAAAATTTGCTAACTTAGGAGTTAATACAAATGTCATATTATTCCATAGTTCAATCACATCAAACAGAATTGTAAAATTGCTGCCATAATCAGTCTCCACACATACATTTCCCTCCTAGACTACTTGACATCATCTCCCTCTTACTTCCACCGACCCTCTTTATCCTCGCCCCCCCAAACTATTGTTATATTTTCTTTCTCAAAGTCTCTGGGTCTCATTTACTAAAAAGCAGAAACAAATAACAGCTTCAAGAAAGTGACCCCCATGGTGCTGCACCCCTGAGACACACCTTAATATACCCAAGCACATGCAACACACAGTAGAGGGGCTGTCACAAGATTTCCAGAATACTAGATATCTTAACCCAGCATAAAGGGGGTTGATGTAACATGACCTTATTTGTCCACCAACCATCAGTACACCACTCTTGGTACAGCTGTTTTCTGCTTCCTCAGGCACCATGTATTTCCCGCTTAAGTCCTCATGTTACAAGTGTGTCTGAGGTAGAGTCTAGTTCACCCAGTGGGATTCCCATATGGGGCTCACTGATGTAGCCTCTGGAGCATGCATGCACCCCAAAGATCCAGGATTTGGTGTCCCAACATTTTATGGCACCTGGTCTGCTTTCCTGGGATACCCCCCCCCCCAGATGCCCTACACCAGTTCTGCCCACCCATTGCATGCCACTGAAGACACCTCCCATTTATTGTTGCCAAGAGCATCCTCAGTCTTTTGTCCCCCACCTGGAGGTTAGCTCTCCCTCCCCTCCCTTCAACAGGCATGCACCTATGTACCCCCAAATTTGACCATTCCCTTTCATCTCCTGTGCGGCACCTCTCATCAGTAAACCCCATTCCTCTGACAGGGCTACCTCCCTCTCTGGGAGACCTCACCACAGATCTAAATGGCTACTATTCAGCGAACAGCCACTACCCCCTCGCACCCTCCATTTCATCCCAGCTGTTGTGAGGTGACCTCCGGCCAAGTGACCTACACTATACTCACCAGGAGCAGATGATGTGTAGGTCATTGGCACTGGTCCAGCTCGTTAGCGGCCTGTCTGACCCCAGCCAGACGACTGCATGGCCTGCACGCTTGAGCTTGCGCCCCTTCTGCTGCTTGTTCCTGCTGCTCTGGACTCACACAGTGCTTGTCCTTTCGTGCTTCACTCGCTTCCCTCAGCATGTCTTCCAGAGCCCTCCACGACGTGAGGGGTCTCATTGCTGTTCTTCAGGCATGCGCAGTACTCATCATGTTTATGTACCAGAGGTTTTTTATCCATTGTTGGGAATGGAGGCCGCTTCTAGCAATTGTGAGCTGTGCTGTGATGAACATGGGGGAGCAAATGTCTGCTTATGATGTTTTTTATTTCTTTGGGGTATATGTTCAGTAATGGTATTGCTGGATCATATGGTAGTTCAGTTGCCATCTGTTCTAGGTATCGCCATACTGCCTTCCTGAGTGTCTGTACATATTTACAAGTCCACCAGCAGAGGATAAGAGTTCCTATCTCACCACACACTCTCCAACATTTGCTGTTCTCAGCTTTTTTACTTTAACTGGGCTACAGTTATGGGTGTTAGGTGGTATCTCATGGTTGCTTTGACTTGCATTTCCTGGATAGCTAATGACTGAGAGAACTTACTCATATGTTTATTAGTTATTCACGTATCATCCTTTGTGAATCATCTGCTCCGGTCCTTTGCCCACTTTTTCATAGGGCTACTAGTTTGTTTTTCTTGCCACCTTGTAAATTCTGTAGATTTTAGTAATTAGTCCTTTGTTATGTCATTACTAAATATCTTTTCCCAGTCTATGGGTCTTTTTACTCTTTCAATGAAGTCTTTTAATGTATGCAAGTTTTTTATTTTTTAATATGTCCCACTATTTTGTTTTCTATGGATTGTGTCAGCTTTGTTATTTCTGATAGCCCATCTACTGCACTAGGGTTCCTAGTTTTGTCCCAGTTTTCTGATCCTGAGAGCTTTGGGTTTTACATTTAGGAATTTGATCCATCTTGAGTTTGTTTCTGTGCATGGGTGAGGCAGTCGTCTTTTTTTTTGTTCTTCTGCAAGTGGATAGCCAATATTTCCAATAGCATTTATTGAAGAGGTGTCTGCTTCCCATTTAATGTTTTTTAGGCCTTTGTCAGCAATAAGTTCTCTGTCTGTGGAAGCTAGAGGGTAGACAGGTGTTATTTTTGTGAAGGGAAGACAATATAAAACAAGAGATTGGCAAAAAATATTGGAAATGAAAAGACAATGGTAGATTTAACGACTTATTTAATGTCTAAAACTGATGTCTGCTCTTTAAACCTTCACCTAAGTAACAATAGAAAATATTTTTAAAAACTTAAAAAAATTCTCTGTCTCTGAATTCTATTCTTTAATGACTGTTTTAACACAGACACACACACGTTATATTTTGTTACCATTAGACTCACAGTTTAATGATAAAAATTACATTAAAACAGAACAGAAAAGTTGGTGAAGGGAGACGTCGGACAGTACAAAAAAAATAAAAGGAATTTTTTTAAATTTATTTTTTTAACAATTTATTGGGGCTGATACAATTCTTTTCACAGTTCATACATATACATACATCAATTGTATAAAGCACATCTGTACAGTCTTTGCCCTAATCATTTTTTTCTCTTTTCTTCTTTTACATTTTATTAGGGACTCAAACAACTCTTACCACAATCCATACATATACATACATCAATTGTATAAAGCACATCCATACATTCCCTGCCCCAATCATTCTCAAGGCATTTGCTCTCCACTTAAGCCCCTTACATCAGGTCCTCTTTTGAAATTTTTGTTTTTTAAAAAAGTGACTTAAATAAGAAAAACTGTGCATGAGCAGCCAGTAGTAACTATTGGTCTCTCTGCACTCGGAGGAAACAAGAGTGAAGTCAAAAGACATGTTGAATACAATTATTACAATAGAATGATGAACAACCCAAACATTAGTCTCTATAATCTTGAGCTTGGAAAACCTAAATGGTGCCTGACTACCGCTACCTATTACTCTGAACACAATCACATTAGAAGGTCCTCAATGGAATGGGGGTAAAATGTGGAACAGAACTCATGATCATAAAACAGACTGGGTTTACTGGTTGAATGGAGTCTAGTAGCATACCCCAAGAATATAGCCAATGTCCTCTAGGCGTGGAACTGAAATGACCTTTTTTAAAACCATCAACAGCTTAAAACCCAAAGGGCAGCATTTACCCAATGACAAAGTCCAGAGGGTTACTAAAGAAGGAGTGATGGTAAGAGAAAGCCCAGTGGGGAAGTAGGATGGCACATGGAAGGTATTGGAGTGGATGTGCAAAATCAATGTGTATGAATTTTTCGATGTAAAACTGATGAACTTCTCTGTAAACCTTCACTTAATTGGTAATAAGTATACTTCCCTTCCCCCACCCTAACAGTTTCAGAGTCTCAAATGTTTTCGTGTGTTGTATCTTCATTTTCATTTGACTCTAAATATTCACTGGTTGTTTGTATAATGGTTTAATTTCCATATAATTGTGTATTTCAGTTTCATTGTGTTACCAAATTCTGTTTACATTCAATTGTGATCAAGAAATATACTTTGTCGCAGTCTGCTCCAGCAAGGGGACAGCATGCCACCAGCTGTTGTCAGTTGTCCAGTTCCCTCTGTGTCCCATTAGCTTCCCCCAGGGACGTCATCCTCAGAGCCTGGCGTGCCAGCGTGGGCTCTAGTCCCGCTCTCTTTCTCTTCCTCTGTCCTGGCCTGCCTCTGTGTGGGTGTGGCATGCTGGCTCCTCTCCCTAGCCTGTAGCTCTCTCTCTTCATGCATCCTTCCATGTGACCATGCTGTCCTCATGGTTTGGTGCTTCATAGTAGGGTCTACATGCACTCCAGGCTGGGAGAGGCAGCTCCTGGACAGTCTTGAAGGCCAGCGAAGAGACCCAGGATTTTTGTATAGTTCTTTTCTCTTTTTAAAAAATTTTTCTTATTGATTTACTATTTTTATTTTAAAAAATCATTTTGGGCTATGTCATAGTCGGTGTACCTACCTATATAGGATAGGTATGGGAGGCATGCTTGAGGTGAGAGCATTGGGACCAACAGTTCCAGGGAGACCTGGGAGGTCAGAGTGGTGGAGGAAGGGGGTGCTGAGCAGGCTGCGCCATGGACAGGGGAACAACTGGGGTGTCAGAGCCAGTAATGAGGATATAGGGATCCAAGGTGGGGGTGGTGGTAATGTTGGAGCAACAGCAGACTAGCTAAGGGGGTTACCAAGAGGCAGAAATAAGGGGAAAGTGGCAGTGGGACATGAGGAAGGTAAAAGGCAACAGAGGAAGGACCAAGGAAGCAAAGCAATGGATAGAGGTATAAACATAGTGGTGTGCATATGTAAATACATTAATCTACAAAAATAGAGGTATTGGCCCATGTACATATATTTATATGGCAATACCCTGAGGTAGGGGATGGACTTTGGGCATCCACTCATATCCTCCTTCCATTCAAGAACACTTTGTTCTATGGGGACCCAATGCCCATCTGTAGACAACTGGACATCCATTGCAGAGCGGTAGTGGGGAGATGAGTCACTCAGGCTTCAGTGTAGCAATAACGAAACTCACAACTTTCCTCTAGTTCTTAAACACTTCCTCCCCCCAACTATCATGATCCCACTTCTACCTTGCAAACCTGGTTAGACCAGAGGATGCACAGCGGTACACTTGGGATTTGGAAACAGGGAATCTAGGACAGATGAACCCCCTCAGGACCAACAGTGAGAGTGGTGATACCGGGAGGGAAGGAGGGGTAGAAAGGGGAAACCAATCACGGGGATCTATATATAACCTCCTCTCTGGGGAATGGGCAACAGGAAAGTGGGTGAAGGGAGACGCCTGGCAGTGTAAGATAAGATAAAATAATAATTTATAAATTATCAAGGGTTCATGAGGGAGAGGGGAGCGGGGAGGGAGAGGGAGAGAAAAAAGGAAAATGAGGAGCTTATTCCAGGAACCAAAGCGGAATGCGAAGTTTGAGAATGATGAGGGCAATGAATGTATAAGTGTGCTTTACACAATTGATGTATGTGTGGATTGTGATAAGAATTGCATGAGCCCCAATACATAAATTTTTTAAAAAAGAGAAAGTTTTGTTCTAACCAGTCAGCAGCATGAGATGTTTACCCTCCTGACACAATCGCTGAAGACAAAATAGGTGCATAAACAAATGTGGTGAAGAGGGCAAATGGTGCCCGGTTATTAAAAGATATAGTGTCTGGGGTCTAAAAGGCTTGATGTCACACAAGCTGCCATTCAGCAGTGAAGCAACAAGTCCACATGGAAGAAGCACATCGCTGGTGCGATCATGAGGAGTCATAGGAACTGGGCATCAGCAGACACATAACAAATAAAAACGAGAGGGCTGGAGCAGAGATCCAAAGCTCATCTGTAGATAGTGGAACAAACTCCCCACAGAGGGAACACAGGGAAGGATGAGTCAACTTTCCTCTAGTTCTTAAATATTTCCTCCCCACCACTATCATGATCCCAATTCTATCTTAAAATCTGGCTAGACCAGAGGATGTACACAGGTACAGAAAGAAACACAGGGGATCCAGGACAGATGAACCCCTCAGGACTAGTGGTGAGAGTGGCGATAATTCAAGGGTGGAGGAAAGGTGGGATAGAATGGAGGAACCGATTACAAGGATCTACAATATAAGCCCCTCCCTGAGGAACAGGCAACAGAAAAGTGGGTGAAAGGAGATGTTGGACAGTGTAAGACATAACAAAATAATAGTAATTTATAAATTGTCAAGGGTTCATGAGGGAAGGGGGTGGGGAGGGAGGGGAAAAATGAGGAGCTGATACCAAGGCCTCAAGTAGAAAGAAAGTATTTTGAGAATGATGATGGAAATAAATGTACACATGTGCTTGACACAATGGGTGTAGATATGGATTGTGGTAAAATGATTAAAAAAGAGAGAAAGGAATATAGTCATTGTACAAAAAATAAGAAAAGAATATAAGCCAGGTGACATTCCACCATTTCCAGATCTAGCTCTTTCTTTTTTATTAAATCAGGTTTTGGGGGGCTCGTACAACTTAAAAAATAGTTTTATTGGGGGCTTGTATAACTCTTATCACAATCCATAAATATATCAATTTTCAAGCACATTTGTACATTTGTTCTCATCATTTTCCCTTTTGTGTTCAACTTTGAGTGACTTTCTAGTATCATTCCTTCACATTTCTCACGTTGGAGGACTGGCTTTAAGTTTTCTTGTATGGGAGTCTAATAGCTATGAACGCTCAGCTTTTATCTTGGAATACTTAACTTTTTTTTGAAGGACAATTTTTACAGTCCTTAATTTTTGAAGGACCGCTTTACAACTTGTACAGTGTGAGCATTTTTCATAAAACAAGTATGGATAGATATAATCATATTTATCATATGAGCAAGGGGAACACTGCGGAGCATGTTTGGGAACATGGCAGGGCTGAAAGAGACAGGTTTTGTGCTACATTTTATTCATTCCTAAACAGTGTTATATGAAAAAAGAAACTTTTAATTAAAAATATCTTTTGAAAGAAGGGCTTGGCTCCCCTCCTTGACCCCAGTGAAAAAGCCTATCACTCATACCTGGCCTGCCCTCAAAAGATCAGGTGATATTTTTACATCATTTACCACAATTCATATGCATTCTGATTCAACCCATTAATTGCAGCAATACCGTCAATGTACCATTTGAGTTCAGTTCCCCATCTGCAGGGGAAGAGTGCAAATCTTGGAGGTCCTGCCTATCTCTGTTCGATCAGTAAACCTGGCATCCTTTAGGGTTATGTTCTTAACTTCTCCCACACTCTAGACAGAACCTTCTGTTGTGATCCTTTTCATAACACTTGGTCATGGTAGCTGGGTGCCGAACAATGTTTTCAATTTCTAGGTTGTGAAGACTGACGTTTTCCTGGTCCTTCAGTCTGGGCACTTAATTCGGAGACCTGGGTTTGCTGACCTGGGTTTGACCAGAGCCTGAGCTGAATGTCTTTGGGTTGAGGCTCATAGCAGAGTTGTATGCCACTTCGGGTGTTTATTAGCATACCTGAAACTCTGTAATGTGTCCTGTTAAACACCTACCCTGAGCATTTCTCTTGGCACTATAACTTATTGAGTTATTAAATTCTTTCACGCATTTTGTCTGTGAGTTTCTGTGTAGCCGTTGCAATGGATACATGCAAAAGTAAAAGAGTGGACACTAATCAAGACTATATAATGCATATATAATAAATGTACAAAGAGACCAGGAGACTTACTTACCATCTTTGGGATAGTGCGTGCCTTTAGGACGAGTAAAAGGTTGCAATCAATAGAATACGACCTTCACCTCTATCTAAAATATTTTATACCTTTTAAAAAGAAAAATTTCAAAATATTATATTAAATGTATCTAGTTGATGGGTATATGGGTTTTCTCCTAAAACTGTATTTTCTAATTATTTGAGATATTTTATAATAGAAGAAAAAAGGACAAAATTGAAATTTTTTAATTGAAAAACTGCAAATACAGTGACTCATTTCACATTACAGTAGTACATTCAGATAAACAAATGACCATCAATTTTGGTATAAAACTATATTTTTATCTTTTTTAACATATAGTTCAATTCCCAGTGCAAAAACACTCCAATGAAAAAAAGATTAATGTACAATAAATACAAGCCTACAGATGTAACCACAGTACCAATATTTACATGTGGTAAAGTGGTTCCAAACGAACAAGAGTCCTCCCCTTTATTGTCTAGAGGACACTCTGCTTACAGAGGGAAGCCCTTCTGGAAAGTCTGCACTCAGCAGCCATTGGGAAGTGTAACAGAGGACAGAGCTGAATAACCAGACAGTAAAGCTCTTAGGTTCAGGGTAATGGTTTCATGGGACATACCATTATTTGGCTTATTAACATGTTTGGTGCTTCTGTTCTACCTCCTCCTTCAGTTGTCAGGCACAGTTGGTGTCGATTCATGTGGAACAACAGAATCGAATAGAGTAGGATTCTGGAATGCATGGCTAATTAGCTGCCTCCATAAACAATGCCCTCCTTTGTCACGAGTCCAAATGAACTGCATGGTGCCTGGCTACCACTGCTGAGCATTTTGATCAAAGAGTTCAGAGAAGGATCCTGAACAAAATGGGGCAAAAATACAGACAAGAATAGAAAATTCTCATAATTCCCAACTTTCTGGAGCCATGGAGGGTGGCTGAACTCCTAAAACTATTGCCTTAAACCAGAAATGTACCATAATGTCTTCTTGAAACCAAGTAATAGTTTGGCTTAACTAGTAAAAAAAAAGTCTGCTTTGAGCTTGATGATCTTTTAACAACTATGTATGTGGAATAAAATGGAAAACAACTTGAAGTATTTGCCTGGGACTTTAAACAAAAAACAAAGCCAACCACACTGCCATGAAATCAATTCTGATTCACAATGACCTTACAGGACCGAGTAGACCTGCCCCTGTGCGTTTCTGAGACCGCAACTCTTCATGGGAGCAGACAGCCATGTCTTTCTCCCAAGTCTGTTGGATTTAAAGTGCTGCTTTTGTGGCTAGAAGCCCAGCGCTGTCATCACCATGCCACCTGGACTCCCCTGGAACTCTAAGGGGAGTGAATTTATGCTAACAGATGAGCAACAACTCAAAAAAGCTGAAAATGGCTACAGACCGGAGGAATAAAATCCGTATCAGCAAACTGTATACATTAAAAACTGCTGAAGTGATGTATGTTTTGTTGTGTGTCTGCTTAAGAAAACATAAATGAAATTTAAAAGGAAAAATATGATAAAGCTGTCTAGAGCCCTACTTTACATTTTAATCTTTGAAGCCAAAGTCACTACGAATTGTAATTGACTCGATGGCAATGAGAGCTTAAGTCGAAAATGCAGTATTGGAACTGCATTATCTTAACCCACTTTCTCTGTCAGGCCTGACCAAGTGTTTCCATCATGTTTTCCCAGTGGTAAAATTGGGAGTTTTATAAAAATGTGCTCTTGTCCAACACGTGTATGTTCCCAGGATCTGGCACAGAGCAGATGCTGCTGGAACGAGCCAGACACCACAGTCGCCCTGTTTCTGAGGACCATGGCCAATAAGCTGCAAGTGATTAAGGCATCACAGTGGCTCAGGTTTTAAGATTTTCTTTTCAGAATGAATTCCAAGAAAGCAAGCAGTCTTTACACACAGAGGGATGCCGGAGAAATCTTACTGATTAATTTGTTGAGAGCTCTGAGTTTTTCTTCCAAGATGAGGCTGTTTTTCTCAGCTCCTCTTTGTTTCTCTTCAGTAACCTGGAGGGCTTTTAGCAGGTGTGCATTCTCCACATAAAGCTCCTTGAGCAGCAAATTGGACTTCACGCTGTTTTCAAACTAGAGAGGGAAGAGAGCCACCCATTACTGTGAGTGCAGGGAAGGGGTACATGCTCCCGACCCTGTTCATTCCACGGTCGTTGAAATGATAACTTTAGGCTCTTAAGGATATAACAAAAATATTGCGTGTATGACACTTCTTGTTACCCTGAAGTGAGACCTCCAACTGAGGGTGTGATGAATTATGTACTGGAGAAAATTTAAGGGAAATTGTGGGAATCAGTTTAACCGGAAGACCCAAGAGTCACAAATCAACAGTTCTCAGAAAGGCTATTGTACGATACAATAATGAATTGCAAAGAATGACAACAATTTTTGGTTCTTTACTGCCCCTTGCCCTAGGAATCACTGTGGCCCTGACCCCCACTGCTGTTTCCTGGGTCTGAGCTTTCTGCCAAACCCATACGGTTTCACAGATGTGAATGACAGGAAACACTAGCAATGACCTCATTCCAAATACAAGGGCACAAGAATCCCAGCATGGGGTTCAGTCAACACCAAATTTCACTTGTAGAACATAGTCAGTAAGCGCCCACATGCCAGGTCTTGCTCTAGCACTAGCGAAGCAGTGGTGAACGTAGTCTCTGGGCTGTGCACCACATATGCTAATGAGAACCAAACTTAGTATGCCATATGGGGGAAGTGCTGAGAAAACCAAGCAAGGAGCAAGAGGGGGGCAGCTAGTTGGTTGAGGGAACTGTAACGACTAATGTAAACCTCAATTTGACTAGACTGTGATTCTCATCAGTCTGACAGGTGCTTTTTCATAACGGAATCAACTTTCATTTTTGTAATCTGATATGAATAGCCAATCAGTTGAAAGGGAAATTGCCTCGGGAGTGTGGCCAGCTTCCTTTATCGAAGTGGAAGTTGTGGCAAAGTTTGCTCTCTTTCTTGACCTGCACTCTAGTTGCCTGATCTGCAGTTCCTGTGTTATAAACCTGAAGAAGTCTCCATCCTAACCAGCAGGTCGTGGATTCACCAGTCCTACAACCCCACAAGTCATCAGAAATCCTTAGCTTCCACTGGACACATACGGTAGGTTTGGGACTTGCCAACCTCTACAACTGCATAAACCCCTACCATGCAGCAAATCTCTTTATATGTATGTATGTGTGCATCTCACTGATGCACCCCTCTTGAGAACTCAGACTTAGCTATTTGGCACCAAGAGTGATTCTAGAAGAACAAAACTCAAAGAATAAGTGGTAGTTACATCATTTCATGTCAACTTGAAGATATATGAAAGTGTAAGGGTAGAGTTTAGTCTGTCAATCAGGTCACACCCTGATGTTGACTCTCTGTGGGCGAGACTTTCTCATAAGCAGGGTCCTGGGCACCTCCCCCACTCTCTGTGCCTTCACTTTCCTGGCTGCTGCAAGCACTACGATACGGTCAGTTGGATCCACATAACTACACCCACTGGCCTGTGATTGTCCTGCATTCTGCATCATTGCATGTGACTTAATGAGTCTGAAGAGCGACTTATAGACTGAAGAGCTGGACTGGGATGGAATGTTTTATTGATCCATAATTACTTCTTGAGATAAAACTTTTTCTTATACATATATGAGTATCTCTGGATTTGTTTCTCTAGTCAACCCGGCCCAACACAGAATGCTTTCTTTCTTTTTTAGTTATATACTTTCCTTGGGAACTCTTACATCTCTTATCACAATCCACACAATCATCCATTGTGTCAAGCACATTTGTACATCTGTTGCCATCATCATTCTCAAACATTTGCTTTCTACTTGAGCCCTTGGCATCAGTTCCTTGTTTCCCCCCTCTCCCCAGACCCCCTCTCTTATGAACCTTTGATAATTTATAAATTGTTATTTTGTCATGTCTTACACTGTCCGACATCTTCCTTCACCCACTTTTCTGTTGTCTGTCCCCCAGGGAGGGGGTTTTATGTAAATCCTTGTGACTGGTTCCCCCTTTCTATTCTACATTCCCTTGACACTCCCGGTATCACCACTCGTCCTGAGGAGTTCATCCATCCTGGATTCCCTGTGTTTCCATTTCCTATCTGTATCAGTCTACATCCTCTGGCCAGATTTGTAAGGTAGCATTGGGATCATGATGGCGGGGGAGGGAGAGGAAGCATTTAAGAACTAGAGGAAAGTTGTATGTTTCATCATTGCTATACTGCACCCTGACTGGCTTGTCTCCTCCCCATGATCCTTCTGTGAGGGGATCTCCAGTTGCCTAAAGATGGGCTTTGTGTCCCTACTCTGCACTTCCCCTCATTCACCATGATAGGATTTTTTGTTCTTTGATGCCTGATATCTGATCCCTTCGACACCTCATGATCACACAGGTTGTTGTGCTTTCTCTATGTGGGTTTTGTTGCTTCTGAGCTAGATGGCCAATTGTTTACCTTCAAGCCTTTAAGACCCCAGATGCTATATCTTTTGATAGCTGGGCACCATCAGCTTTCTTCACCACATTTGCTTATGTACCCATTTGTCTTCAGCGATCATGTCAGGAAGGTGAGCTTCATGGAATACCAGCTTAATAGAACAAAGTGTTCTGACATTGAGGGAGTACTTGAGTGGAGGCCCAATGTCCATCTGCTACCTTAATACTAAATCTATAACTATATGCACATAGATCTATTTCCCCATCATCATATATAAATATATTTACATATGTACACACCTGTACTTAGACCTCTATAAATGCCCTTTGCCTTGTAGTACTTTCCTCTATTTCCATTTACTTTTCTCTTGTCCCACTATCATGCTCAGCCTTCATTTGAGTTTCAGTAATTCCTCTCAGTTACATTGTCCTTGATCAAGCCCTACTAGGCCTCTTACACCATCCTCGTCACTGATTTTGGAGCACTTGTTGTTCTCTTGTCCCTGGGTTTGTTAACTCCACTACAGCATGCTTTCTGAACTTATTCTCAAGTCTGGCTGGATTTAAAAGTACTAATTGCTCGACTTCCAATAGTAAAGAGGCATAGTAATCCATGGCATGAGGTGGCAATAAAGACAAGCATAATATCCCCACCATTAGATCAAACATCTGTGAGAGACAATGCTGTGAGTGACTACTATTTCATTATTATCTTTCAACATTTTTGTTACACCCACAAGCATAGTGAAGCTGGCTGGTTCAGCTTTCAGATACACAACGCGGAAAGAGAAAATGATGAGTCCAGAGCTTCAAAGTCCTGGCTCAAGCAGTACATAAAGGACCTGAAAGTTGCTATTTGGGTCTTGAAATAAAGTCTTATTTCTTGTAGCAGTGTTGAGATTGCTGAAAACCCATCCAGAGTCTTATCCTCACTACCACTGAGTTGGCTGCAATGCACAGTGACTGCATAAGCCAAAATCGAATGTCCTCGAGGGCTCTGGGGGCTATAAATATTTATCGGAGCACAAACTTCATCTTTTACCTGGGGCGTGGCTGGTGCTTTTAAAATCGCTGACCTTTAGCTAACAGTCCAGTTTGTAACCCACACACCACCATCATTCCTGAGTCCTAGCTGAAGAATAGCTAATTACACCATCAACTGAATCCCTTATGTTGAAAGGTTTGACAGGGAAGATGTGAGATCCTGAAAATTGAGATGGGAAAATGTGGACAATAAAAGGATCAAGCTAGGGGCATGGAGCCCTTATTGTTGAATTACCTTTTTTTATTTTCAGAAGGACCAGCCTCCTGCCCCCATCTGAAGGGATTAACCCACCTTCTTTGCCTGAATCACCTTCGAGAGTAAAATCAGCCCTCTTATCCTCATCTGACCATAGTCCCACAGCTGTGTCCCAGGAATCTTTGTATGAGGCAAATGCTTTGCAAGATGCCCTTTTTGCTTTTAGAACAATAACTAGTGTGAAGTCCACTGTCCCGTGACACGACTTCTTTGAGGCATAAAGTGTGGCCCAGGAGGAGGTATGGCATACTCCAGACAGAGACTGCTTGCTTTTCCTACTGAACACAAGGAGAAACAAAGGCCTCGGGATTAGGTGTGGGAACTGTGTCAGTCTGAGTGTAGTGCTATGAGCCTGCCAAGTGGCAAGTCTTCATTCGATGTTTCAGCTCACGGCGTCAGAAAAGTACCTAGTAGTTACATTGTTGCGGGACGACAATGAGGACTATGAAGTGGCCTATACTGAATGAAGTTGAATTGCTTTTATATACTGGAAAAGGGATCTAAAAGCTGAAGTAAATTGGAATGTTAGAGTAGATTTATCAAGATGGACATACCCACACATTCAGGGGATGCTTAGAGGGCTCTATCAATTCCAAGATGAGCAAGTGTATAGGCCCACAACTCCTATGAATCCTCTGAGGTAGAAATCCACTACACTGTCAGAATATAGATAGTTAATATTTCTCAAAGGATCCCTATGGCACTAAACTGACACTCATTCTAGGAGGCCCAAATGTCAGCTCATGCCTATCCAACAGTGGGTACAGTGGTCTCTGAAATAATCCTGTAATAATCTCTCCAGGTCCAGAATATGCAATTGGCAGAATTTTGGATCCCTGACACATGGAGAAAGGGTTATTACAGTAAGAAAGGCCAAGTGGAAGCCATTAGAACTTTCCTCAAAGAAATATTAGACCAAAAGCAGTATTACATTGCTGGAGAACCTGCAGAGATTAATGTCACCATAAAGACTTGAAGAATGGAGGGGGATGATTTCCACCACAATCTCACTCAACTTACCTATCTGTCTTGTGCAAAAAAAAAAAAAAAAAAAGGATCTTAAGAGAGTGACAGTGAATTGATATAAACTTAACCAGTGGTGGCTCTGATTGTAACTGCTAATCCAGATGTGGTTTCACTGCTTGAGCACATTAGTACATTTCCTGGAAGACAGCACATAGCTATTGCTTTAATCAATGTCTTTTTCTTGATACCTGTCAGAAGCAGTGTACCTTTAGCTATCAAGGTCAAGAATACAAGGGGGCTTCAAAAAGTTCTTGAATGAGATCAGGTCCCTTAAGGGTAGCATTGGTGAAGAAATTAGATGGTGCCCCACTAATCAGACAGAACAGCATCTGGGATCTTAAAGGCTTGTTTCCAAACAAGCAGCCATCTAAGTGAGATGTCAACTAATCCACATGGAAGAAGCACACCAACATCTGTTATCCATGGATTGTAAATTATATAATCCAAATCGGAAGAAGGGAATAGTATCAAAGCTTAGCAGGCGAGATTCTGGTTTTCAGAAGGGAATGGATGAGAGCGGAAGGCCAAAATACATTTGCAGGAGCTACTCAGCGAATAAGTCTCCAGTGATTTTCCGATGAAACTGAGGAATGGGAAGAACCTGGTTACCAGATGAGAGTACTGAAGATGACTATAGGAAATTAAAATGATAACTCTGACTTGAATAGCTAAAATCTCGAACAGTTAAAACTATGGGGGTTTATTTCTGTTGTATTTTGTCATCGTGGTTAGCCGTCTCGATTCTTTGTTATGTTTTTGCTTAACGCCTGGCCTGCAGTTCTAGTTCATAAACCTGCAGACATCTGTTCCTCTGCTACCCCATGAACCAGCAGAGGTCTCCAAGTTGCCACTGGACCCACGGATATGGGACGTGCTAACCCCCCCATGTGTGTGAGTCACGAAGTACAATTTTCTCAATATATTTACATACATGTTTTACTGGTTTTGCTTGTCTACAGAAACCCCGAGGCTGTTCCTGTAAGATGACATGTGAACGGAGTTCTGAGTAAAATGAGAGTCCAGAGACTATCCCAGTATTTCCCAAAGGGGGCGGTACTGCCCGTTGGGTAGCAGTGAAACAGTCCAGTGACGATGTCTGGGCCTCAAAGCATCCAGGGGCGCTACACAAGCAGACACCCAAACCGTATCCTGAATTAGGGGCAATAGTACAAAAGATTTTAGTGGTCAGGTGGACAATGAGTAATTTTTTTTTCCTGTAAAAAGGGGTGGTAGGCCAAGTAAGTTTAGGAATCTAGGGGCTATGTGAACACCAGGTAGCAAGAAGAGAGATTACAAAGACCTTGCAGCTGGTCAGGGCCTCGGGTGACTAGGTAGCAGCAGGCAGCCACCATAGCTGAAGGTGTGTGCTCCTGAGGAAACATAGACAGGAAGTCAGGGCAGGAGTGGACACTAAATCTAAGAGAGCCTTAAAGGACACCGTGACAAGGTTGACTTTTACTTTGAAGAAGATGGGAAGGTGTGAGGCGCGGCGAGCTGAGATCTCAGAGGTATTGCAGCGCCTGTGCTAAGAAGAAATCAAGGCCGGTATGCAAGGCAGAACCAGGAAGGCCAGAGAGAGGGCATAAAGTGAGGGGGTGTGGACCAGAGTGAGATCAGTGGGGTACGAGTGCTTGGAGTCTATATCCATTCTGAAAGCTGAGCTGCGAATTAGGTGTAGACCCAGGCAGGGGGGACGAACAGTGGCTGAGCCATGAGAGGAGCATGGAAGGGAGAGAAGCAGGGTTGTGAGCACAGAGTCTTTGAAGGGCATTTAAAGAGCAGAGAGGAGGGCTGAGGGCTAGGCCAGAGGGCCAGGCTTCTTTACAATGGGCTTACATACTTATGGCAAGGAGGGCTCCCAGTGAGTGGGGGAATAAAAAAGAGCAAGGCAGGATGGAAAGAAGAGGAGAAAGGGGACTTAAGAGGAGTAGGGGAGGGACAGGAGGAAGTAAAGGAACAGTAGAACAGTGACAGGCATGGTGCCTGGCACTCGGTAGAGCAAAACCTTTTACAGGGCCGAGACTATTTTCCCACAACCACGAACAGGGAAGTGTAAGTGTGTGGGTGCCTATTTATGGCTGTCTGGTGATCAGGAAATGTTACCGGTATTTAGCACCTGTCAGGAAGGATTCTCAAGTACAACACATGTGATATTCCACCAGTGAGCAACATGCTTCCCCCAATGCTAATCTGTTTTCTACTTGAGGTATACGATGGGGTACCCCCAAAACCTGGAATTTTGTTTCAAAGCTTTGTATTTAAATTTTTTTACAAAACAACCTTATCACCTTCAAAGTACTCTCCATTACACCTAATACATTTGTCAATTCTGCGCTTCCATTCTTGGAAACATTGTTTTTTTTTTTCAAATTCAGCTGTTTGGACGGCTGACAGCACCTCTCTCATTTTTTTGCTTCATCTCTTCTATATCATCAACTAGCTGTCCTTTCATGTTCCTCTGCATTGGTGGAAACACAAAGAAGTTGCATGGAGTGAAGTCAGGTAAGGTGCATGGGACAAGAGAGGCATGCTGTTTCTTGTCAAAAATTGGCACACCGAGATGGCATGTGAGCAGTTGCATTGTCATGATGGTAAAACCAGTCCCCCATCTGCCACAAATCAGGTCTTTTTTGTTGCACATTGTTACACAATATTTTCAAAACCTCTAAATAGAAAGTTTGATTAACAGTCTGACCTAGTGGAAGGAACTCTAAATGCACTATATTATGGACATCAAAAAAATCAAATGAGCATAATCTTGATCTTTAATTTCACTTGACGAGTTTTTCTTGGGCAAGGTGATGATGGTGTCTTCCCCTGGCTTGACTGAAGTTTGCTTGTCACCAGTAATGACCTTGAGAAAAGTCTGGATCACTTCAGAGTTGTTCTTTCCAAGAATGACTTGTTTCCAGTTGACACTCCTTCTTGGTGGCCTGTCACAAATCTTCTGTTAAACTTCACTGAACTAAGCTCCAAGATAGTCCAGATAACTTCCCCATCTTTTTAACGGTCCATCATTGGTCTTCAAGCAAAAGTGGATGAATTTTTTGGACATTTTTGTCTGTTTGGAAAGTTGATGGACATCCAGAATAAGGTTTGTTATCGATCGACATTTTACCTTTTTGGAAATAAGAAAACTACTGGTACACTTGAGTTTTTTTCAGAGTGCTATCCTTGTAAGTTGTATTCAACATCACAACAGTTTCTGTGACATTTTTCTGGAGCAGAAAGCAAACTTTCACAGCCACACGCAATTCTCTTAAATGAGCCATCACAAAAAAACAAGGTGTGAGCAAAACTGCTTTTATGAAAAAATTCACTGTGACCAGAGAACCTTCCCAGGCGACGCCGCTGGGTGCACTAACTCAGAACAAGTTGCTCGATGTTCAGCTAGTAGGAACAATGCATCCTATGAAAGCTCCACAGAGTGGAGTTTTCCTGTTTTTCTTTTTTACCCACTCATATATATTAGGTCATGATTAAGGGGCTGCTCAGATACCTTATCTGTGCAGTATAGTCTCCCCTAACACCCTGACTCTACAGTCCAGGAAAATGTGTTTTCTTCAAAGCCCTTGGCCAACTACAATCTTATTAATAGCTCTCATCAGCTCTAGAATTTAAGTTCCATGAGGGCTTATTTATCTCAGGTCTACCTAGAAAAATGCTTTCCTACACAGTACGTGCTCAGTAGGCAATGTGCTGAATGAAGGATGCATGAATAAATCCATAACCTTCCTGAGGTTATGTGGCCATCTCAAAAAAGAAACCTTAAAATGATACCCAAAAGAAAATAAGTCAATAAACAAGCTAGTTATATATATATAATAGAATCTTTTATTGACTGCTATTAATTATGAATCCTGTGGCAAATTACTTTATGTTCAAGAATAAGGTGTTGACAGAGGCTCAGTCTGAGGGGTAACTAATGAACATGGCCTCTCGGAGTCTGTGACCAGACAGTCTCTTACTACACCAGCTGTGTGAATACCCAGGAGGTAGAAGTGTGCAGATATAAGATGTTTGTGAGGAAATGACAAGAACTTATCACTCACCTGGTCCTTCTGCTCATCTACTTTTTCTTGTAGAAGCATTTCCATATTCTTTAAGATCATTTCCACTTTATCCACTTGCTTTTCTGTGGTATTAAGTTGTTTTTCATGTATTTCCTGACAAAAGGAGGTTACCAATCAAAAAATTATGTTTTAAAAGAACTAACTTCAAGACATTTAAAATGGTATTTGGGCGAAATGTACACATCTACAAGTTACTAGCTACGAGCCTCTGTCTGAACATGGGATGCTAACAAGCTCTGTCAGGAGTATAGGTGTGGCGCAGGGCGTAGTGTTTTGCATAGGAATCCGACAGTGGCAGTTTCTTACATAGGCTTACAAAAAAACAAAAACAATGCCATCAAGCCAATTTGACTCACAGCGTCCCTCTATAGAGTTTCTGACAGGATTTCTTTATGGGAATAGATAGGCTTATCTTTTTCCCTCGGATCATCTGGTGGATTTGAACTGTCAATCTCGCTGTCAGCAGTCCAATACTTATCTGGTAATGTAACCACTATTCCAAAGGCCTGTCATATGTTTTAGCAGTTGTGTTCCTAGGTATTTACTCAAATGAGTTGAAAATCTGTATCCACATAAAAGCTTGCATACAAATATTTATCGTAATTTTATTCATTATTGCCCCAAACTGGAAGTAATCAAGAGGTCCTTCAACAGGTCAATGGCTAAACAAACGAGCATATCTGTATCATGGAAATATTATCTAGCAAAAAAAATAAATGAGCCATCAAGCCATGAAAAAAATATGGAGGAAACTTAAGTACTTATTAAGTACAAGAAACCAGTCTGAAAAAGCTACATAATGCATGATTCCAATTATAAAGCAAAATTAAAGACACAGAAACAAGGTCAGCGACTAGCAGGAGTTCAAGGAACAATAGAGGAACAAACAGGTGGAGCAGAGAATTTTAAGGGCAGTGAAATTATTCTGCATGAAACTTTAATCTTGGGTACAGGGCATGCCTACGGGCAACCCTAAGCGTCATCCTGAATGGGAACAAGAGACAGCAGTTAATAACGAAAACTGATGCTGTGGAGTTAGTTCTAACTCACGGCAACACATGTATTTGTCAGAGTCGAAGTACTCCATGGGGCTTTCTTGGTCATGATCTGACTCTGTAATTCTAACATCCCAGAAAACCTGATCTGATCTGTAACCACATGGAGTTTCTTTCTATCTCGTTATTTATTTTTCAATATGAAAACCGTTTGCAGTAGTGGTCTCATACAATATCTGTCTCTTGTGATTGACTAATTTCACTCAGCATCATGTTCTCCCGAATAATCCATATTATTGTTTTGCATCACATCTTTTAAAACAGTTGTATTAGCACTTCACCCACGTCATACAATTCAATCAGATCAAGAAAAGTTGTCCAATTGTTACAATATTTAATTCAAAACCGTTTTCTTCTTCCTTGTACTCATTGTAATTCATGTACTTATTTTTTTCTAACTGTGGCACAAATATACAGAAATATTTTCCAATTGCACAACTTCTAGTTGTATAATTCAGAGCGAGAAGAGGCTCAATAATATTCTTCATGTTGTACAACTATCATTGTTATCCTTTTTCAAACTATCGACCACAGTGACAGAAACTCAATGCTCCCAAAGCAACAGATCTTTCCCCTTCACCCATGGTAACTGTTGGTCAAGTTTGGTTTCTTTTTTTACAGTATTTTAAAAAATCATTTTATTAGGGGCTCATACAACTTAAAAAAAATTTATTATTATTTTTTAAACAATTTATTAGGGGCTCATACAACTCTTATCACAATCCATACATATACATACATCAATTGTATAAAGCACATCCATACATTCTTTGCCCTAATCACTCTCAAAGCATTTGCTCTCCACTTAACCCCTCTGCATCAGGTCCTCCCAAGAGCAACCTCACTGGACACCCCTCCCCCCACAATGTCAGCCCTCCCTCTTCTCCCCTCAACAGGCATGCACCTATGTTCCCCCAAATTTGACCATTGCCTTTCTTCTTTCCTGTGCTGCCCCTCGCATCAGTAAGCCCCATTCCTCTGACAGGGCTGATTCCCTCTCTGGGAGACCTCACCCCAAATCCACATGGCTACCTCTCAGGGACCAGCATCAACCCCACCCCATCCATCTGATTCCAGCTCTCATGAGGTGACCTTCGGCCAAGTGACCTACATGATACTTACTTTGAGCAGATGATGTGTGGCTCTTTAGCGGCCTGCCTGGTCCCCAGCCAGACGACTGGATGGCCTGCACACTTGAACTTGTGCCCGTTCTGCTGCATGTTCCTATTATCGTGGACTCACACAGTGTTTATCCTTCTGTGCTTGACTAGCTTCACTCAGCATAATATCTTCCAGATGCCTCTACAACTTGAGGTGTTTCATTGCTGTTTTTAGGGATGTATTCCATTGTATGTATGTACCAGAGTTTTTATCCACTCTTGTACTGATGGTAATGTAGGCTGTTTCCAGCTTCTTCCTGCCCACCCACCAGCTTTTTGCTACTATGAACTCTGCTGTGATGACCATAGGGGAGGGAAACATCTGTCCGTGATCTGCTTCTTATTTCTTTGGGGTACATACCAGCAATGGTATTGCTGGATCATATGGTAGTTCAGCTGCCATCTGTTTTAGGTATCGCCATACTGCCTTCCAGAGTGCCTGTACATATTTACCAGTCCACCAGCAGGGGATAAGAGTTCCTATCTCACCACACACTCTCCAACATTTGTTGTTCTGTTTCTTTTGAAAAATCATTTTATTGGGGACTTGTACAACTTATTGTAATCCTTCCATTGTGTCAAGCACATTTGTTCATTTGTTGCCATCATCATTTTCAAAATATTTTCTTTCTACTTGAGCCCTTGGCATCAGCTCCTCATTCCTCCCCCTACCTCCGCCCTATCCTCCCTTTCACATTCTGGTTTTTTTTAATTGGGCTAGTTATGGGCATTAGGTGGGATCTTATGGTCATTTTGACTCGCATTTCCTGGGTGGCTAGTGACAGGGAGCATGTATCAGTATACCAGTATCAGACTGTTTTGACAACTGTGGCTGTATAAGTAGGTTTTGGGGTCAAGTAATGTGAGATCACCTGCTTTGTTCTTTTTCTTGGGGAGTTCTTTGCTTATCCTGGGTTTCTTCCCTTTTTATATGGAGTTAATAATCAGTGTTTCCATTTCTTTGAAGAATGATGTTAGAATTTGGATCGGCAATGCATTTTATTTGTAGATTGTTTTAGATAGTATCAACATTCTCACAATACTGAGTCTTCTGATCCACAAACACGGAATATGCTTCCATTTGTGTAGATCCCGGTTGGCTTCTTATAGTAATGTTCTATAGTTTTCTTCGTACAAGTCTTGGTTTTTGGTTAAGTTTATTCCCAGGTATTTCAGCTTTTGCAAAGGATACTGATTCCTTGGTATCTTTTTCTGTACCCCCATCCCTGGTATAGAAGAAGTCAATTGTTACTCTTGTATACTGCTACTCTACTAAACTCCTCTATGACTTCCAGCTAGTCTCTTGTGGACCCTTTAGGATTCTCAATATATAAAATCATATTATTTGCAAACAGTGAAGTTTCACTTCTTATAATGAGATTCTTGAGGCTCTTGCTATCTATATTTTCAACTTGTCTTTTCAGAAAGGTTGTAGGAATTTACTCTCTTTTTAAGATTTAATTCCTTTATGCTACTCTTCTAAATAAAGCAGATTTATAAAAAACTATGATATTCCATGTTCTTTTCCCCCAGGCTTCCTGGCTATGTGTGGGGCAGTGTATGTCTCCATATCTTTAAGTTGTTGCTCTCATATTCCCACTCTGCACTGCCCACTCACCTGCTCTTTCACCTGGTGACCAGCCCGATCCATCTTCAGTGTCAGCAACTGAACGGGTACTTGGTTTTTCTCATTTTGAGCCTTGTGGACAAAGGCCTCCTCACCCAGGTGAAGGATCCTATGGTTGAGCTGAGATAACTGATCCTTGTATTTCTGACTCTAGAGCAAAAAAGGGTAAAACAATGATTGAAAACAAAAACGAAGCCCCAGCAGATCCTTTCAGTGGTTAATGAGGGGTAATTTTGTCTCACTGTGGGACGTGGCAACATCTGGAGGCATTTTTCATTGTCATAATTGGGGTAGGTAGGGGTGGCTACTGACATGTAGAAATGCTACTAAATATCCTACAGTGTATAGGACAGCCCCTATACAGACTTATCCAGTCTCACACAGCAATGATGCTGAAGTTGAGAACTCTGCTTTATTCCTGAGAAGAAGTGAGAATACATCTAGACCATTAAGAACATTCAAACCACTGTTCTGAAGGCCTCCCACTTTTATCTAAGTTATTTAAAACATCGTGTTAAGGGGGGGGGGGAGGAAGAAACTTAAAGCATATGAATCTCTTCAAAAGGACCTCTGACCTGTCCCTGATATCCAAATCTATCTGGCAGTAAGTTGTTGATATTCTCAGTACCACTGGGCCAGGAAATTAGAGTGTCTGACAGATGTCCTCTTGGTGTATACACAAATGGCCGTGTGTTCCAACAGTTGCTAGAAAATTTCTCAGTTTTTCACCATAGAGATTTCAGTTACTGTCAACCACTGGTCAGGAGCATCTTTCAATAAATTGCAATTTAAAAGAATCAAATTACATTTTTGTTGGATTGCCTTTCTTTTTTTCTCACAACAATTAGTTTTCAGGGGAGAGATCAACCACAGTTCCAAGGTATTCCCACGTTGGTGTGAATACCTATGGTTCAGCAATGAGCAGAATCATATCATTTTTATCTTGTAGGTTTAATACGCACACACAAGGGTAAGTATAAAAGCATTGTATAATAGAAACTTGTTAAAAATGATTATGGAAACATATGTATGAATGTGCTTGACACAATGAATGTATGTATGGAATGTGATAAGTTGTATGAGCCCCCAATAAAAGGATTAAAAAAAGAAACCTTAATTAAACAAAACTATCAAAATATGAAGCTACTGTTTCATGTCATATCTTTATCTATGCCTATATGCTTCTGAAGTGTTTTCATCTTTCTATTCATTTCCCAAAGAATTCTCACTCTTCAATTTATGTCATGTCAAATGGGAGTTTTGTCATGTTCAAGGGATGCAAATCGTGTTCGTTTTAAATGTCCTCTGAGCTTGGGAACACAGAGCAGTGTGGAAGGCAGATAAGGCTGCGTCAGGTGGATGGGTCGTTCCCAATGAGGAGCTCGTCAGACAGTCCTTGCTACCCTCCAGGAGGAGCAGGTATGGCGCCGTAACAGAATACACGCCGTGGTACATTTTCCTGTCCTTCTTCCTCCTCCCCAGCGCAGCTTTCCATTCTCTTCAGATGTCTTCCTGAGAAGTCTCTGTGATCATCCTTGAGAAAATATAAAGAGGATTCCTTTGAAACCCAGAAAGAGAGTCTCCAAAGCCTTCTGAGGTGACTTGCCTTGAATTCATCTTTGAGGTCTTCCCGACCTTCATTAAAACGCTAAAAAGTATTGTGTTATGTGGAGCAGCAGCATTCCTGTAAACTTGTGGGAAAACTTAATTAATTTGGGAATATTCACTTGAGTTTTGTTAAAAATGTGATAGCCCTGATGTAAATGAAAATTGATTTTTTAAAATTTATGTTTTTCCCAGATCATTTTATTAGGGCATAATCCAGACATCATACCAATAGCTCTATCAGATCAAGCAGCGTTGTGCAATTACTGCATATAATCAATTTCTTCCTTTTCATACTACGTGATGTCAGCTCCCCATTACCTCTTTCCTCCCCATCAATATACCCCAAGAACTCTTACTCCAGTTATTACCTCTACAGATTCACCCAATCTGGGTTTGATAAACCCCCAAACACAGAAAGATACATAACAGAGAATCAAGAAAGGTACCAAAATAACAAAATACAGCAGAGATAAGACCTAATCTAGAAAACAACAGCAAAACCCAGAAAATATTAAAAACTAGATAAAAGTCAAAGTGTATCTAAAGGGAGCTCAAATAACAAGATTTTAACCATTCAAGCCCTATTTATCATTTTAATTTACTATAATCGTCTTTCCAATACCAGCTGCCTGATAACCAGGTTATTCCTATCTCTCAGTGATAGTCAGAGGGGGGCCACTGGAGGCTTATTCCCTGTGGAGAACCTGAACATGTATTTTGGGCTCCCACTGTCAGCCATAGCTTTGTGAACACCAGAATGTCACAAATTTCAGCTCTGACAGCACTCCCTTCTTCAGATCTGGTTTATATAATTGATAATCCTTGGATCATCGATGATCGTGTGCTTCTTCCAGGTGAGTTTACTGACATCTCACTTAGATGGGTGCTTATTTGAAACAAGCTCCAATTATTTCCAACAGGGTTTTGTGGAGACCTTGGGTTTTTCTCTCTCTATAAAATCATACCATCTGCAAATAACTAGAGCTTAATTTCTCTTTGCCCAATTGCACTCCCTTAATCTCTTGTTGCCTTTTGATTCTGGCTAGGATCTAGCACAATGCTGAATAAAAGTGGGGATAATGGGCATCTTTGTCTGGTTCCCATTTTCAATTGCAATGATTTCAGCTTTTCTCCATCCAGTATGATACTGGCTGTTGGATATTAAGATATGGACTTTAGTATATTGAAGAATTTCCTTATATTTAATTATTGTTTTTATTAGGAATGGGTGTTGGATATTGTCAAATGCTTTTTCTACATCCATCAATATGATCATCTGGTTCTTCTATATTTTGTTTATATGGTGGTATGAATCCCATTTGGGCATGAAGTATTATTATTATTTTGATATGTTGTTGAATTCTACTGGCCAGGATTTTGTTGAGAATCTATGTTCATGAGAGATATTGGCTTGTAGTTTTCTATTTGTGTGAGGTCTTCCTTTCATTGTCATTGGTTTAGTAAATTTTTCTCCATCTTTTGACTCTCAGTCTGTTTTTGTCTGTGAGTTTGAGGTGTGTTTCTTGAAGGCAGCAGATTGATGGATCTTGTTTCCTAATCCAGTCTGCTACTCTGTCTTTTGACTGGGGTAGTTAGCCCATTGATTTTCATTGGTATTAATTCCAAATGCAGGTGAGTTACTATCATAATGTATTATCTGTGTTTGGGAGGGAGGAATCTATTCATGTCCTTGTTTCCCGTCTAGATCTACTGTTTTGGGTGTTGTTTTAGTGTGTTGACTTCTGGATAGTAGCACGGACTGTGGCGATCTCATAATGTTTTTGTGCTGTTGATTTTCTGACCATAGAGATATGGTTAGTGTTTTCGGCAATGCTGGTTTTGTTTTTATGAATTCTCTAACTATTTCCTTGTTTGGGAATACCTTTATTTCTTCTTTATATGTGATATATCGTTTTGCTGGATACAGGATTTTGGTTGGCAGGTTTTTACTTTGAAAGTTTGATCTATGTTGCTCCATTTTCTTATTTCCTGCATATTTTCTGCTGAGAGCTCTGAGCTTATTCCAATCTGATTACCTCTGAAGGTGACTTTTTCCCTCTCTAGCTGCTCTCAAGATTCTCTCCTTTTCCTTGAAGTTGAATATTTTGACTATCATATGTCCTGATGCCCTCCTATACATGTCCCCTACCCCCACCCCCCGGGTCTAACCTCCTTGGAGTTCTCTCTGTCTCCTGAATGGATATTATCTCCTCCTTTATAGTACTGGGGAAAATTTCCTCCACAAATTCTCTTACTAATTTATATGTAGATTTGTTTGTTTCTTCCCGTTCCAGTATTCCAAACAAGACATTCATTACTTCTGTTCATGGTTTCTCACATCATCCTCAGGTTTACTTCAGATTATTTTACTTTTTTGTTTGTTTCTCTCATTTGCTGAAGTCTGCATGGTTGTCTTCAAGTTCATAGATTCAATTTTCATTTTCTTCCATTCTATTGTTCAGTTCTTTTTGGGGGGTAATTATTTTATTGGGGGCTCATACTACTTTTATCACAATCCATTCATACATCCATTGTGTCAGCACATTTGTACATTTGTTGCCCTCATCATTCTCAAAACATTGCTTTCTACTTGAGTCCTTGGTATGAGCTCATTTTTTACCCTCCCTCCCTGCCCCCCTTTCTCATGAACACTTAATAATTTATAAATTATTATTAGTCATGTCTTACACTGTTCAACGTCTCTCTTCACCCACTTTTCAGTTGTACATCCCCCAGGGAGGGGGTTATATGTAGATCATTGTAATTGGTTCTCTCTTTCTACCCCCACCTTCCCTCCACCCTCCCAGTATTGCCACTCCCACCACTGGTCCTGAAGGGTTCATCTATCCTGGATTCCCTGTGTTTTCAGTTCCTATCTGTACCAGTGTACATCCTCCGGTCTAGCCAGATTTGTAAGATAGAATTGGGATCATGATAGTGGTGGGGAGGAAACATTTAAGAAATAGAGGAAAGTTGTATGTTCATCATTGCTACACTGCACCCTGACTGGCCCATCTCCTCCCCGTGACCCTTCTGTAAGGGGGTGTCCAGTTGCCTACAGATGGGCTTTGGGTCCCCAATCTGCACTCCCCTCATTCACAATGATATTATTTTTTGTTCTTTGATGCCTGATACCTGATCCCTTTGACACTTCATGATCACACAGGCTGGTGTGCTTCTTCCATGTGGGCTTTGGTTGGCCTAGAAGGCCACTTGTTTACCTTCAAACCTTTAAGACTCTAGATGCTATATCTTTTGATAGCCGACACCATTGACTTTCTTCACCACATTTGCCTTCAGTGATTGTGTCTGGAAGGTGAGCATCATGGAATGCCAGTTTAATAGAACAAGTGTTCTTACATTGAGAGAGTACTTGAGTAGGGGCCAAATGTCCATCTGCTACTTTAATACTAAACCTATAAATATATGCATAGTTCTATTCCTCCATCATCATATATAAATATATTTACATATGTACATGCCTATATTTAGAGCTCTATAAATGCTATGTGCCTTGCAGTTCTTTCCTCTATTTCCTTTTACTTTGCTCTTGTTCATGTTCAGCCTTCATTAGGGTTTCAGTAATTCCTCTCGGTTACATTACCCATGATCAAGCCCTACCAGGCCTCTTACACGCTCCTCACCACTGATTTTGGATCACTTGTTGTTCTCTTGTCCCTTGGTTTGTTAACCACTTCTTTTCCCCCAACCTTCCCCTCTCTCATGTCCCCCCCGGAACTGTCAGTCCCATTGTTTTCTCCTCCAGATTGTTTATCCCACCTATTTTATCTAGATAGACCTGCAGAGATAATAATATACACAAAAACAAGACAGAACAAAACAAAGCAACAAAAGAAAACAAAACAACACCACCAAAAAACAAATGACACAAAAAAGAAAAGCCTGTCAATAGTTCAAGGTCTGTTTGTTGACATTTGCGAGTGTTTGCTGATTGAGCCTGATGGGGTGCCATGCTCTGAACCCAAAGTCTATTTTTGATAATGCCTCGGGACTTCCTTGCTCTGCTCCCCTTGCTGTTCTGTTGCATGCCCTTCATGTTTTGCCTCAGTGTGGTGGGGTCAGATCGGTCTAATTCCCACACTGTGTCTCCAGTGTTGTCCCCTATAGGGCTATGGGTCAGTGGGGGATGTCCTGTCTCATAGTGGGACCAGCCATATGGTCCTCTCTGTGCATTGGCTGTTCTTAGTGGGGATATTGTCCTTAAGGCTTGGTGGGCCAGGATGTGCTCCAGTCTCTCTTCCTCCCCCTTCATTTGCTTCGATTTGCTCTGATCAGACATGTCCCTCTCTCGGAGCTGTAGCTTCAATGCTATCCTCTGAAGTACTTTCTTCTGGGGGCAAGGGCTGCTGTCCATGTAGTTGGGATTGGGGCCAACCCCTCAGACCTCTCTACTGGTTCCTTGCTTCATGCCAGTATGTTGCATTCACATCTTGGAGCATGGGGTAGAAGTCTGGTCCTTCTTTCCCGGCGACGATATGAACAAGACCCTCCCCTTGGATGGGTTAGTTCCCTGTTCCCCAGCTACCCATTTATTTCATTTTCATCCCCCACCCCCCAACCTTTTTAATTGTCTACCATATGTATCCCTGGATTTGGTCTGGCCCCTGCCATACTACCTGGACCTCACCCCAGGAATGTTTGTATACAGTAGCTTTTTCCTTATGTCTCTTTTGCATTTTTTTTTAAGTTTACCTCAGCGGACTCATGTTGTATTTGTGTTTTGTGCTTGGCTTACTTTGTTTAGCATCATTTTCTCCAGTTTTTCCCATGTGGCAAGGTGCTTCATGCATTCATCACTGCTTTTTAGTGATGTGTAGTACTCCAGTGTATGTATGTACCATAGTTTTTATTTAAATCATTTTATTAGAGGCTCATACAACTCTTAGCACAATCCATACATACATCAATTATGTAAAGCACATCTGTACCATAGGTTTTTAATCCATTCATCTGTTGATGGAAATTTGGGTTGTTTCCAACTCCTTGCAATTGTAAACTGTGCTGCGATGAACACCGGTATTGCTCAGTTCTCATACAATGTTTTTTAATTCTGTTATCTCATTGTTTTGTTTCTCGGTTTCTTTGGGGTGTGAGGTTTTTAGTATCACACTTTCTTCCTTTTTTCAGAATTGATCCCCAAATCTCTTGTATGGTCACAAACATCATTCACCTGTATTCTCTTTCTGGTAATTTAAGGTCTTCACTTTCTGTGTATTCCAATGAAGTTGCGTAATCTTCAGTTGTTGACTTTTGTTTATCTTGATTTTTTGTGGTTACTACTGCTGACTGTTGTTTGCATGGCATAGTGATCCAACTGTAGATGGTATGTAAGGTTCTGGATTGTGTGTGAGTAGGTGGAGGAGGGAGGGACAGGACTTGCTCTTTGGGTTAGTGGAGAAAGTTCAGATAGGGGCTGGAAATGTATTCTGTTGAGATGAGGAAGAAATGATAGAGCTGACTGGGTAGAAGGAATAGGAGATAGGAATACATGAGTAGGATTTAGGTGACAGAAATAATCATAAGTGGTGTTCTGGTTATAGTGGTTTTCTGATAAATTAAAAAAGGGGATTTTAAGGGGCCTGCTAGTACTTGTTAGTTTATGTGAAAGTGTGTCTCACTGTTAAGATTCTGGCTGAGACTGGCTGAATTCCCAAGGAGGTTCTAACTGGTGGCAGTTTCTAACATTTTATATTTTCTTTTGGCTGAGGTTTTTCTCTGTTTTGCTTTGTCATTGTTTGTGCTTTGTGTGATTTTCTGTGTATGAAATCCAGGCTATGTAAATCTCTAGAGACAGTAACTGGAGTGATAGTTGGCTAGGGGCATGGCAGGGAGGATGCGGGAAGTAGGAAGCTAACAATGAGTGGAAGAAGGAAGAGTTCTGACATTGATGGTGCTGATGACTGCACAACTCTTACTCTTGTACTTCTGCCAAAGAAGCCTCATCTCAATCTAATTATTATCAATGACTAGACAAACCCAAACTTCAAGACACGGAACAAAACAATTGCATGTAATATTCAAAAGTGCCATGGTCTCCAAAATAAAGAATAGACCGAGAGAAAGAGACAAGAAGACATGATATAAATGCCACATGTGATTCTAAGAATTATCAGGATGGCTGGCAGCACCAAAATGGGGTGTCCCTGACGGCAGTAATGTATCCACACGAACTTTCTGATTTTTGACAAGGGAGGTAGTTACTGCATTCTGAAATCGTTGAGGAACAAAGTCCTCTATAATATTCGAAAATAGTTTTTAAAGAAAGAAAGAAAGAGAGAAAGAAAAGTTCATTAGCTTCACATCAGGTGGTAATACTAAACCTGACTGTTGATCATTTCCATTTCAAGGCAGGCCTGATATTTCTCTTTCTTTAAAATATCAATTTCTTTCCTGTTGAAAAAGCAAAATTAACAATATCATTGCCAGTTAATGAGTTTTCTTCTTCTAGTAACAGTCCACCATGGCTTGGACAAAAAGGCCCACCCCTACCTCCCCTCATATTCTACGGCCCAGATCCCTCTACACTACTGCTACTGCTATGATTGATAATAGTGGTGATGGTTAAATCTTGATCCCAAGCTCCTAAAGCCAGAAGAATTTAGGAAAGTTTACCCTTAGGACTTCAAACCGATTCATTCCAGTTCCAACCCCTGTTGATAATTTGAATTTTTGACCTAAATATACTGAATCACAATCAATATTTTAGCAAAGTTCTCAGGCGATTCTTTAATTTTTAAAAAAGTTCTATTGATACATAATTCACATATATACAATTCAATAGTTCAATCATATCAAGATTGTATAATCATCACCACAATCAGTTTTGGAACATTTTCTTCATTCTTGTACTCGTCGTTATTAGCTTCCCATTTCCTTCTAACCAACTGTGTGAAACTCCCAAAGAACCATTAATCCAGTTAGGGTCTGTATAGATGCACCTATTCTGGACTTCATCTATAGGAAAACATACTTTAAAAAAAACAGAAACAACTAACAATAACAAAGTAAAACAGACAAGAACCTTTAGAAAAGAAAGCAGAAAGTATTAAAAACTGGAACAAATTAAAAATGGAACTTAAGAGAGATCTAAAGACAAGGTGCCAAATTTTAAACTAACTGCATCTCCAATAATCCCCTTTCCAATGCATTTTACATGAGAACAAGGCTGGTCCCATCCTTGGTCTAGGGTCAGATGGGATTCGTCAGGTGACTCTTTTTGAGGCGGAAATGAAAATTTTCAGCAGGGAGGGTGAAACCAAAGCCAGGTGTCACCTTGGTTTGTGCTGGTAACTGCCAAGGTCAATGGTATAGCCTCCCACACCCCTTAACGATTCAGTCTTAGAAACCCTCTACAGACTCAATGAGAGTGGGTTTAGTTTTCGCTTGCAAGATTTTGCCAGATTGTACAAAAGGAGCATTCTCCGTGGCAATCCTTAGTCAAGCAAATTACTACGGATTTAGCAAAGTATGGAACTAGCCACCCAGCAACACAAACACAAACCATCTTACCCTCACTGCGATCTGCTGGGAATGGAGTCTGGTAGTAAACTTAGGAGAAAATGGTTTCAAGGGAAGACCTCCTGGATTTCAGAACTGTAATGATGCAAATCCCCGCTGGTCCCTTCCCCTGCCATCCATATTCTGACCGTCATGGCTACTCCATCAACTATGCTCCATGCTCGCAGCAGGTCAGAGTTGACTTTATCTTGAACTTCTTATTTGGAAGAAAAATCAAAAGGCAGACTGCCCTTGGATATGGCTACAGCAGTGAAAACTCACTGACCAGTGTTAGCACTCCACTCCCTGTCCCTTGTTCCTGCCTCAGTGTCCTAGGGCCCAGACCTACCCCTAATGCCGATATCTACATACAAATATAAACCGTGGTGAAAAGTCCACCTGAAATTATTACTGAGTCATGAACATAGATATTGTATTTGTCTAGGAAGGCCCTAGGATCATTTCACTGTACTAAACTATGTCCACCTGTCCTCACCATCAGGTGTGATGCGGAGTACTTTCATACAGGGAATAAGGTGGTATGCCACGATGGCAGAAGTAAGAAGGATGGGTGTAGCAGCTGCTCACTGTGGGGTGGGCAATGCTGCCACATACATACGTGTTCTACCTTTTACGTCTGAGACCAGGCATTCAAGTATGAGAGGGGCTGCCTGCAT
Organism: Tenrec ecaudatus; assembly: GCF_050624435.1. NCBI lineage: Eukaryota > Metazoa > Chordata > Mammalia > Afrosoricida > Tenrecidae > Tenrec > Tenrec ecaudatus. The sequence continues at coordinate 89,954 of NW_027458254.1, read as the reverse complement.
GTGGAGGTAGGCCAGGGCCCTTTACATATGTGTCATGTCATGGTCAGAGACCAATTAGGTTCATCCACTCTTGGCTTTCTGGAAAGTGAGGTTGATTTGAGAATACGCCCCACTTTCTATCTCAGTAACTTCTACACTCACTTTACTGAGAGGAAACCACTCATTCTGCTATGTGAAAACTGGGTCACAAGCTCAAAGGTCCTAAGTTGAACCTGGACAAGCCTTTACCTCTGTACATCATTTGTTCTTTCTGCAACTTTAAGTTCTTGCTGAATCCTTCCCAATTCATTTGTCAACGATGTGTTTTCTTCAGAAAGCCTCTGTAGCTCGGCTCTGCAAGCACAATTGACAATCAGAAGTAAGTTGGGAACCATGTGCCCATGGTTGGTATCAATGCGTAATACTGAATGTGAGACCTTGGGGCATTCCAAAAACTATTCCCTGCTAGTGAATCCCGGCAGGGATCAAAGAAACAAGAATGACCAGAGCTTAAAATATATGCACACATTTTCCTCTTTAGTGAGACTGTCACCTGCTATACTCCAAGGTCATCACTGGAAGGAAAAACTGAGGAAGAATACATATTGATTTATGGAGCGGCCTGATGCACAGTGAATACCTCAGCAGAGAAAGGCAGGTGTCACTATCTACTCCATGACCAAGGCTACCCTGGGCCACATTATTTCCTGACAAACAATTCTTAAAGAATCTCTGCCAAGACAACACAAGTGATTTATGACAGGCAAGTATTTTTACCAACAAAAAAATCCCTAATGAGCTTTGAACCCATACTTTCTGTCCTGAACACATGTCGATATTTATCCCCCCAACTACGTCTTTGTCTGGCATCTTGTTAGATTCTAATTTTCCCAATCTAAGTAATCAAGGTACTATATAACCTTGCCATGCGTATCTTATGAATTATGTTCTAGTATCAAGCACAAGTATGTCTCATCTGACTTCATTTGATCTCATGGGGCACTAAGGGAAAAATAGAGAAAAAGAAGTCATGGGAACTTTAAAAGCAGCAAAGGGTTTAGAGTAGGGCTGTCAAATAAATGGGACATGAAATTTGAAATGGTCACTCTGGCTCTAGTATGGGAAACAGACTGATTCTAGGTGTGTACACTGTGTTAGGTGGAGGTGGAATTCTACTTTTGGCTGCTTGGAGCGCAGATACACTGAAGATTGCTCATCCTATCTGCTGAACAATTAAGAGACTATGTGAAGCCAAGTATGTAACTGCCCTCACAGAAGTAATGGAGAACACACTCAGAGCAGAAGACAATGGATGACTAGGGGCTCCGAAAACGTAGACAATTGTGTGTGTCAAGAGATTCCACCAAGAGTCAAAAGAGCAGCCAAAGGCTGTGGAATTTCATATTGGACAATGACATACTGGACAAGAGACTCATCTCTAAAATTTACAGAAAATTGAGTATCTCAACAGAAAGAGATAGGCAATCTAATTTAAAAAATGGTCAAAGGATGTGAACAGATCCTTCACCAAAGAAGACATTCAGGGGGGCAAAAATATATGAAGAAATGCTCTTAATCATTAGCCATTAGAGAAATACACATCAAAATGAGATACGACCTCACCCCCCAAATTAACTGGAAGGTTAAAAAAACAACAACAGATAACAACAAATGATGGTGAGGGTGTGGAAAGACTGGCACTTTCATACACTGCCGGAGGAACTGGGAAATGGTGCAGCCACTGTGGCAGGCAGTATGGTGCACCCTGAGAAAGTTGGGAAGAGAAATACCATGACACATCAATCCCTCTACTTGGTATGTGTCTTCGAGAAATAAAAACTATGACACAAATAAATAGATACAGACCCATGTTCATCATAGCATTATTCACAATAGCAAAAAACAGGAACAATCTAAATGCCCTGCAGTGGAAGAATGGATGAACAAACTTGGGTGCAATAAACACACAATGAAATGCTATGCAACGTCGAAGAATAACGATGCACCTGCAAAGCCCTCACAGAGGGATGGACACGGAGGACAGTACGCCGAGTGGAATTAGTCAAAAACAAAAAGGACAGATATCGTATGAGACCACCACTATAAAAATCAACAGTAAGTTTTCTTATGGAAATAAAAACATTCTTTGATGGTTGCAGAGGATGGAAAGGAGGGTGGGGAGGTGCGGCTAGAACACAGGCAAGTGATAGCCTGGGCGGAGGGGAATGCAACACACAGGAGAAACGATGGAGGCAGGCAGGCGAGTACACCGGTAGTTTGCAAGAGTGAGAAACTACAGACGCAAACACTGTTAGATTCAAAGTCCTACAACAGTGGGGGATTGGGGAATCTACAAGTGAGTACTTGGACATACACACAGGCTGAACAGATAGGAGACTTTTACATGTGTGTGTGTGTTTAAAAGAGAGTATTTGTATATTTACTTTTACTGCAAATATATCCATGAATGTGGTGGGGCGAACAGAGGACAAAATTATGACAACTTCTTAAATATAAGCAGATACTCTGAAGGAATAAGGTACTGGGCTTTGGGGGAGTGGTATCACAATAGTTGCAGGGGACAAAATGATCCATTAGCATATCATAGTTCACAAAGACAGTGCTCTACATTCTAATCTGGTAAGTAGCAGCGGTCTTAAAGGTCTCTGAGCAGCCGTCTAGGGTGCAAGGACTGATCTCTCCCTGTCCAGAGCAGAGCAGCGGGGTGGCAGTTAAACAGACACAGGGAAAACACTTAGTCGAAGGGACAGTGAGAACACCGGTCTCCACAATCCTGGGCCCAGAAGAACGGGGTGATACCTGGCGCCACCACCACCAGCTCTGCATAAAATCACACTAGAGAGTCCTGGAAAGAGAAGAAGAACCTGTCAATCAAAATCCTAAAAGAAACCAGGCTTACTGGTCAGACAGCGTCTGGTAGGGCCCCTAAGACCGTGCTCCCTTGGGTCTGGACTTCAACTCACTACTGTGTTAGAAAAGTCAACCGTTAAAATGAGATGGGGAGCATTCACCCAAAGACAGAAGGCTAGGAAAGGAGGAGAAAAGGACATAGAAAACAGGGAAGTCGTGGACTAAGGGAGGGCATATTAAGGGGACTGGAATGAATGAATGGCATCAAAATATGTATGAATTGCAGAGTGTTAAAGTATGATCTGCTCTGTAAACCTTCATTCACAATAAAAACTTCATTAAAAAAAGAGTTGTAGTTGAGTTTTGCACAAGACACATTGTTTCTTATGTCAATAAAAAGGTAAACATTATTATATCTTAAAATCTAAAAAATTCCATTCCATACAAACATATTGCATTGACCCAGAACTTTCATAGCAGTAGAAAAATGCAGGCAAGAGAATGAAAAATAAAGTGCAAATGAAATAACTATAGCTCTAAGCAACAATATGGAAGAATCTCACAAACAACATATGGTAAGAAAGGACGGATGGTATGCTTCTTTTATATAAAGTGCAAAAACAGGCAAAATTAAGGAGTTAGAAGTCAGGATACTGGCTATGTGTGGGGAATCCAGGAGGGTTCTATTTCTTGTTTTGGGTGCTGGTAAAACGATCTGATCAATTTCTTATAAAATCATAGCAGTACACTTTTTTATTGCATATAACATTAGAATATGTTAAAAAATACACACCTAAATACACCAAAGATATGTGATCATGAATGTATCAGAGATAAAAAACATCCAGATCACTGCTGTGGTTGGCAGATTAATGACCTCCTAAAGACTGTTCTGGGAAGCCATGGTGGTGCAGTTGGTATTGTATTCATCTGCATTTCACTCTAGGTTGCTAACTGGAAAGCCAGCAGCTAAAAGACCCACCCACTCACTGCTCTAAAGGAGAACGATGGGGCTTTCTGCTTCTATCAAGATTTATAGCCTCACAAACCCTAGGGATCAGTTTTACTCTGCCCTTTGGGGTGGATATGAGTCAGAATTAACTCGATGGCAGTTGGTAAAACATTATTCATGTTCTAATTCCCGATTGTGAATATTATGTTACATGGCTAAGGGGAATTACAGTTGAAGATGAAATTAAGTCTGCTGATCAGCTGACTGTGAGATAATGAGATTATTCTGGACTATTCTAGTGGGCCTATTGTACAGACTAGGGTCCTTTTAAATGAAAGAGGCAGAAGAGGCACAGCCTTAGATTCAGCCAGCCATTGGACGCTTTGAAAAGTGGAAGAGGCCACGAGTCAAGAAATGTGAGTGGCTTCTAGAAGGTGGAAAAAGTAAGTACATGGGTTCTCCTTAGAACCCCTTGGAAGGGGCACAACCCTGATGACTCCTCGATTAGAGTACAATTTAGCACTCAGTTCTAGCTAACATGCAACTAAGCTGTCAAGAAATTAGCTAAATTTTAACCTATTTCTGACCTGTAGCGTCTAGAACTGTAAGATATTAAATCTGTGTTGTTTTAAGCCACTCAGGGACATGGGTCCATCTATGGAAAATATTGGGAAAGGCCTTCCTATATCCCAGGCTTTTGAGATAGAGCATTTGCCAGCCAAAGTCCTCAAGCGAGAAGGCCAGTTCCACCTGTGGCCTTTCAAGCAGCCTGCCCAGCTGGTGGAATTAAGAACTCCCTCTCAGCTCAGCTTTCTCTAGAAGGCATTGGCTTCTGCGGCCAACATCCGAGTGTCCCAGTCAGTTCTTGGGGCTCTCACAGAATTCACGAAGCAGTAGATCTGCGCCAAGGACACTTTCAATAAATACACACAGTGGGACTAAAGGAAGGTGCTTGGAGCTGGCAGGCAGAGACCTTCAGAGACCCCAAAGGAATGAAATGGGGTTCAGGGCAGTCTTTCGTGGACCCCATGAGACAAGCACAGATTTCCTGCCGACAGAGATAGTGAAAACCTGAGTCTAAGCCACAGCAGTCCTCTTGGTGAAGTTCTGGGGGTTTCTGTATGGAAAATTTCTCTTTTCACATTCACACAGCACCTAGCAACACCACGGCCCGAGTACAGGCCAGACTGGGCTTGTAAGCTTGGGCACACCTGGGCTACGTGGTATTCTCCTGGTGCCGAGTCTACCAGCCTGCTAGGAGGAAAGGGGGTTATGCAATCAAGTCATCAGGGACTGAGATGACTCAGTTCCACTTGTTTAAGAATGGATAGAGGGCAAACCTGTTATTCTCTCTCGAGTCTGCTTCTTTCTCCCTAGCCAGAAGCTTATCTTCCAGCTGTAGGAGCCTGGTTTTCATGTCATTCTTTTCTCTCTCCAGCACAGTTTCTACCTTCTGTTATCGGTACAGCATCTTCTAATTTCTGCTGTCCTGTCCTAGTGGTCCCTACCCCATGCTCACCTTCCAAGACACAGAGGCTCCTAGAGGGGCAGCTTGTGTCCAGCCATGTCCAGTAAGGGCTGCTCTGTGGCTTTGGACTCCTGCTGCTCAGATGATCTTTGCTTCTGACCAGCAAGGCTGCTAGCCAAAGGTACGGGTTTCTCCAGGAACATGGGCCTTGCCCCTCTAGGGGATAGCATAGATCACCCATGTCTCTAAAGGAGCAGGAGCCACCTCTATATCATTCACCAAGATGGGATGGCCCTGATAGTGAGCTATGCAGAGGGTCCTCTGGGCTGTGGGGCTGCTCTCGGGACCGGGCTCTGGACAGGATCTGCAGTGAGATGCCTCCCTGGCATACGCAGGAACTCAGCCTCTCCACGTTCTGACCCTGCTGGTCCCGTCTCCTTTCTGACTTCTGTGGACCTCAGCAGGCCTGGAGGCAGTTGCCTTTCCCTCCTTCAAGAAGGCTTTCAGCCCCTCTGCCTCCAGGGAAAGCCCTTTTAATTGCTTCCTATATGTGGTTTCTAACTTGTCAAGTGCAAACACTTTGCAAATTTTAGCTTGCTCTTTACTCATCAGCCCTCCCTGCCACCCTCCACCCTCCACCCCCCACCCAACTTGCATTGCTGCTTCTTGCACTGGGCTAGCATCTCCTTCTGCCTCTCTTCTCTATCCCTTGTCCAAGTCCAGCTGGGCTCCCATGTCTGTCACTAGCTGCAGTTGCCTCTGAAGCATCTTTTTCTTTTTACAGTCCCATTGCTGTAACAAGTGCGCTGCTTCCATCCACAGGAGTTCCTGGCTCAGTTCAGCCTTTGCCCCCTTTCTACAGAAACTTTCACATGGACCTGGCTCAGAAACACGAATGTCACATGTATCACAGGGTTAGAAAGGCCTGCCCAAGCGCACGTTCTAAGTGCACAACTCCTCGCTACTCGTGCCAGCTGCGCTCAGAGAGTGCATGCACAGGATCTAGTTGATAATGCAGCAGAGACGACTTGTCAAATGGGACTAAATTTACATTTAGACGGATTAAAATGGAATAAAATCAAAGCTCAGATTCTTGGTCACATCAGTCACTTTCAGTGACCCCATGTGGCCAGTGGCTCCTGTAATGGGCAGGCAAACACAAGATATGTCTATCACTACAGAAAGCTGTATTGGGCAGTACTGGCCTAAAGTTTAGTGAAAAAAAAAAGTACCTTTAGTCGAAATTACTCTAAAAAGTATTTTAAACATCTAGGAAAGAGACCTTTAGAAGCCCCAGGAAAATAACACTGCGGTGGAGTGAGGCCCAGCTGAGAGCAGTCAGCCTGGGAGAACAAGAGTAACTCAGCTCATCAGAGTCATGCAATATGGCTCGACTCACAATCATGACATGGGGTGGGAATGGGGGTGGGAGCAGCCTTCCAGCCAGTTAAGGAAACTCCTGGGACCAGACATGTCCCTTTGCTGCTTCTTAGAGCCTGAGAGGGCTTGGGAATAGTGGCAATGGTCTATAAGGTGTTCTGGACAGTAGCCCGCCCTTTACCAGACAGTTCACAGGTTCAGATACTATGAAGCAAAATTCTCAGGAGGAAGCTCTGGATCATCCTAGCGGGCAGTATGTGTTATTGCAACGCCCAGGTCTGAGGCCACTGTGTGGTCATCTTTTGGGGAACAGAAAGGCAGGGTACAGAAGAGGGTACAATTCAGTAGTCCAGGATTTTCTTTACCGCCCATACTCAAGCTGCCTCAATTTCCTTGCACCATGACAGAAAGGCAGACTGGCTCTGGGATCATCAACCTCCCCAGGTCACAGGACACGGGAGATGGCTTGGTCCACTGTGGTCATCTTAGTGCCACTTCTAACCCGAGCCATGTTCCCAGCTAAGAATGCTTCCCAAGGAGGCTTTGCAGGTCTGGTCAGCAGGGCTCTAGCCCGCTTGGTGTCCAAGTTGGCGAGGGCCAAGATTCTCTGTGGGAGAGTGAGGTCATGATAAATAGGCATGGGCTGGCAGCAACCAGTTATCATTCCACTAAGTGAAACCTCCTTGATACGCTCAGTTTTCCAAAGAAATCTTTCATTGCTTTTCTTTGTGATGACACAGCAACTCGCTGCCATGAAACCGATTCTAACTCCTATGCTCTGCAGGATGGAGCAAACTGCTGCCGAGGCTCTCAGATGGTCCCTCTTCTTGGAGGAGCAAGTCTGTTTTTCTCTCACAAAGCAGTTGGGAGGTTGGAATCACCAATCTTGTAGTTAGCAGCCTGATGCTAACCCAAAGCCCCAGCAGGGCTCCTTTCGCTTAGGACAGCTTTGAAAAGCTACCTTCACAGATAACTGGCCTCCCTATTGCAAAGGAGCTTTTAGCCTTTTTCTCCATTTGCCCACATGCTACCGCGTGCACTGGAAAATTAGAACATGACATTAAATAAGGAAGATGCTTTGCTACTTTGTTCCTTTGCTACAGAGAAGTCTGAGGCAGAAAATAAATATGAATGTGTTAAAAGTAGTCTACAAACTAAATTACTTCATAACTTAAGTTTTAATATATATATTTCTAATTTAAGTTAAAACAACTCATACAAAGCCCTATTTTTTCCTACCTTCCTCTCTGTGGCCAGAGAAAAACTACCCACTTAGCATGCACTGCAGTTGAGTCATTTCCTGAATTAAATATCTAATGTGGGTTTTGGGGAAGAACTTCAGACTGAAGGAGGACCCAGAAGAAAACAGGGCAGCAGACCTGATTTGTGGTAGTCCGTGCTGGTGTCTCAGGCGTAGCTTCTCGTCTGGCCACTGAGCTAAGGTGGCCAACTCCTTGGGGCAATGTGGGCCCCCACTCCTTATCTCCCACAGCTGCCCCTGCAGGCTGCAAAGGGCATCCTGAGACTGTGCATGGAGCGCCTCCAGGTCTGCTCTCTGGCTCTCTAGCATGCTGACTTCACTTTTGAACATAAGCTCCATTTCCCTTTTCTCCTTCTCAATGTTTTTCTTCATTAGTTCAATTTCCTGCTTGTAGTTTACCTGGAAAGAGAAACATTAGCCCCTGACAATATGACATGGAAACAGCAAGGTTGTCGGGCATGCCAAGGAGCTGAGGCCTGCAGAAGTCAGAGATGAAAAGGCAGCGGTGACATCCCCAAGACTCAGTGCTCAAGATGTAGGCACAGCCTTGTCTGGACCAGTTGGATAACCTCCCGTGGGAGAAGATATTGTCTGGCCGTTGGCTGGCAAGCTCCGTTTAGGTAAGTAACTTGCACCCAGGAGCTCAGAGGTCCCGATGGAAACAGGGTGGCTGGCTCTCTGAGTCCTGAAAGTAGAATGAACGCGGCACATGGCAACTGTGTGCGGACATTCTCTTAGTCACCATTTAAGGAGAGGCAGGAGCTAACTTCATCTGAGAAGACCTTGTCAGCCAGGGTAATCCTGGCTGAGAAACTATGCAGCATCCCACGAGAGGCAAAGCCAAGGATAAGTTATGCTAAGAATGAGGTAGGTGGTGTGAATTCCCGCACAGCAGTTGGCAGGGCTGCACTCAGCATGCCAGCCCCCAGCGACTTTGGGCCAGGCACTGACAGTCATTTCTGCTTGTATTTCCCTCAAACTGTCTTCTTAGTGCCCCCGCTCACCAACCAGAGAAATCCAAGGCAGCTGCCTGGAGAAGGGTCAGCACTAAGCACGGCTCTCTGTGCACAAAAGGAAGCCCCAGGCTCCCCCTCGGGCACCCCTCACACCTACCTTCGTCTCCAGCTGGCTCTTGACGTCTTGGTAACGTTCTTTCACCTGCTCCATCATGAGTTCCGTTTCGAGGCTCACTGGAGTAGGAGCTGTAACGCATGTGAAAAAGCCTGCGAAGAAGAGGAAATCTCAGCTTAGCTCAGTGAGGACATTACAGGTTTCTTACAGCTTTCCTATTCCCAAGGGACAACAAAGCACAGATTCTACATGTGCTTTTTCAAGGGAAAGGCAGTGATGGTGGAGTCCTGCCGCACTGGCGTACAACAGCACGCATCACTGGTGATCTGCTATGTTGTATCCATGTAGAATAAAGGATCTCAAACTTATTTGGTCAGCTGTCCAATTTTCAGAAAAATAGTTATCCAGCAACCCTCTGGCAATTAACTTTTATACAATAGCCCATCCCTAATCCAGGATAGGGTGTAGGTTATTTGCTTTGGCAGCTCCCACGGATTATTCCAGTGCCCCCCAGGGGGCAGCATTGCCCACGTTAGGAAACACTCATTTAGAACCATTTCACACTTTCACCAGAACAGATTGCTCAGGAGGCTCCTGCAGCCCATCACACCCTTCAAGTTCCTACAAAGTGGCAGTGATATCGTGTGAAGGGACTTCAAAAAACCTCCAGAACACGGAAGAAAAAGATAATGGAATTGTCCATGAATGTAAGGCCTCCTTGTACTTCACTTCAAGTTTATTCCCTGGTGATGCCAGGATCATAGAGGAGGTGGGGAGATGGAAGAAGTGGGGTGACCTGGTGACACATGCCTCTGGGCAGTGTGATGCCTGGGAATGAGCCTCACTGTGTGTGAAGGTGGCCAGACACACCTCATGGCCTGTTTATTAGCTAAAGACTTCAAATTGGCCTCCTCCTCCTCCACATTATTATATCACACAAATAATGCTGGGTTTCAGGATATGTAGGAGCTCTGGTGGCATGGTGTTTATGCATTGGACTGTGATCTGAAATGTCAGCAGTTTGAAACCACCATCAAGAGTTACAGTCTCAGAAACCCACAGGGGCAGGTCTCCCATGTCCTATAGGGTCATTATGAGTTGGCATCAACTTGATGGCAGTAAGTCTGTGTGTTGCTCGATAAACTGGTCAGATGATTGCTGAAGCCAAAATGGGTGCATAAGCAAATGTGGTTGAAAAAAGCTGATGGTGCCTGGTTATTAATAGCATATGGGGTCTTAGATGCTTTGCAGTTAAATAAGTGCCCAACTAGCAGGTAAGAAACAGCCCACAAGGAAGCACACCAGCCTGTGTGATCATGAGGTGTTGAGGAGAAATGGTATCAGAAGTTCAAAAGATAAGCAACCAAATTGATGTGAAGGGGCATGGATGTAGTAGAGACCCAGAAATCACAGCCCCTCTGGTAATTGGACAGTCACGCTCAGAAGGGACACAGGAAGGGATGATAAATCCAGGGTGTGGTATAGCACTGATGAACTACATAATTATCCTCTAGTTCCTTAATATTCCCTCCCCTTATGATTATGGTTTTTATTTGTTTTGCCTCTTTAATCATATCAGATTTGATGCAGGCTCATCGTATATTTAATATCATTTGATACATGAAAGCTAAGATAGATAACCCTTCAGAAACAATAAATGGAGTAACGGTTCCCTGAGGGTACGGGAAGGGGGGAGGAGATAACAGGGAGCTGAGAGCACTGATGACTGAATAACCCCACTCAATGGGATCGAACAACAGAATTGTATGTGAATGGATATATTGGATGTGCAAGATATGGAAAAAAATAAAGTAAGGTTTCCTGGGGCGGGGTATGGTGGGCAAAGGAGGGAATAAATGGGGAGCAGATATCAAGGAGTTCAAGAAAAAGAAAATGTTTTGAAACGGATTGTGGCAGCAACTGTACAACACTGTTTGATATGATTTAACTATGGAATGTTATACTTGTAAGATCTCCCAACAAAATGATTTTAAAATACAATAATAATAATAATAATAATAATAAATAAAGCAGTCAGGCACATTCCATACGTGTGGAATGAGGAATGGTGCTTGAGAGCACTGCAAGGACTCGCTTTCCGACCTGAATCACCACTCCGCACACCAGGCACACAAGGCACATCTTTGAACTACGTGTGTTGCTAGGGCTTGGAAGAGAGCTGGTCTGAGACTCAGAATTGCATTTATGCCATGACTCAGTCTTCATTTTGCAGTGTCAAGGATGGGACGTGGCAAAGTCATCCTCTACTCTCATTGTCACCCTGAAAATGGTGACAAACTTTGACATAAGGGACAAGACAAAAACCTGAATGAGAACCTCTGGAAAGAATTACTTTGCCTTGGAAACTGAGAACTGTCAACTTGCGCAGTCACCTGGGCTGACAGGAGGTCCGTGAGGCTGGACAGTCCACATCACTAGGCTTACTGCAACCCAGCTTCTTACTATTCTCTCAGCAGCAGACAAACATCGGAAGGGTCAACTGAGCCTTGGTGCTGCTTCTAAAATGGTTTCCATCAGAGGGATGGGAGGACAGTACATAAAAAGGCCACATTGTGAAACTGCTAGGTTTCATTAGCGATGGCATGAAGCCTAGGTCTGTGATCTGGTGCCGCAGTCCCCAGTCTCGAGCAGACCCAAGACTTCAGGGCCTTGTCTCCCAGGTTTTGGGTCAGTGGTTCGTGCTGAGGGCCATAAATTCTGTGTAGTTGAGGGGACACAGTGTCCATTTCCCTGGGGATGGCTGACCTGTCTGTTGTGTGGAAGAATACGTAGGATGCCTTAAATGGATGTCACAGCACCCTTGGCATCTCTGGATATGGTGCAGCTGGCTGTGTCAGGCTCCATCCCACATTTCCCAAATGAGTCTAATGGCCTTTGGCTGTTGACTCACAGGATTTCAAGACACCAATCTGCCATTTGCAGGTGAGCAGGTTATGTTGGGGTCCAAAGACGCTCTACCCACATTCAGAGAAAACTTAAGGTTCCCAGGTTGGCTCTTTTAGCTATAATTCATTTACATTTTATTAAATAAATAGCTTTAGAGCACTACAAAACTGGGAGGGAGGAGGATGCAAAATGCTCGACTGCCAAAGATCCACAGGTCAGTGTCCACAGATCTCCCTGGGGTGAGGGAGTGGCCTGTAGTGTCCACAGATCTCCCTGGGGTGAGGGAGTGGCCAAAACTTAGCACACAAAACCACTGTGTATCAGAGCTTTGGCAGCAGGGCTGAGAGACTTGCCACGGTGTCTGCTGATGCACAGTTGGGGGCACTGATCCAAGAACCAACCCCTGGCTATACAGGACTATGACAAAACTCTAGGGCAGCTGTGTTACCTCCTTGTTCTTGTCTTTTGAAGGAGCTGAGATTAATCAAACACAGTCTACACTGTAGGTGGAATTTGTCATAAACCTCAGCACTAAGAGGATCCTGAAGCCAGAGATATCTACTTTTAAGCAGATATGCACGCCTATGCACACAGGTCCCAACTGCTTCCAGTGCTTGACCTGTGTCCTGCGCAGGCGCCGCTGGCACAGGTCTATTCTGACGAATTCTGACACTCAAGGGGACAAATCTCAAGCTCTCTCTGAACATCAGGGAGTCATTAATATGTTTTAGATATAATTTATCTCTTTTATTAAAAGAGTTTTCACATCAACCAGCTTACAGCTCAGAGGACAATCTGTATAGAGACTGGTCTGTGACCTGGGCAAAGGAAATATAGCTCCTTTATTTACTGTCACATACCCTCACTCTCTCTGTCTCTAGCCTATGCTGAAACCTCACCACCAAGTCCCTTCATCTTAATCACAACTCTGGAGGTGGCTTTGGAACATCTACGAGTGATGGACATGCCTCTCATGAGGTCATTGTGAGATCACATAACTGCTGCCATTTCATTACAGTTGATAAAGCCCCCATCCCCTTCCATAAATTCCCAGCTACAAGGAACTCAGCCGGGTGGTGCCAGTGTGTCTGGGGCAGGTGTTTGTGCCTCAATATACCCTATGATGCTTGGAAGTGGCCCATGACACAAACTACGGGTAGGTCTGAGAGATAGCCCAGTTTGCTGGAACAAGGACTCCACCCTTTCCCCAAGAAGATCCTCTACCTTCGGAGCAATCTGCTGGGGGCAGGCATCCATCTGGCCGGAAACTAGATGGGCTACTCTGTGTCTTGTGCATCCATGTCTGTAGGCCTTCCAGCGCAGCCTGCAACTCATCATTGCGGTCCTGCAGGTCCCATAAGCAGAGTAGAGATGGCCCTACAATCCCCATGCTACACAGCAAGGCCCAAGGAGCAATGCAGCACCGCAGGGTCTGCAGGATGCCCAGTGGAAAGGAAATTCAATTCCTGACAGCAAACATGTAACATTCAAACTATAAGTTTCCAACTATGCAGTGAGTTAAACATGACAGGGATAATTCAGCTTTCTTAAATCCTACATCGCCTTCTATCACTAGAATCATAGCAGGGGCTAAATTTTTTTTTAAGTGAAGTGAATGTGGAGGAGAAATGCAGATCACCAACATCTGACTCAACAGGAATGTGTGCAAGTCCACCACAGTGATGGGGTGTGGGCAAGAAAAGCAACTCACTGGTGTCCTTTCTCCAGAGAGTTCTGCAGCTTTGACTGTCAAGGCGTTGCCATCATCTTAAAACAAAATGCCACCCAGCCGAGCAGAAAGGCCACATGGATGGCTGAGGCCCAATGAGGCACATAGAGTGGGGGCTGCAGGACAGACAGGCAATGCTGGGAGGCTGCCCTGAATCTGCACCTGGCTGCAGTGGTCTGTCTGCACAGGAGTTGAGGAAATGCACTGTAAAAAGCACACTTGGTTGCCAGGGTTTAGAGGCGAATCTCCCAAGACACAGCTCTCACTTGTAGATTTAAGGGTAAGAAGGCAAGAAGCACCTGTCTGTGGGACTATCGTGGTGTGAAGTCTCTTGGCATGGCTCTTCTGTCTAGATCTTTGTGATTCCCATTGATGATTAGGTGGGACTTTGCAAATAGGGCATGTCTAACACAAAACAGAGTGGACTGGTTCATTTTCGTTGCCACTTCCCTGGCCATAGGGATGTGTTATCTTAGAACAGGAACAGAGAGGAATCCCATGAACTTAAGGGATAAAGAACTACCAGTGGAGAACAAATGAGATCTCTGTCTAAAGACAAGAGGAACCAGAGGCTGTGAAACAGAAATTACTGGACAGACTGAAAGAACAAGGCAAAGTCAGAGGCTGAGGCAAGGAGACACGAGACAGAATTGAAGAGCAACACAGAGACTAAGGACTAGAGAAAGACTTGATTGAGGCGAGATGATACTGTGGACCAATGAGTGTATCCTTAGTGTTTTCTGATCTTGGCTTGTAGTAACCCATTAAGTTCTCTAAAAAGCTCCCTTAATTGTGAGTATTGCCTGTGAGCTCTGTGCGACCAGTGCAATGGATTATAGAACACAGCACAAAAGTAGAATGCTGTGGAAGAAACAGTTACTATCAGAAAAGGGTAAAGAATGATGGAGGGTGGAGGCATGCCTGATCTCTATTTTGTGGCAATCGGCCTTGATTGAAGGAGCTACGTAGGATTCTTCTCCTTGATGTAGCCAGAGGTCAGCTATGCACTCCATGCGGTTTACTCAGGGACCCTAGATCCCTTCGTGAAGGAATGTGAGGTGTGTGGTCACTTTCCCTTTTGTGCACCTGGGGATGGGGGACTTGGGACTCTTCAGACCTAATGAATACGGCAGCAGTGCTCCCAGGGACTATAGGAGTATGATTCTACCTGGTTTCTCCTTTAGGAAACGTACTCTGGAGGGACACTAGACATTGAACTGCGAAGAAGCCCAAACTGGCCCATCAGGCAGCCACATGGTAAGCGAGCTTTCAGACATTTCTGGTCTAGCCAGTAAGGTGTGTAGCTGAGGCCCCGGCATCATAGGGCAGAGAAGAAACATGTTTGTTATGCTATGTCTGAGTTCCTTCCCACAAAATATAAAATCTATGAGCATATTTAATTGCTATTTTAGGCCATTAAGTGTTGGCGATAATTTCTTATGGAGCCATAGTAACTGGAATAACATGTATGAGTGAGTCACAAATAGCTCATGGAAATAGGATTAAAAGGTAAAGGAATTTTCCATGAATTTTTGAAGCCCTTTTTCTGTAATTTACAAAGGTAAATTACAGTCTCTTGAGGGGAAAAGTATATTAATTTTAAGTGGGAGAGAAAAAAAAGTTCTCACAAAAATCTGTTAAGAAATGGATGGTAGAGACTTCCAGGAAGATGGCGACTGAGTAACACATAGCAGAGGAACTCCACAGAAATCTGTGCAGGAGAGTCACTAAGAGGGAAATTCCACACCGCCAGGTCGCAGAAGGAGCATCAGAAAGATAAGTAGGCAGAGATCCAATAGGTTTTAAGGAGCTGGGTCTTTTGGCTTACCACAATGGAGGCCAGCTAGGGTTTGACCTTAGCCTAAGGTGACCAGACGTACCGCTTTTTAAACATTTTTTCTCGTGTCTATGGTGTTTTTAAAAAGTCCCAATTTTTGGAAAGAATGGACAACAAGTGAGGGTATGTACGGTTTTTGGCTGCCATGTGGCAATTTCACCAGGATATGAGTTTTATCAATGGTGTCCCGCTATACCAATGTTAAAATCTGGTTACCTTACCTTGGCCCGGCCACTGTCTTGGCTGGAGCCAGGATCATTTGTAGCCAACACAGGGGCTTTATCTCAACACAGCCACAGTTTGACACCATCTCAGGGCAGGGATTAAACCCCTGCACCCCCATGGTCAAGGATCAGGTTCATTTATATTGATGCTTCAGTTTCCCTCTCTTCTCTCTATTCCCCCCTATCCCCCTGTCTCAGTGGGCTGTTTTTTTCCTTCTCTTTTTCTCTTCCCCTTTCTCTCACACAGCACTGCCAACATCCTGACCACTACCCTTAGCCTAGGGCATTAATGCCTGCACTCAACCCTGCTGGGCGAGCTCCTCCCTCTGCAGCATAACCGGAAGCTGGGAAAGCCCACCCACACTCCAACAGGGGATATCCTGCCCAACTTCTTCCCTGGAAAAGCCCACCTGCCGGTCCTCTGTAGTGCTTAAGACATGGCTGGAGAAATTCGGCACCCCTTCTTTGGGGGAAATCCTGCCTGTGTGCCTTGGGGAGCTCCTATCCATCCTCTGTGGTCCCACGTTACTGAGGGAGCTTCCTCCCGCCTGCTGTAGTGCCTCACAGACTAAGAAAGCTTATCAAACACTCACCAGCTTTCCACGGAGCAGTGGGAACCTCTGCCTAACCTATGCAGTGATCTACCTGATCAGGGAAATTCCGCCCACCATTCACGGTGCTCTATACCAAAGCAGGCAACCAACCAGATTTCTGTGACACTCCTGTTGCAGCGGGCACCTTTGCATGCCACCTGTGGCAACCCAAGCCGTCATGGGCCACACCATCATGGATTCTTGTGAGATCACCCAGTAAAGCACCATCCTCGTGGATCCACAACAACCCAACCAGCATCTCCGGAGAGGCCCATCCAACTTGTTGACTAGGGAAAGAGTGAAGCCACAGGAGGATAAAGTGGTTGGCTAATTCCATAGTGAAATTAGCTGTAGCAGTTCGAAGAAGCTTTCCTACGAGTCTCCCAGAGAGAGCCAGTGCTCTTTGACTCCCTGAAAAATGGCACCTGGCTCCTCTAAAACAAACAGCAATCAGGCCCAATGACCTCAACAAAAAAACATGAGAAACAAACTTCAATGGCAGAGATGTCCTGAACCGAACGACATGCATAGAAGAAGCAGATATTTATCTGCCACATAAAGAATTTTTCAGAATACTTCTTGCTGTAATACAGGATATGAGAAAAACAATACAGAAAAAAGATGAAATGAAAGAGGAGATTAAGTCCATACACCAAAGGGAAATACAAGAGATCAGGGAAGAGATAACAAAAACTAGTAGCAGACACGCAGACCTCGAGAATCGACTGGAGGAGGCAGATAATTGCACCAGTGACCTAGAGGACAGCCAAGGAGACTTTAAATGCGAACAAAAATCTAATAAGATCATTAGTGAAGATGAAGAGAACCTAAAAGCTAGGTCTGATGCTATGAAGTGGAACAACATTAGAATTATTGGATTACCAGAGGAAGACACCACAAAGAAGTCAACTGCAACAGAGAGGAAATTCTTGGAGGAAAACTTCCCGAGCTTAATGAATGAAAACCTGGCAACCATTCAGGAAGCTGAAAGAACACCAGTCAGATTGAAACCCAAGAAGAAATCAAGGCACATCATACTTACTATCCAACTTTGAGGAAAAGGAGAAAATCATGAGAAGAGCTAGGGAAAAACAAGCAATCACATAGTTTCCCAAATAAGAATATGCTCAGACCTATCATGTTTCCCCAAAAGTCAGACATCCCCCCAAAATAAGACCTACTTACAGTTTTGCCTCGGGCTGAAATATAAGGCATCTCCCAAAAATAAGACCTCCCCAAAAATCAGCATCCCCGAAGCTACCGTAACTCTGGACTCTGGATCATAGTGGTGGGCACCACCACGCAGCTCACTATTGGCTGCAGCGCAGTCAGAGCAGACAGGTAGTACGAGGTCTCTTTTAATAAAACAATAAACAATAAACGTGTACCACATTCTTCTCCATGGAAAAATAAGATATCCCCTGAAAATAAGACCTAGTGCATCTTTGGGAGCAAAAATTAATATAAGACACTGTCTTATTTTCGGGGAAACAGGGTATCAGAGAACACTATGAAGAAGAGGAGAGAGTTGTTGAGTAACATTGCAAAAATTGAAGGAAAATAATGCAAACCCAAGAATACTCTACACAGCCAAATTACTGATCAAGATAGATGAAGAAGTAATTGTCTTGTTAGAGAAGGAAAAACTCAAAGAATACATTAGAAGAAACCCAGCCTGGATCCTTGTCGATCCAGTATAGGCAGAAGAACAGCACTCACCAAGCATAAGTAAGAGACTGCCACAGAGAACAACCTCACCCAGAGGGAAACAAAGAGAAAACAGCCCCCAAGATAGCATTGGATTAAGGGTGAAAAGAAGTCAAGAATGAAACACACACACACACACACACACACACACACACACACACACACACTACATTAAAAAGAAAGGGAGGTGGGAAAACACCCAACACAAAAGGTGTAAGATGACATCACAGAGTCCACGGATGGAAATAATACCCCTGAATATCTATGAACTAAACTCAGGCATTAAAGACTGAGGCTAGCAGACTAGTTTAGACTAGTTTAGAAATACAACTAATCAATCTGCTGCCAACAGGAGACACGTGTCAAGACTACAAACAAAACTAGGCTGAGAATCAAATGCTGGAGAAAAACATACCAAAGAAACAGCAACTAAAAAAAAACCAAGGGTTGCAATCGTAATCTTGGATAAAATGACCTCAAAGTGCAAACCATAAAAAGAGATGAGGAACACTATATAATGCTCAAGGGAGCAGTAGGCAAAGAACCACTAAGCATTGTAAACATATTCCCCAAATGACAGACCTGCTGAATACGTCAAACAAATGCTTCAAAATATGAAAAAGGAAGTCACAGCCTCAACAATTATAGTAGGTGACTTCAACACACTACTCTCTGAGAAAGAAATATCACAGGGAAAGAAATTCAACAAGGAGGCCAGAGATCTAAACACTACAATTAGTCAATTTGACCTGATATATATTTACAGAGCTTTTCATGAAAATACAAAATATTTCACATTCTTTTCAAGCCCACATAGCACATATTCGAAGATAGACCACATGCTGGGGCATAAGTCAAATCTGCATAAATTTAAGCACATTGATATCATATAGACTTCTCTCACTGACCACTGTACCATAAGGCTGGAAATCAGCAAAAGGAAGATGAATAAAACAAGGCAAACAATTGGAGGATGAATAACTCTCTACTGAAAAAGGAGTGTGTACTGGCTCAGATCATAGATGAAATTAGGAAATTTCTAGAAACCAATGAGAATGAGAATAAGAATAAGACGTACCAAAACTTATGGGACACAGCAAACGCAGTTATCAGAGGAAGTTTCATAGCAATACATGCACACCTGAGAAAGGAAGAAAGCCATATGATTGATATGCTGGCACAAAATTTAGAGCAACTAGGGCTGAGTCAACAGCACCATCGTGCTAATAGCAAAAGAAAAGAAATAATAAAAATCAGGGCTGAGATTTAGGAGAGGGAAAATAAGAAAACTATGGAAAAAATTAATGCTGCTAAAAGTTGGTTCTTTGAAAAGATAAACAGAATCAACATATCGTGGGTAAACCTAACCAAAGAAAGACGGGAACAAATTTCAATAGCAAGAATGAGGGATGAAAGAGGGGACATTACAACAGACTCTAATGAATTCAAAATGATAATTAAAGAGTATTACGAAGGACTGTACTCCAATGAATTCAACAACTTGGAAGACATGGTCAAATTTTGAAAAACAATCCCTCCCTCGAATGTCCCAGAGGAACATCAAGAATGTCAATAGACCCATAGCAATAGAAGAAATAGACAAGGATATCAAGGGATTACCAACCCCAAATTCCCTGGACCAGATGGCTTCACAGGACAATTCTACCAAGCATTTAGGGAAGAAATGACACCAATCCTACACAAAATCTTCCAGAACCTAGAAAAGACGGCAACCTCTTGAAGCAAGTATAAATATGATACCCAAACAGGGCAGGAATCCTACCAGAATTGAGAACTACAGACCAATATTCTTAATGAACACAGATGCAAAAATTGTTAACAAAATACTTGCCAATAGAATACAAATGTATATAAAACGAATACCATATATACTTGAATATAAGCCGACCTGAGTATAAGCCTAGGTACCTAGTTATTACCTGGGAAACTAGAAAAACTGATGACTTGAGTATAAGCCTAGGGTGGGAAATGCAGGATGTGAATTAACACAGAGACCAGAGGGGAGAGACGGAGCGCAGCCACGGACACATCCTGACCAGTTCAGCTGCCAGCGTAAGTGAATCACTATGGGTGCTTCTGCAAATTGGAGCCTTCCACGTCATAGGATGGCTCTGATTGGTTAGATGTGAGTAACAAACATTCAAAGCCCTGCAGTATCAGTGGGGCTTTGAATGAACAGCGGAGGAACGACAATCACCTGTGAGATATTACACCTCGTATAAGTTAAACTCCAGTTTTTCAGCACATCTTTTGTGCTGAAAAATTCAGCTTATACACGAGTATATATGGTAATTCACCATGACCAAGCAAGATTCATACCAGGGATAGTTCAACATACGAAAGACCATTAGTATCATGTGCCACATTGACATGAAAAACTCTAAGAACCACATGATAATATTGATAGATGTGGAAAAAGCATTCGACAACATCCAACACCAATTCCTTTTTAAGACACGTCAGGAGATAGGAATGGAAGGACAATTCCTCAAGACAATACAAGCTATATATGAAGAACCAACAGCCAACATGGTAGTCAATGCAGAAAAGAGGAACACAATTCCACAGAAAAAGGGTCCAGACAAGGATGCCCCTCGTCCCCACTCTTATTTAACATCGTACTGGAGGTTTTAGCTCACAGCATAAGGCAAAGGAGAGACATCAAAGGTATTCGTCTGGGGAAGGAAGAGGTAAAACTATAGTTATATGTAGATGACATGATTTTATAAATGGAAAATCCCAAAAGATCCAAAAGGGGCAGAGTGGCAGGATACAAGATCAACAAACAGAAGTCCACTGGACTGCTATACATATCAGCTAAAATAACAGAAGAGGAGGTCAAAAAGGTGGTACCCATCACAATAGCCAAGCACAAATTAAAATATCTAGGGAAATAGCAGACTAAAAGAACAAAAGATTTATATGAGGAAAACTATGGAACACTATTGCAAGAAACCAAGAGTGATTCAACAAATGGGAGAATATCCCATTTTTGTCGATCAGAAGACTCAATATAGTAAAGATGTCAGTTCTCTCCTAGGCACTATATAACTTTAATGCAATCCTGAGAGAATTACCCTCATCTTTCTTGAAAGAAATGGAAAAACTGATTACCAAATTCATATGGAGAGGGAAGAAGCCCAGAATTAGCAGAGACTCCCTAAGAAGGACACAGTGGGAGGGCTTGCTTTACCTGACTTTAGCACATATTATAATGCCATCATGGTCAAAACTGGGAGGTATTGGTATAATGACAGATACTTAGACTACTGGAAAAGAACTGAAAACCCAGAAATAAAATCATCAGCATACAGACAACTCACTTTTGATAAAGCCCCCAAAATATCAAAAGCAGGTACCCTCTT
Source organism: Tenrec ecaudatus (assembly GCF_050624435.1). NCBI lineage: Eukaryota > Metazoa > Chordata > Mammalia > Afrosoricida > Tenrecidae > Tenrec > Tenrec ecaudatus. The sequence goes on along the minus strand of NW_027458254.1, from coordinate 68,589 downwards.
TAACAAGCGGTGTTGGAAAAAATGGATATCTACCTGCAGAAAAATGAAGCATGACCCTTATCTGACTCCATGCACAAGAATAAACTCAAGGTAAATCACAGACCTTGAGGTAAAACTCCAAACTATTAGGTCCATCAATAAGGGAACTGGGACCAATCTGAGAATTTTGGCACTGGGAATACATGGGATAGCAGAAACAGGGAAGGACACAAATGCACATGAGTCACAAATTGACATGTGGGATACACTGAAGATAAAACATCTGTGTACATCAAAATAATTCACCAAGAGAGTAATAAGAGAGCCCTCGGACTGGGAAAACATCTTTAGCCTGACACATCAGACAAAGGCCTTATTACTAAAATCTACAATACTCTGCTAGTTTCCAAAGAGAAAAAAAAACTAATTGCCCACCGAGGAGGTGGGCAAAGGACCTGAACAGCAGTTCCACAAGGGTACAAATCCGAATGCAAGGAGTTGGAAACAACCCAAATTTCCACCAACAAATGATTGGATTAAAAAACAGTGGTATATACATACAATGGAGTACTACACATCACTAAAAAGCAGTGATGACAAATACTAAGAGGACGCCTGGCCCTCCCACCAGAAGAACTTATTTCAAAAGACGGCATTGAATCTGCAGCTCCAGGAGAGGGACATATCTGATGGGAGCACATGGGTGATGATGAAGGGGGAGGAGGAGAAAGTGGAGCACATCCTGGCCCACCAGGTCTTGAGGACGATTATCCCGATTAGAGCAGCCAGTCCACAGAGAGGACCACATGGCCAGCCCCACTATGAGACATGACGCCCCTCACTGACCCATAGCTCTACCGGGGACAACACTGGAGACACAGTGTGGGAACTACGCCTGATCTGATCCCGCCACACCGAGGCAAAACACTAAGGGGGTGCAACAGAATAGCAAGGGAATGGAACGGCGAGGTCCTCAGGGAATGATGAAGGTGGACTTTGGGGCTAGGGTGTGGTACCCCAATTGATTGAACTGGAAAACACTCCTAAAGGCCAACACACAATCCTTGAACTAACTACAAACTTTTCTTTCTTGTGTTTTTTTTTTGTCATTGATTTATTGTTGTTGGTTGGTTGTATATTGTTCCTTGGTATTTTTATGTCTTGTTTTTGTGCATGTTATTATCTCCGCTGGTCTTTCTAAATAAGATAGGCTGGATGAACAATCTGGAGGATAAAACAACAGGACCGACAGTTCAGGAGGGACATAGGAGAGGTGGGGGAAAAGGTAGTGGTGTTAACAAACCCAGGGACAAGGGAACAAGTGATCTAAATCAGTGGTGAGGAGGGGCTGGGAGGCCTGGTAGGGCATGATCAAGGGTAATGTAACAAAGAGGATTTGCTGAAACCCTGGTCGGGACTGAGCATGATAGTGGGACAGAAGGAAAGTCAAGGGAAATAGAGGAAAGAGCTAGGAGACAAAGGGCATTTATAGAGGTTTAGATAAAGACATGTATATATGCAAATATATTTATATATGAGGATGGGTAAATAGATCTATGTGCATATATTTATACGTTTAGTATTAAGGTAGCAGAAGGACATTGGGCCTCCACTCAAGTACTCCCTTAATGCAAGAATACTTTCTTCTATTAAATTGACATTCTGTGATGCTGACCTTTTCAACGCAACTGCTGAAGACAAAGCGGGTGCATAAGCAAATGTGGTGAATAAAGCTGATGGTGCCCGGCTATCAAAAGATATAACGTCTGGGGTCTTAAAGGATTGAAGATAAACAAGTGGTCATCTAGCTCTGAAGCAACAAAGCCCACATGGAAGACGCACACCAGCTTGTGTGATCACAAGGTGCCAAAGGGATCAGTTATCAGGCATCAAAGAACAAAAAATCATAACATTTTGTGCTTGCCTCCATGATATGATCGCTGAAGACAAATGGGTGCATAAGCAAATGTGGCAAAGAAAGCTGGTGGTGCCTGGATATCAAAAGGCATAGCGTCTGGTGTCTTAAAGGCAAACAAGCAGCCACTTAGCTCAGAAGCAACAAAGCCCACATGGAAGAACCACACCATCCCGTGCGATCACAAGGTGTTGAAGGGATCAGGTATCAGGCATCATCAGAACAAAAAATCTTACCATAGTGAATGAGGTAGGGGGGCGGGGTGCAGATTGGAGATCCAAAGCCCATTTGTCAGTCACCGGAATCCCCTTGCAGAGGGGTGTAGGGGAGGAGGCGAGCCAGTCAAGGTGTGATGTAGCAACAATGAAAAATACAACTTTCCTCTAGTTCCTAAATGCTTCATCCTCCTGCACTATCATGATCTGATTTCTACCTTGCAAGTCTGGCTAGACCAGAGGATGTACACTGGTGCAGATAGGAACCAGAAACATAGGGAAACCAGGGTGGATGAGCTCTTCAGGTCCAGTGGTGAGAGTGGCACTACTAGACGCATAGAGGGAGAGTAGGTTGGAAAGGAGGAATCGATTTCAAGGATCTGCATTTGACCTTGTTACTAGGGGGTGGACAACAGAAAAGTGGGTGAAGGGAGATGTCGGACAAGGCAAGATATGACAAAATAATAATTTATAAATTATCCAGGGTTCATGAGGGAGGGGGAAGTGGGGATGGAGGGGACAAAATGAGGACCTGATGCCAAGCGCTTAAGTGGAGAGGAAATGTTTTGAGAATGATGAGGGCAATGAATGTACAAATGTGCTCTACACAACTGATGTATGTATGAATTGTGATAAGAGTTGTGTGAACTCCTAATAAAACAATTAGGCCTCCACTTACTCAATGCAAGAACACTTTGTTCTATTAAATTGTCATTCCAGGATGCATACATTCCCGACATGATTGCTGAAGAAAAATGTGTGCATAAGCAAATGTGGTGAAGAAGGCTGATGGTACGTGGCTATCAAAGCGTCTGGGATCTTAAAGCGTTGAAGATAAACAAGCAGCCATCTAGCTGAGAAGCATCAAAGCCAACATGGAAGAAGCACACAGCCTGTCTGACCACAAGGTGCAGAAGGGACTGGTTATCAGACATGAAAGAACTAAAAATCATATCAATGGGTGCCCACCTCCCTGATACGATCAATGAAGACAAACGTGTGTGTAAGCAACTGTAGTCAAGAAAAGTGATGGTGCCCAGCTATCAAAAGATATAGCGTCTGTGTTCTTAAAGGTTCTAAGATAAACAAGTGGCCATCTAGCTCAAAAGCAATAAAACCCACATGGAAGAAACACACCAGCCTGTGTGACCACGAGCTGTCGAAGGGATCAGGTTTCAAGCATCAAGGAACAAAAGATCATATCATTGAAAATGTGGGTGAGTGCAGAGTGGAGACTCAAAGCCCATTGGTAGCCAATCGGACACCCCTTAGTGAAGGGTTGTGGGGAAGAGATGAACCAGTCAGAGTGCAGGGTAGCAGCGATGAAACATATAACTTTCCTCTAGTTCTTAAATACTTCCTCTCCTCCACTATCATGATCCCAATTCTACCTTACAAATCTGGCTAGACCAGAGGATGTACATTGGTACAGATAGCAACTGGAAACACAGGGAATCCAGGACAGATGACTCATTCAGGACCAGTGGTGAGAGTGGCGATGCCTGGAGGGTGGAGAGAATGTGGGGTGGATAGGGGGAACTGATTACAAGAATCTACATATAGTCTCCTCCCTGGGGGAGGGACAGTTGAGAAGAAGGCGGTGGGAGACATCGGACAGTGTAGTATATGACAAAGTAATCATAATTTATTAATGATGAAGGGTTCATGAGGTAGGGGACAGTGGGGAGGGAGGGGGAAAATAAGCAGCAGATATTAAGGGCTCAAATAGAAGGCAAATGTTTTGAGGATGATGATGGCAACAAATGTACATATGTTCTTGACACAATGGATCAAGAACATATTGTGATAAGAATTCTATGAGCCCCCAATAAAATGATTAAAAAAATAAGAAAAAAAGGAGTGATGAATGCATGAAGCACATTGGAAAGAATTGGAGGAAATTATACTAAGCGAAGTAAGCCAAGCAGAAAATGAGAAGTACTATATGAGTCTGATGAGGAAAGCTTAAAAAAAAAAGTGCAAAACGGGCTTAGGGAAAAAACTATTGTATATAAACATTCCTGGGTTCAGGTTCAGGGAGTATGGCAGGGACCAGACCAAATCCAGGAATACATATGGTAGACAACTAAAAAGGAAGGGGAAAGAGAGAAAAAACAAAAACAAATGAGTAGTTGGGGAACAGGGCACTAACTCCCCCAAGGGGAGTGTATTATTCATATCTTCTCAGGGAAAGAGGGACCAGACTACAAAGCGGTGCTCTAAGATGTGAATGCAACATACTGGCATGAAGCAGGGAACCAGTAGAGGGGTCTGAGAGACAGGCCCCAATCCCAACTATGTGGACAACCACCCCTGCCCCCTGAAGAATTTACCTTAGGGGCAGCACTGAAGCTACAGCTCAGGGAGAGGGACATGTCTGATCAGAGCACACAGGAGCAAATGAGGGGGGAGGAAGAGAGAGTGGAGCACATCCTGGCCCACCAAGACTTGAAGATGATATCCCTGCTCAGAGCAGCCAATAGCTAGAGAGGGCCATATGGTCAACCCCACTATGAGACATGACATCCCTCACTGGCCCATAGCCCTATAGGGGACAACACTGGATACACAGTGAGGGAATTATGCCTGATCAGACCCCACCACACCGAGGCAAAACACTAAAGGCGTGCAACAGAACAGCAAGGGGAGCAGAGCAAGGACGTCTCGAGGGAATACCAAAAATAGACTTTGGGGCCATGGTGTGGCACTCCATCAGACTCCACCAGAAAACACTCCTAAATGTCAATAGACCTTGAGCTATTTTCTTTTTTGTTGCTTTGTTTTGCTCTGTCTTGGTTTGTGCATAGTATTATCTCTGCAGGTCTGTCTAGATAAAAGAGTCTGGATAAACAATCTGGAGGAGAAAACAACAGGACCGAAGGTTCCAGGGGACATAGTAGAGGGAGAGGTGGGGGAAAGGAAGTGGTGTTAATAAATCCCAGGGACAATGGAATAACAAGTGATCCAAAATCAGTGATGAGGAGGGTGTAAAAGGCCTGGTAGGGCTTGTTCAAGGGTAATGTAACTGAGAGGAATTACTGAAACCCAAATGAAGGCTGAGCATGATAGTGGGACAAGATAAAAGTAAAAGGAAATAGAGGAAAGAACTAGAAGGCAAAGGACATTTATAGAGGTCTAAATACAGGCATGTACATATGCAAACATATTTATATATGACAATGGGGAAATAATCGATCTATGTGCATATATTTATAGTATTAACGTAGCAGATGGACATTGGGCCTCTACTCAAGTACTCCCTCAATGCAAGAACACTTGTTCTATTAAACTGGCATTCCATAAGGCTCACCTTCCCAACACGATCGCTGAAGACAACACAGGTGCGTAAGCAAATGTGGTGAAGAAAGCTGGTAGTGCCTGGCTATCAAAAGATATAGCACCTAGGGTCTTAATGGCTTAAAAATAAAGAGGCCATTTAGCTGAGAAGCAATAAATCCCACATGGAAGAAGCACACTACCCTGTGTGATCATGAGATGTTGATGGGTTCAGGTATCAGGCATCAAAGAACAAAAATATTATTATCACTGTGAATGAGGGGCAGTGCAGAGTGGGGATCCAAAGCCCATCTGTAGGCAAGTGGAGATCCCCTCACAGAAGGGTCGCAGGGAGGAGATGAGCAAGTCAAGGTGCTGTGTAGCAATGATGAAACATACAACTTTACTCTAGTTTCAATGCTTCCTCCTCCCCACTATCATCATCCCAATTCTACCTTACAAATCCAGCTAGACCAAAGGATGTATACTGGTACACACAGGAACTGGAAACAGAGGCAATCCAGGACAGATGACCCTCTCAGGACCAGTGGTGAGAGCGGCGAAACAGGGAGGGTGGAGGGACGGAGGGGTAGAAAGCAGGAACTGATCACAAGGATCTACATATAACCACCCCCTGGGGGACAGACAACAGAAATGTGGGTGAAGGAAGATGCTGGACAGTGTAAGACATGGCAAAATAATAATAATTTATAAATTTATCAAGGATTCATGAGGGAGAAGGGTTAGGAGGGAGGGGAAAAATGAGGAGCTGATACCAAGGGCTCAAGCAGAAAGAAATATTTTGAGAATGATGATGGCAAGAAATGTACAAATGTGCTTGACACAATGGATGTACGTATGGATTGTGATAAATGTTGTACGGGCCCTCAGTAAAATGATTAAAAAATAAAAAGCAATGGATGGTAATTAAAATAGGAAAAATCCCACAAAGAATGGTGTCTTGCTAGGCACCCGGTTGAGTAGTACTGCCAATCCCATGGGTGTCAGGGTAGAACTGTGCTTCACAGGGTTTTCGATGGTGATTTTTCAGAAGTAGATCACCAGGTCTTTCTTTCAATATCCCTTTCAATGTGGGTGGACTCAAACTGCCAGCCTCGCAGTCGGCAGTGGGATGCGTCAACTGTGTGCACTTGCAGCTCATTTCCCTTTCCACTGGGCAGCACGGATCTTGGAAGCAACATCCACAGTCATATTTATCTGGTGGCCTGCTTCTTGTGTGGTTCTTCTTATATTCCAAATAGGTATTCTGAAAATGTCCACTGCTGATAACAAGTTGATTCTGACTCACAACGACCATATAGGGCAGAGAACTACTTCTTTCGGTTTTTGAGGTGGAAAATCTTTACAGGAACAGACGGCTTCATCTCGCTCCCACAGACTGGCTGATGGGTTTGAACGACTGACCTAGATTTTAACAGCACCCAAACATAGCCACTAAGTAACACTAGGACTCCTTTAGACACATCCACACCACTCAGCAGTGTGAGAAAGCTGATGCCTGATATACAACGAGTCGAAGTCTCTCTGTCTTGAGATTTAGTAACACAAAACCTAGGAGCATAGTCCATTACAACTGGTAGAGATGTGTGGAGCCTGAGCTGGAGCAGCAGGGCCTTAGCACGTCTACTTGGTGGCTCTCTGGAAGGATGGAAGTCAGACTACTGTTTTTAAGTTATCACTTGCTTAAGTGGGTGGCTGTGGATGTTGAAGGTGATAAGGAATCTGGGGAAAGTCTTAAGAAGTAGCAAGTCCACTAAGGTCTATCACAGCATTAAGAACAAAGGACTCTGGGTTTCTTACAGAGGCCACAGAAAGCCATTATCGTGTCCAGCAAAATACACAGCAGAAAAAAGTATCAAACCAAAGATAGCGGGTTACCATCTTATATTTCCTTTTATCAAAGGCAGCCTCACCAGGAAAATCAAGATGGACAGTTGGGAAAAAAAAGAAAAAGCTGAAATGATGCTTAAAGAGAAAGAACATTTGATAAATCCATTGTAGTGTCCACAATAGCAGTAAAAACTGCCACTGAAAGCGATCTGACTAAAATCTTATATTTGCCAAGGGCAGCCTCATCGAGAAAACAAAGATTACCAGCTGAGAGAAAGAGAAAGAAAGTTAAAATGTTAGCTAAATTGGAGGAAAATTCAGCGACAAAGGGAAGAAGCATGGTTTTTGTGCTTTGCAATATGCATTGTAAATTACAGTGAAACTTTACGCTAAAATTTGGAAAAGAATGGGCGCTACGCAGGGGGAAAGGTCATGCTATTTCTCCTTCTGTAGAATGAGTGTAAGACACTGAGTTCAGCCAACAAGCAAGGATATCCCTGTAGCAATGAGCCCATCTGGTAACCTAATCGACCTCAAGAATCATTCTCTTGTCAAATGAACCGGCAGTCATTGGAGAAATGGCTGATTCTGGGGTAAATGGCAGCAATGTACAAGGTAAATCTGGAGTATCTCAGGAACCACGTAATAAAACAACCAAAACAATGATGGTGCAGTGCAAAAACTTAGCAGATAGGTTGACCTGTCTGGCACAATTTGAACACCAGAAATCTAAGCACAGTAATGAATTCTAAACCTTTGGTAATAAATCGGAAATTCTTTAATTCCATAACAACAGGTAAAAACCCACTGCCTTTAAGTTGATTCTGACTGTTCGTGTCCCTATGGGAAGAGTAAAACTGCTCCCCATGGTTTCTTGGTTTCTTTTTTTACCCTAGAGTTCTGAGAGCGTACATGTTTATGGGAGCAATAGCTTGATCTTTCCCCTACAGAGAAAGATGGATGTGAATTGCTGACTTGTGGTTAGCAGTATCACACCAATCTGCACCACCAGGGCTCCTTATACCAATATGTGACACACGCCAACCGATAGATGGCATCGCCCTACTTTAATTAAAAAGGAAACAACAGAAAAGCACTAAGTCAAGGCATTTCTTTGAAACAGGGAAGAAGAGTCCCAAATAACCAGAAGCCTTGGGAATTTGGCAATACCAGACCAGCCCTACATGTACTTAAGGAAGTTTTCTAAATGGAAAGGAAAGAACATTAATCAAACACTCAAATGTACACAAAGGGGGAGGAAGGAGTCAGACAGAGATCTCAGAAAATGAGTACATATTACGACTACTGGATGTAGGGTGCACATTACTGTCACTGGAGGTTCACCAACAGAAAAAGGAGAGGGAACAGTAAACCAGGAATACTTAATATTTCACATTCATTGTTGATTGCATGCTAAATGTTACTGTAATTGCATGTTGTATAGTATAATATTTGTAGTAACCACTAAGAGAATATGTAAAGAGGAATTAAAGCTCATAACAAAAGATGCTAAATACAAAAAATAACAGGAAAATTGACAAAAAGAGAAACCAGATAAAAGAAACTCAAAACCCAATTAGCTAAAAGAATGAAGAAAATGTAAATAGCCAAAATATTTACACAAAAGGCAGAGTGATAGACTGGATAAAAAAATGATTCATCTTTTGTTACCTACACAAAACACACATTCACATTAGGACACAAACTGACTGAAAATAAAGGATGGAAAAAATGTTCCGTGCAACCAGCACCCAAAAAAAGGAGTGTGGTCATACTGATAAAGGCTATTACATAATAAAAGGGCTAATACTTCAAGAAGATTCAACAATTATTAGCATATATTCACCTAACCTGTCCAAAAACATGACACAAACACTAATATCAAAGAAAAAAATTACAGTGCCGCTATTAATATTTGTAGTTTTGAAACCTTCAATTTCAGTTCTCGACAGAACATTTAAAAAGTGAATCAATAAGGACATTAAGAACATAAAGAAAATCATAAGCCAATTTAACTTAGAACACTCCATCCATCATCAGCAGACATTTTCACAGGATAATTTTTCCAGAACCAACTACAGATTATGCCACAAATCTCAAGTTTTAAAACATTAAAATCATACAAAGCATACTTTCTGACCATAATGGTATGAAGTAAGAAATCAATCACAGGAAGAATAAAAATGAATAATTATTATTATACCAAAATTAAATATTGTACGACTAGAAAACAATTTCTCTATGTAAGAAATTAAAAGTGAAATAAAAATATACTTGGTATCAAATATAAAGGAAAGCACAACATACCAAATCCTTTGGGACACAGCACAAACCATTCTCAGAGGGAAATTCATAGCAATACATGCCCATATTTAAAAAGATGGATGAAAATCAATTGTTTAAATGAAAACTTGAACAAAAAGGAAAGGAAGAGCAAGAGGCCAAAGATACTAGCTGAAATGAATAATAAATACCAGTGAGAAAGAAATGAAATAGAATACAGTTAAACAACAGAAAAAAATCAATCAAACCAGAAGTTGGTTCTTTGAAAAGAATCACTGAAACAAACTACTGGATATACTGGGGGGGAGGGGGGAAGGGCAAATAATCAAAAGAAATGAATCTGGAGACAACACAACATATTCATTGAATAAAGAATCATAACACTATGAAAAAGAACTGCAACAGATTTGAAAGTGCTGATGAATGGGACAAATTCCTGAAAATATACGACATACCTAAACTAATATGAATAGAAATAGGTTTAAGCAGAGTAATTATGAAATAAGCAATTCAGAATGTGATTAACCCCCTGCTCCACCCCTTCAAAAAAGACCAAAAATATATATAAAAAGAAAAGTCAATGGCAAGATGGCTTCACTGGGATATTTCATAAAAAATTCAGAAGTGCTGACACCAGTTCTATAGAAACTTTTAAAAACATTAAAGAAAGGGGACTAGAACATGTCCAACTGAACACATACACACAGGTAGATCCTTATGTAACAACCAGGATAGACTAGGCCCTAAGAAAAGACAGGTGGCCTGTGATCTCAGACAATGGCTTGAAAGTGAAGTAAAAGGAGGCTTCCACATATCAGAGACTGTGGGAGCAAGCAGAGAAGGGAAGGAAAGAGCAGGTCCACTGAAGAGGCGCCCAGTGGTCTCCTGCTACCCATCTGTAGCTCCATTCTGCACTGCTGGCTACAGCAACCCAGCTCCACTCCTCAAAGACTATCATTGTGAGCAGGGTCCAAAGCTTCACGTGTAATAAGCACGCAGGTCCCATGTGGCTTCCAGCTCTCCAAGCAAGCTGGCCTGCACAGTTCCCGGAGCATAGGTCCCAAAGGACCAGCCTAGGCTATCCCAAGGACAAACTTGGCACCATGATGGTTTTCCTGAAGATTGCCTGTGCTTTGACGGACTATGTTAAGAAGCTCTAGGCCTTAGGGAAGAATACACTCAAGTACAGTGTTCCTCCCCCTCCCAACTTTTCTTAGTACAGCCTTTTACTGCCCAAAGCCTTTTTTCCCTCTCCCGTCCCTCTTCTATTATTCATTTCTGGCACTACTCAACAAAGTCATCGACTCCCACAAAATCTAGCAGCCCTCCCAACCGTAATACCCGGCCACGATGCTGCAGTGGCAGCAGTCACTCCTGATTCATCAGAAGAAGGATTAACAAATGAACAACACTCAGATCTCAAGGAATTTTCTTAAAAAGAACAGGCTCTGAAACTATCATAAATTGAATTCAGAAAAATGTTGTCATGTACTTTCAACAAAGAGTTTGCGAGAACAATGGTCAGAATAGAAAAGCTAGATATCTTCAACAAAAACCTCTAAAAAGAAATGCAGAAAATATTAAGATAAGAGAATTAGGCAACAATTTAGAAGAACAGAGTAAGAGAATTGAAGAAATGGAAAGCTGAATTGGTGAGTTTGAAGGCATATCTCTTAACTCCAATTTATGAGTGATACAATCAGCTAAAAGAACAAAAGAATCTGAAGAAAACATAAGAATGAAGTGGGATTCTATCCATATAAGAAATTCCGGAATAATACTTCCTTAACAGAACAGAGGAGGAGAAAATAATTCTCCAGGAAGCAGAGAGAACCCAAAACACCACAGATCCCAAAAGAAAACACTGGAACATATTGTCGTTGAAATTTCCAAGACAGAAACAATTAGCAGGCTGAGAACAGCTTGGAAAAATTGTTTTAATTCATTTACAAAAACACTTTTATTGGCATATGACTCACATGCCATACAATAGCTCAACTATATTAAGATAAATTGTAATAATCATTATCACCACAATCAATTTTAGAACATTTTTTCTTTATTGTATTCATGTTATTTCCCCCAACCTCCCCTGCCATAGCCCCCAAAACCATTGTCTATATAGATTTAGTTATCCTGGATTTCATATACAGAAAAATGTATTTTTAAAAGCCTAACAACAATAACAAAGAAAACAGATTAAAAAAAGCTCTAGAAAAGAAAGCAGAGGTTAAAAGGACTGGAATATATTTTAAATGAGTCAAAAGGGAGATGTATAAATTTTAACTTAAATACATCTGCAATAACCAATTTTACAATGCTATCTGTCTGATAACAGGGCTGTTCACATCCCATGGCTCTGGTCAGAGAGGATTCCCCAGAGCTTGCAAATGTTATCCACAACCTTAAAACCAGGTGTTCATAATTGAAGCTGATATCATTCCCTCCTTCAGATTTGAATTTCATGAGTTAAAATCCTAGGACCTTACAGGCTGGTGTGCTTCTTCCACATGGACTTAGTTGATCCCTCACTTAGATGGCTGTTTAAGACCAGCTTTTAAGACCCCAGAGGCTATTTTTTTCTGATAGGTGGGCACCATCTAGTTTCTTCATTACACTTTCCTATAGCATTCATGTCTTGAGTGATTTCTTCATGAGGACGAGCATCAAATAGGGCCATTTCATAAGAACTAATTGTACTTAGATTGAGGCTAGAATTAAGTGCAAGCGCAAAATCCATTCACATATTTATGGTTCATCTGGCTCTGGTTCACCTCAGAGATATAATTGTTATTTTCTGTTAGAGAACATTATCAATCATCCCCTTGGGCATAAGGCAATTTTATTGATAGTGTAGTTAATTTAGCCAATGGTATAGAATTTAAAACAAAAATATGTCTTGTAAATTTAAATTTTATGTTTTCTTCCCATTGTCTCTCTTTTGTTGCCTTTAATAGATATTTTTATTAATTTATTTCTATTACCATCCTTTTTGTCTTTTTTCTCATATTTTTCTGTGTTACCAATGTTCTTAGGAACCAAGACACCGCTCCTCTATCTGTCTCTAGGTGGGTCCGCCCACATGCAGATACACCCACATGTGAGTACCGTGAGTGAACATTGTTACCCATGCTGCACCATGCTTTAAGACAAAATTTCATTTATTTGTCAACAGAAATAAATATTTCAAACAAAACAAAACTCTAAACCAATATCCCTTATGAATATAGGGGCAAAATCTCAAAATCCTGGCCAACAGAATCCAACAATCTATCAAAAAGCTAAGCAAAAGAACCACAGCAGGTGAGATTGGTTCCAGGGATGCAAAGATGGTTTGAAATGAGAAAAATAATGAATGTGATCTACCATATAAAAAAGAAAAACAACCACATGAGCATTTCAATTGATTCAGAAAAGGTATTTGATAATATCTAACAGCCATTCTAGATACAAATACTAAAAAATAGGAATCGAAGGGAAATTCTCAATGAAATCAGGGACATATATGAAAAACCAACTGCCAGCATCTTACTCAATAGGGAGAAACTGAATTTTTTTAAAATCTGGATGAGAAAGGCCAATCAGCTGCAGACAGACATGGACAATGGCCAAAGCCACCAAAGGAAATGGCCCGATGGAAAAATGTCCTAGACAACAAATGGTATGGCCCGGACCCCATATTAATCAGGTCCAGGGGGGCAATTTGTGTTTTTCCACAGAAAGAAGAAAACCCCATCTGGGTGCCAGAGAGACTGGTGAGATTAATTAAGGAGGATGAAGATCGTGCGAGCAGGAAGAATGAAGAAGACGATGATCAACCTAATAATGTTGCTGATACTGATGGTAATATGGACCCCAATAGTTAAAGGAGTTTTTTTATGGGCCATAGCTAAAACTTGGCCTGTACCTATTCCCATACACTCGAATGCGTCAATATTACCCTTATTCTTATCAACGCAATGTGATTTGGGAATACCATGTATTACGCCTAGAGGGGAGCCTCCTAAAGTATATAATGCAAGCAATTTTACATTGGCATATAGTTTGTGTTTTACCACCATCAATACTAGTGCACCTTGGATATCTGTAAGAAATGGATCTTTAGTCAATTGGGTGGATCCTTCTGGAGACTCTACATTTAATAATATTATATCCACCCTTATGAAAGTTGCACAAGGTGCTACAGGTGGAAGTGGCACCTCTGAGAAAGGAAAACGTGTAAATACAACAACACTTATGGTGATTCGTGAAGGATCCAGGACCCCTGGGCCCATTAATGGATCAGTAGTGCCACCTAATGTGACCAGACGTGTCATATTACCTAGTTGCTCACCTGAAAAAAGTTTTCCGCCTACTTTTACTCAATGTCAGTCTCCAAATTATCGGAGCAACCCTATTATACCAGGTTTTGATATGACTCCGACTTTAGGTAAAGCAAAATGGAATAGTAATACTAATACCACTGGTCCTGATAATACCTGGCCATGGTATGAATGGATGGTATATAATCAACGTGGAGCATCTACGACAGTAACTCCTTTTGCAAAAATGTTTGGAATTAATGATACTTTATACAATGTCACTGGTGTATACAATACCACTACAAAGAGGCTGAAAGTAAATACTATGGTTAATATATCAAGAGTGCAATTTCAGCCATCACCTGTTTGTGTCCAGCCCCCATTTTTCTTTCTGTTAACATTCAACTTTAGTCATGCAAATGATACATTTTGGGAAGCTTCATGTAATAGCTTTAGCAGTCAGTGTTGGCTTGCTGAATGTTGGAATGGCTCTGAGCCATTTGCCTTGATAGTAAAGATTCCCACTATGATACCTGTACCGGTTGAAGCAGATCCCAATACTTTTCCTATTGCTACACTTTATAGATATAAAAGAGATTTTGGCATTACCGCAGCAATTATTACAGCTATTACTATCTCAGCTGCAGCAGCGGTTACAGCAGGATTGGCTATGTCTAATCAAGTAATGACAGCAAATGTCATTAGCAATATTACGCAATCTACATCAGAAGCTTTATCTACAGTCCATATGTTGGATGCTCGATTAATGTCTGGTTTACTGTTAGTGAACCAGAGAGTTGATTTATTACAACACCAAGTGGATACTCTTACGAGCATGGTGCAATTAAGTTGAGTTTCTTCAACACCTAATTTGTGCATAACACCTTTAAAATTCTTGAATGAGTCTTCTTTTAGCAGCAAGAATATATCCCAGTATCTTACAGGACAATGGACAGCTGAGCTGGAAGAACTTCAAGAACAACTCCGGATGCAGATTACGACTCTTAATGGCACAAGAATGAAACCCATAACTGTTGGAGATTTTACTTCTTGGCTTTCTACTGCCTTTTCCTACTTTAAAGAGTGGGTGGGGGTGTTTACATTTGCTGCAATAATGTGCTGTGGAGGAGTGTTGTTGCTATGGTTGCTCTGCAAGCTTAAAGCCCAGCAAAAACGTGACAAAGTCATCATCACGCAGGCGCTCTTAGCGATTGAGCGCGGTGGTTCCCATGATCTTTGGCTTTCTTTGTTAAGAGAAAATTAACCCCCATAAGTTGTCAGCTCCTGCACCCCAAGGGAATTGTCCCATTGCACTGGGAAGAGTGACAGAAATTGGATCTTGGTCAGCCCTTGCACCATGTGGAGCTTTGCTCATTGCACACATTAGGGTGACCAGATTTGGGTTTTTATATCCATCTTGATCTCCTGGGGCTGCTGGAGGCTCCGGGATGGATCGATGGACTTTATATCCATCTTGATCTTTTGGAGCTGCTGGAGGCTCTGGAATTGATCGATGGATTAGGCTTAAAATAAAAAAGAAAGGAGGAGATGTGGGAAGCCACAGCTCTCGTGATGTGGGTAGCCGCAGCTCTCGCCGCCATTACTAGATGGCGCCGGGCAGTCAGGGCGGTGGTCCAACTAAGTGATAAACAACCACTTAGCGCATGCGCGATGCTGAGATGACGTAGTCATAACTCCACCCTGGAGTATGCAAACAAAGGTTCTGGCGAACTCACCAATCAATGCATGAGGTTTTGGCAAATGCACCAATCAGGGCACAGCACGTCCCCATAGAGCATATATAAGCAGCAGTAGTTTGGGGTTTCGGGGTCTTTTACCGCATTATGAAAAATTAAATGCTTGTGGAAGAATCCTGTTGTGGTGCGTCTTTTCTTGCTGGCGAGACCTGGCGCGCGACAATCATGATTTTGAGTTTTGCCCCACATTTCCCTTCTACTCTAATCAAGCCCTTCTAATGTGATCTCTTTCTTAGCAGTCGATAGTGAGAGCTAGGCACCATCTAGTTCTTCTGGTCTCCAGTGGTGGAGGGTGATCGTTGCTTGAGTCACTAGTCATTGATTCATTGTGCCCAATCAGTTCTCCTCTTCTGCTGTCCTCTGGATGGGGAGAGACCAACTGTTGCCCCTTTCCTGATTGCTCAGGAACTTTGAAAATCCCAGAGACGATGGTCCTGATCCCCCAGCCTCAACAACTCATTCCCTCACAGTTTTTGCATCTGTCTCAGAGATTTTTTCCACCCCCACCCCGTTTTATGACATTGGTCCCTGTATGCTCCACCATATACCTGGATCTATTTAGCAACCTAGGTCAATACATTCTATAAACTTTTCAATGGCCGAGGATTCTGAAGAAGATTGCCAGGTTTCTCTTTCACAGCTCCTCTAAGTGGGTTGGGAATAGCAGAGCTCATTAACTGTTTACACCCCTAGATACTTCTTACTCTTAGAAAACTCACTGTCATCGAATCCATGCTGACTCACAGCCAACTTATAGGGCAGCGTAGAACTGCCCCTGTGAGTGTCTGAGACTCGAACTCTTTATGGGAGCAGAATGCCTTATCTTTCTCCCACAAAGCAGCTGGTAGTTTCAAACTGCTGATATAGCAATTAGCAGCCCAACTTGTAGCCACTAGGCCACAAAGGCTCTTTTTCTTCTTAGCAAAGAGAGGGAAAATAAGCAAACGGAACATTCCCCTGGTGCTTCCCGTGGATGCTGCGATGGGAGCTGGATCCTGAAGGCCCGGATTGGCTGAAGCTCCATTTACACAGGAACACATGCCTCCCTTGTTAGTATTTGCATTGGGTAAGCCATTTCCTGTGCTGACATTTTGCATCTAGTTAAATGCCAGCAACTCCAGAGAGACATAGCTTTTACCTGTGGCTCTGCCCTTCTGGACAAGCCTTTGGTGCTCGATGGGGCTACTTTCAGTCTATGATCTTACATGTCCTTTTGGATCCCTTCGTCTCTTGTTTTTGTTTTGATTAACACAAACTGGATGAACAGCTTCAGGCTTAATATAATCGCTGCTGAATATTTCATTGGGAAATGTTGTTAAGAAGGCAGTTGGCATCCATGATCTAAGTGTATGCATAGAGATTTCTTTTCAGATGGTAAAGTGGCTTTGAATAATTATTGTTATTATTAGTGAATTAAAGACAAATGTGCCTCAAAATGTGAACATTAGGTGTGTGTGTGTGTGTGTGTGTGTGTGTGTGTGTGCATGTTTTAAAGAGCACATGGCTTGGTGATAGAGAGGGCGAAGCACTGGTGAGGAGCACATGAAAGTGTTCAGAGAGATGACAAAGGGTAGTGATGAAACAAAACAGATTCCAACCTCAAATCCTCTGCTCCCTGCCTCAGAGGGAGGTCGCAACAAGGAGCAGAAAAGCCAAGGGCATTTTCTGCCCTCTCACAGCTGGCAAGCGCCACAGAAGGCACGGGGTTTTAATGCCGAGGCTTTGCTGCTGTGAGGCAGGGAGGGGGGCTTGCCATAGTTTCCACACGCTGACATCACAAACATACCGCAAGTGGGTGCCTTTAACACACCAAAGTCAATGTTCTCACAGCACCGGAGGCTGACAGCATCATGCCAATGCACCAGCTTGATGGGCAGGCTCTCTTTGTCCATCCCTGGGGGCTGAGGGCTGGTGGGCGGTATTCTTGTTTTGGCTTCAATGACCTCCATGGTTGGTGGTCCTTGGAGCTCTCTGCATGGCAGCTGCCTTCTTCCTTTGGAGTTGGTTTGCTTCAGTGTTGAATTGAATCCTTTTGTATCAGCCAAGTCATTGGTGTAAGGTACAGCCTCTTTAAGTCACAAAGAAAATCTCTGCCCAGGTGGGATTACATCCACAGTAAAAAATCCCACTCCTGTAGAGCTCACTCCAGCTCATCATGGCCCTCTCCAGGGGGGTTCCATGGCTGGGCATCTTTATGGAAGCACACAGCCACAGTTTTTCTCCAGAGAAACAGCTAGTGGGTTCTGAACTACTGACCTTGTTGTGAATAGCCCCCTTCTTAACGTGTGCGCCAGAAGCCCTGCTCTGCGGTTTGATGAGCAGCCCTTCTGGCCATTGCTAAGGGCTACATGGCAAAGCCATTTGGTACAAGCAACGTTGTCATCAGCAAAGAATGAGTTTAGCTGGCCTCAGTAGGATACTCAGCCGGGAAGTGATAAACTGCTTGGCTTGGGTTTTATGCAGGAGAACCATGGGAGTTGAGATGTGCAGTCTCTTGATTTGAACCCAGACACTCTATCTCCCAGCCTGAACTCTCACCATCATACTCAACTTTTGGGGGTCAAATGTTTGACTCACCTGAGAGATGTGCAGGTGAAAGCGTGCCCCAGGAACATCTCCCTCTCATCCCTGTCATCTCAGAGAGTTCTCCAGATAAGGATTGGTGGTTCATGTGAAGGGACATATTGTAGCATTTCCCTTGCACTCCTCAAAGGCAAGAAAATGACCCACAGCACCTCGAGTTGCCAGCAGTGTCAAAGGGGATGTGCTCCTTGAGACTCAAGCTGAGTCCCCAGGAGACGAGCTCTCAACTGTGGAATTAGCGCTTTTGAAAAGGGGCAAATCTTCCAGCAGTTCTCTCTTCAGAGGCCTGGCCGTACGCTCTGCAGACTTGTGGGCACGCTCACTCTGGTGAACCCAAATTCTTGGGAGAGGCTGATCTGTCCCTAGAAAACTGGCCACATGCAAAAGCATAGAGACCAATATCTGCCTCCTGCTGGAAGGATCTGGAAGGAGAAGGGTGGCTTGAGTCCTCTAGGAGGGAAGTTGAGAGCCAGGAGAGGCAGCAAAGCCACAGTTCCAGCAGGTGGTGTCCTAAGGCTAAGGGAGCTTGCCAAGGATCAAGTGAGTCCTGGAGGTGTCTGCAGCCCATCTTGCTGAGGGCCTCCATTTATTTCATATATCTATGGATAATGGGAAGGGGCCCCAAGGCCCGCTGGCTGACCTCATATGATACGCCGTGAACTATCCACATTGGCATCCTCCAAAGTCTCTGAAAGCTGCAGCCCCTCCCACCCACTGGCAGCCTTCTTGGACAGGATCTCCTCCACACTGCTGCAACCATGGGCTCACACACAAGGACCATTGTGAGGACGGTGCAGGACCAGGTGGTGCTTCAATCTCTTGTGTGTACTTTTGCTATGAGTCAGGAGCTCACGCAATGGTATCTAACAAGTTATTGTGAGATGACATAAGAGGACTTCGTGGAGGCCCTTCCAAGAGAGGGTTGGAACATAGCATGGTAAGAGGCCTGGTCAGGAATGTGCTCATTGTGCTCATTGTTTCCATCCCCTTCTCCCAGAAGCCAATGCTCTAGGGAGGAAAGGCAGGCCCAGAGACAGGGAAGGGCTAGGGAAGAGGGAGCGATAGGAGAGCAATAGAAAAGACAGGTTACTCTCCCTCATTCCCAGTATAGCTCCTCAAACCTCAGGTAAAGCCTCTGATTCTGAGGCTGAGGCTTATAATAGGATCAGACTGAACATTTAATCCCTCAAGCTGCCTGGAAAGTGTGGGAGCTGATTAAGATGGCAAGAGATGAAGAAGGAAGGAATCTACTGGTTACAGATGTGAAAGCACCTGTTAGTGAAGCCTTCTCAGTTTCTTATTGCCTTATCAATGTCATCAGTCCACTTAATGTACTCACTTTCCAAACGCCTATTAACCAATTGTACATACCTTGAGTTCTTTCTAGGAGGCAATAATAATATTCTCATTTCCGAGCTGAGGCCACAGAAGTTTGGACAACTTCTGGTTGTTGTTGTTGCTGGCAGGTGCTCATCAAGTTGGTTCCAACTCATAGCAACCCCTGTGCATACCGGAAGGGAGCATGGCCCCGTCCTGTGTCCCCCTCTCTGAAGGGCACTTGCCTCAAATCTTTAAATTCAAAGCTTCTTGTTTTGTCAAATGAAATTATTTCTTCAGTCAATCTCAGAAATCTTTATGTAAAAACGTTGGAAACGCCTTTCACTCAAGGTCTAGGGAGGCTGAGTAAGGTGGGAGGGGCTCCAGGACAGATGGTGGGAATCACTCCTGCAGGTGGGTGGTAGGTTGGCGAGGCCAGTCTCACTTGCCTCCCTGGTGACTGACCTCAACCAGCAATGTGCAGCTGGACACATGGCATGAAGTGACCTCTGGTCTTCGTGGCGGTGGATGCCAGTAGACCGTCAGGTATGGGAGACCCATGAGAAAATAGGTTACTTTTCTCTTTCTCTCCAAGTTTCTCTGTGATCTCTTTATGCTGCCTGAGCCCGCATGCATACTGACAAAGGCAGACATGTGCACACACATGGCAAAGTAAATAGAGACGCCCACATTCACAGACGTATTCATCCACGTGCAAATAGGCACATATGTGCACATGCATGCCAAAGCAGACACAGACATCCATGAATGCACATGTATTCGTGAAAGTTGATTTTCATGGGGAAAAAGATCAGATCTATCACTGTCAAGTCCACTCCAACTCAAAGCAACTGTAGAACACAGAGGAGAACTGCCCCATTGGGTTTCCAAAGCTGTCATCTTGTCAGACACAGTCAGCCACCACTTTCTCCTGCAGAGCAGCTGGGGTTTTCCAACTGCCGACCTTTCACTTAGCAGCCGAGCACTTGCTGATTTTCATAGGAGTCTGGAAATCAGTTTCATTGCCTGCTAGTCACACCTCCTCTGTGAGTTAGCACAGCCTGGTAAGCTTGGAAGGAGAAAAATCTTCCTTCCCGAGGTAGTTGAGTGGTTTTCCCCTGAGGAAATGGTTCAGAAAAATATTTCCTTCAAGAAATCAGAACACTCTTGAAGAGAAATTTCCTGCCAAAACATTTGTTTGCTTGACACTGAGACAAGTGAAGCAGCCCCCTGACTTCCCCCTTGGGTCCTCTTTCTCATCATGACTGCTCTGCTCAGCTACAAGGCTCCAGGTCCTGGGAGCAAGGGTGCCCTTCTATTTGGAACCTCACAGGGCTACACTGTGAGTCAGGGAAAGACCTGGAAACTTGAGCATCCTGAAATGAGGCCTGCATAGCAATATCATCTGTCATCAGGCTCATCATTTCTCTCATTTTTTGTAAGATCATTGAGCCCTTGGAGCCCTGAGAAGTTCTCTCAGAGGAAGCCATCCTCCTCCCATGAATCCAAGAGGGACTGCTTAAAGATTGTTGTCTTCTACTTACAGGAATATCAGCAACCAATTGCCATTGAGTCAACTCGGACTCATGGAGAGCCCAAGTGTGGTAGAGAAGTCCGGTCCCTAGAATTTTCCATGGCTGGGGTGGGTTTTTTTCCAGAGGCATAGCACCAGGCCCTTCTTGGAAGGCACCTCTGGGTGAACTCAAACCTTTAACCCGTAGTTCGCAGCCTAGCTCATGAACAATACCATCCAAGGACGGTACAGTTACTTGCTAATGGTCACCTGCAGTAGATGAACCGAGGTCAAGTAACTGCCTGAGAAACATCAACCAGAGGAAAGCAGAGTGAACCCCAGGGTTCTTGGGAAGAGGGCCAGAGAGAGAAAAAGGAGAAAACAGCTTTCTCGGGACATCAGAAAGGAAAGGACTCCACTTTGTGGATGCCATAGAACAATCCCAAGCCAAGCATGGGTGAGAAACAGACCCCACCCAAACCCAGCGGGCTGGATTCTGTCGCCAAGTGTTGAACACCAGACATGGATATGACAGAGCCGCTAGTCGTCCGTGGAAAGAAACTGTTTGCCCATTGTCTGGTAGTTTTGTAGCATTTGAACAACCAGGCCTCTGCTGCCTCTTCTGGCCTGAAATATAATTGCAGCCATAACCGCCCAGCGTTTCAATGGGTAGAACTCCCTGGGGAGGGCTAACTACCCAAATCATTTGGGAGATCCTTTTAGGATTGTCCAGGAGATCTTTCTTTGGCTGTGTCTATAATATGAACGATGGTGTCTTTGTTTTAAAAAAAGAAAGTTTTTATTGTAAGGTGGGTTAAGGTTTACAGAGAAAATCAGCTTTGCACGTAACAATTTATACACGTTTTGTTATGTGACATTGATGACAATCTCCTGCAATGTAATATCACTCATGCCATTGAAACTCTGCTTCCTGTTTTCATTCACCCTTCTCCCCTAACCTTGCCTGCCTTTTGAATTTGGCCTTGGGCAAATACTGCCTATTTGCTTTTGAATGGTTGATGGTTCTGAGGAATGTGTGCTCCTCAGTGCTATGATTCATTTTGGTGTAGTTGTTCTTATCAGGTGCCATTGAGCCAGTTGCAACCCACATTGACCCTATGCCAAACAGACAGAAACACTACCTAGCCCTGAATAATTCTCCTAATTGTTCCCAAGCTTGAGCCCCTTGTTTCAGTCACTGTCAATCCATCTCCTTAAGGGGCTTCCTCTCTTTCACTGTCCCTCTACTTCACCTGGCATGATGTCCTTCTCCAGGGACTAGTCTCTCTTAATAACATGACCAAAGTATGTGAGAGGAAGTCTCACCATCCTTGCCTTTAAGGAGCCCTCTGACCATACTTCTTCTAAGACAGATCTGTTTGTTCCCTTGCCAGTCCATGTTACTTTTAATATTCTTCACCAGCACCACAATTCAGACATATCAATTCTTCTTCAGCCTTCCTTATTCAATGTCTGACTTTCACATACTTATGAGGCAATTTAAATTACTATGGCTTGGGTAAGGTGCACCTTAGTCCTCAAAGTAACATCCTTGCTTTTTAGCACTCTACAGACGTATTGTGCACCAAATGTATCCATATGGAATGCGTCATTTGATCTCATGATTGCAGCTTCCAAGAGCATTGATTATAGACCTCATCAAGACAAAAAATCCGTGACAACTTCAACAAATAACAACAAGTAAAAAAAACAACAAACTTCTCCATTTATCATGGTACCTATTGATCAAGTTGTGAGGATGTGTGTCTTCTTGACATTGAGTTGTAAACCATACTGAGGGCTGCAATCTTTTCTCATAAGGTTCACTTTATAAACCTGTCTATTTTTCAGGGGGTTGAATTCAGTTCCAGACCTGAAGGGTGATGAAGGACCATAGTAGTGGGGATCTCACTAGTCTATCTAACCAATAAACCTCATCTTTTACCATTATTATTATTACTATTGGTAGTAGTAGTATGACTTTCAGTTTTCTTACACATTACTCCCCACTCTATCTAGGACCATGTACCATGATCCCTTTCAGAGCAGCTGTTTGTCATAGGCAGGCACCATTTAGTTCTTCTGACCTTAGCATCATAGAGGCTGAGGTACGCATAGTCCATTACTGATTTGGACTAATTGTTGCCAGGCATCTTGAGCTTCTTCAATGTTATTCGCTCCAGACAGGGTGCAATAGTTTATTGTGCCAGCCTGGCCGATAAACACAAGTAGGATTAATCGAAGGGCAGAGGGATAAATGGCTTCGTGAGCCTCGCCTTGCTTGTTCTATGCCTCAATTTAAAGGGGTACACTACCTGTGGGATGCCTAGCTTGTGGACTCTGTCGCTGTAAGTTGAGGTCCATTTAATCCCACAGGATTGGAATGTTCGTCTCTGGAGCTGGGGACCGACAGTTGGTGACAGTTGGTGACTTGCCTTGCTGTTTGCTGCCTGGGTATATATAGCCCAGCTCTCTCTACAGAAAGGGACTGGCAACTGGCGGCTCTCAAGCCTTAAAGGACTGCTAGTGTCTCACTGTTTTATAATTTAACTGTTAGTTTCTTGTGTTATCTATCTGTATATAATTTAGTGGTTCATTTCTTGTATTGCATATCTAGCTTTATAAATATATTTATATATAATTACTAGCAATATGGTTTTGTCTCTCTAGAGAACCCTGTCCAACACATAGGGTGAGACCAAGAACCGACTTTTAGTTTGCTACTCACTAGCTTTTGAAGATCCCAGTCACTTCCCTGATGGATACAGAACATTGTCTTTGTGAGCTAGTTTGTACCAATTGATCTTGAGGTCTCTCAGAGCTATGTTCCTGATCCCCGATATTTAAGACACGCTCCCTCAAGGGGTTTTGTTCTAGCTAAGACATTTCCTAACTATGCCTCCTGGATGCACTATTATATTCATGGTCATATTTGTAGTATATGCTAATATGTATATAGAACTATTCTCTGGCAAACCTATATTTATTCATGGGGCTATTCCCATTCCCCTTCCCACAACTGCTCAAATTTTGTGGTTTTTCTATCTATCTATTTATCTCTCTAGCTATCCTTGTATGTTATTGTTATTATTGGAGTATTTATCTCTGTTGCCTTTAATGCTTGTAGTCTACTGAGAAAGGATAGTGTTTTGATGTTCCAAATGTTTCCCCATTTTCTGGGTTACATGACACAAACCAATAGAAGAAGAGAAAAGAAAAAAATTTAACCCAAGTAATAACACCAACAATAAAACCAATTTAGTCTTTTGGTTAAGAATTAGTCAGACTTTCCCACTCCTAGGCTAACCCTTGAAAGAAAATGAATGAGATAAAAGACCATAGGAAGGAAGAAAGGAGAGTGGGAGGCAAGGGAATAAAGAAAGAAGGTGGCAGGGTTGTGTGAACAATTAATGTGGACCTTCTTTGATGTGTATTAAAAATAATATTGACTGGTTTTTTCAATACTCACCAAAAATTATTTATATGAATCAAGAAAACCTCACTACCCTGGAATCAATTCTGACATATAGCAACCCTTTGGACAGAGTATAGAACTGCCCCTGTGGGTTTCCAAGGCTGTAAATCTTTACAGGAGTAGAAAATCTCATCTTTCTCCTGTGGAGTGGGGGTGGGGGGAGTTTTGAACTTCTGATGTTGCAGTTAGAAGTCCAACTCATAATCTACCACACCAACAGGGCTCCTCCTTTCATCATTAATCTAGACTGTTTGACCTTCTTGGCTTACTGGGTTTGGTTTTCTCGCTTTGGAAGACATGGTACCAAAATACACACCATTTCCTAGCCCCCCAAAAAATCAAAAGTAAGCAAAACAAAACAGGAAAAACTAGCAACCCAATCCAAACTAACTAACCTATTTAGCCATATAGATAAAGGATACTTATAGCCAACCTCTGTTTTGGGGGCAATAGGGATGGATGGGGACTGTGGTTAACAGGCACGTGTCAGCTCATCCACAGGGGACATTCAAATTCTAGCTCCAGACTGTTGTTGCCTTGGGGAAATGCAAGGATTTTAAGGCCTGATTTTCTGTTTGTAACTGAGATGCTGAGAATATAAAATTCGATGTGAAATCGTCAACTTTTCAAATATTGGATCACATTAGTTAAAACCACTTTTCAGGCTGCTCATCATCATACTAGCACATCATTAGGCTAAAATCATATCAAAGACATCTGGTTTGTCCCCTGTGCCCTTTAAGGACAACTGAAACATAAGGACGGGAATGGGACATTCATTCTTCCTCTAGACCCTCACCCTTTGCCTCCATCGGCTGGCGTTCATAGAAGAGGCAGACGGTTTTGTTCAACTTCAGCATAATCAGAGTCCTGAGAGTTAAACACAATACATATATAATTTCATACTAGTCATTTTAATATTAGCCCAAACAAAACCAACAAAAACCCAGCCCATTGCTGTTATGTTGGTTCTGGTTCCCGAGGACCCCCTGGGTGCCAGGGAGAAACTACACATCACAGGATTCTCAAGCCTGTGGGCTTCTAGAAGCAGGCCATTAGTTATTTCTTCTGAGGGGTGCAGCTGCCCACCTCTTGATAGGTTGAGTCCTTAACCATTTGTGCCACCCAGGGTCTCCCAGTCTTCGTATGTGACCCCCAAATTCCTTGACAGGTTACCTATAGGAAGGTAGAGTCTATGCCCTTTCCCCTTAAATTGGGATGTTCCATGACCTCTGTGACCAATAGATTATGGAGAAGATGACACTGTGACATCTAGTTTGGGCAACCCCCTTCCCTCCCACAAAGTGCTTCACAGCTTCTGAAAAATCCCTTCAAAGACTTCTTCTTGAGTGCTCACCCTTAGAATGTCCAGCCTCCACGTGCTACCTCTCAGGACACTTCTCAGCACCCGGACACTATGCTGAAAGAAGCCTGAGCCGCCTGGAAAGGCCACGTGGAGACACTCCAACCAACAACCCAGCTAAGCACCCAGCTTCAGCTTCCAGCCCTCTGAGTGCACATGTAGGCACTGGAGTCACCAGAGGCCCCTGCCCCAGCTCCCATGTGACTGCCAACTCATGGGAGACTCCAAGCACGACCCAGTGGCCTCCCAGCAACCACACGATGATGGTCCTTGTTTGAAGCCACTGCGTTTGGGGAGGGGGTGTTTCTTGCCCAGCCACAGGGATGAGAACCTGTATCTCAACATCATGCAGGTGGGTGAGGGGGCCGTCTCTCGAGCAAGGCAGCTTCCCTTCTTGTCAACTCCTGGGGATTTTTGTTGTTCTTGCCACTGCTGCCCCAATTCCCCAGGAGCTAGAGGAAGGCAGGCAGCAGGCCTCAGGTGGCCAGGAGGCAGGAGCCTTTGTGGGATGCAGTTACAATGGGAGACATAACCTTAAAGGCAGGAGCCTGACTTTACCTTTGCCTCCTGGAGATTTGGGATGCAGAACACCTGTCAAATCCCATCTTCTGTCCAATCCTGATCATATGTCTGTCTTATGTTTGCACACAGGACACAGACTTGTGAACACCCAAAGAACAGGGTCTGGCGCCAAGAAACCAGCGCCACAAGGAACTGATGTTTTTCCAGCAATGGGGAGGGGTGGGATGAGAGGAAGAAAGGAGTACAAATCACTGGATCAAAACAAGGTGGGGAAAGGAAGGAGCAAAGGGAGAGAGTGAAGGAGGGAGACTGGGAGGCTGAAGGGAAAAGGAAGTGAAGGAAAGGAGAAAGGTGGCGGTGGGGAGAGAGGAGCGAAGAAGAAATGGAGGAGTGTGGGAGGGAAGATGGAAGGTGAAGGCAGGCAGGAACACGTGAGCAAAGGGAGGGAAGGAAGAAAAGAGAAAGAGAAGGGCAAGAAGAAGAAAGGAAGGTAGGGAAGAAAGGAAGAGAATGAGAAACCTAATGTCAATGGCACCCTCTATGTTTTTATTTCCTGTTTTTCTGAGGTAGCCTCTTCAGCAGAAGCAAATGGGCTGAATCGCCTCAAACTCCACCTAGGTAGAAAGCACAGGTTTCATTTCGCCAGGGCCTGTGAAAATGTTTGAAGTGAGCAGCATTAACACGGAGACAGCGATTACCCCACGTGGCTGTTGCGCTCTGATGATACCAAGGCAACGGGAATGGGGGCTCATTATTTCACCAGGTGACAAAAAAATAGTATTTTGACGTTTAACCCTGAACGTGAGGAAGGAGGGCGTGGGGGAGGAATCAGGGGCTCTTTGTGGAGTCTCCTCTTGCCATTGTGATGCCCCTTGGCCTGTCAACAACCTGAGGTCCTGCACGCTGCCAGTGAGGGGCTTGGCTGCCAGCCCTAGCCCAGCATTTCTTATCAGATTTACTGTGACAAGTGATGGGAGAAAAGCAAGATGCTGTTAACAGCGCATCCGTTCAGACCCTGCTCTTTAGAAATTTGGATTGATATTTTGTCAGAGAGAAGTAGCACTGATGTTAATCTTTGCACTACCCTTGGAAAAAATCATTCATAATCTTATAACAATAATCCATAGCATTTGTGGAGCTGTGAGAACCAAGGGATGGTCAGAAGCATTTTTAGACAGATGTCTCATTTCATCTTCAAAGCAACCCAGTGAGGAATAAGAAAAGTTGGCTTATGACTTCCCTTTTGGAAAGTGAATCTTTGGAAGCACAGAGAGGTCCAGGTTTGCCCAAGGTCGCATAGTCAATAAGTTAGAGAGCCTGGATTTGAACCTGAGCGGTCTGCTGCCAGAGGTACTTTTCTTGCTCGTGTTTATTAAGGCAACTTGGAGCTATGGCAAGGATTCAGATAGAATTGAGGATCATTTTTTTTTAACAATTTATTAGGGGCTCATACAACTCTAAAGTCATGACCCTAGGACCACACAGTGAGGAAGTGGGAAGGAGAGATTTGGACCCAGGCTGCAGAGCCCATGCCTTGGGTGCCTACAGCTGCCATGTAGGACACAGAAAAGCATGGAGCAGACTCGGCGTAAGACATTAGGGAGTTGGGAGGACTGTAGCATGAATGTATGTGCTATGACTTCATGAGAGTAGCTGCTACTCAGATCCAGAAGAGAATACAAGCCTTTTGCAAAAATTATTTTTGCCAAGAGAGGGTGGAAAACTGCATCTTGTGCGAAATCCCCCCAACCTGCACATGTGCATAGCTATTTCAGAAGGTTCCAAACAATGTGTGCTGTGCGGCAAACCAAACTGAGCTCAGGGGGAGCTGGTCTGTGGGTTATGTTAGCCAGAAAGTGAGCAGTTTGAACTCACCAGCCACCACTCCAAGGGAGAAAGAGGAGGCTTTCTGCTCCCATGGACTTACAGCCTTCGAAGAGGCAGGGAGCATTTCCATGCATCCTATGATTAGGATCTCAGAGGGTGAGGGTGGAGTTGGTTGAGACCTGTCTTCAGGGCATTTCCCAGAAGGGCTTCCTGCAGTGGCTCTGCCTTCAGGAATGTCTGATGACCTTGAGGGCAGCAAAGTCCTAAACACACTCGGGCAGTGGTTCTCAACCTTCCTAATACAGGTCCTCTTGTTGTGGTGATGCCCCCCTCCCCCAACCATTAAATGATTTTCTTGCTACTTCATCACTGTAATTTTGCTACAGTTATGAATTGGGTGAGCCCTGTGAAAGGGTCATATGACTCCCAAAGGTGTCGCAACCCACAGGTTGAGAACCACTGCACTAAGTGTTCCCCTCCCAGACAGCCCTACCAGTGTCTGGTGTGCATAGTTCTGTGAGGTGAGAGAAATGGACTTAGTGTCTGCTTCTGGTGACAGTTGATGTGGGTGGGCTTTCTCCCTATGTCAAATCCCTCTCAAGCCATTTGTCACCACAACAGAGGGAGCCATGCACAAAAAAGCAAGAAGAGGATGCAGCACAGCAGGACAGCAAGCAGAACAAAGATTGAATAAGCACAATTCACTTCAATCATGAATCAGGTGCCCTTGAGATGTGAGGAAGACCCCAGTCTAGTGACATTAGATCAGGTTTAGGGATTGAGTGAAGCGACCCCTCTTGGCTCCCCTCAGCCCCTATTTTGCTTTCCCATTGACCCTGACCCTTGCATCGTGATTGGTCCTTATTCCAGCATGATGGTTGGTTTCATAACCACGGCATATGGGAATGTGTTAGTCGATAGGTTATACAGGCACAGCCTCTGGAATGGGTAAGTGAGGAGGCGATTTGGGCTCGCTCATGCAGACCTCTAGTTGTCCTTGACATGCCTGGTAGAATGGATCATGTGAAGTGATTTGAGATCGGCGTTGAGATCTGATAGGTCATGCAGACTTCTAGCTGTTCCTGGCAGTACCCTATTTTAAGGAAACAGAATGTTTGGCGTTTAAGTCGTATTTGAGCTTAAATTTTGAGCAATAGGCTGTGGCTCACAGTGAGAGTCTATGTGGAGACCCTACATCCATTTTGAGGGGCCACAGATTCAGCCACCATTGAGTTCTTTCTTACTGCTGACTGGCAGTGGAAAGCTTGTCCCTCAAGCAGTGTGCTTGCATCCACTCCCCGGGCCACACTCAACGACATACGGTAGTGTGCACATCCCAATGAAGGTCCCGCTCATGCTCTCATAGGCCCTCCTGAAACTCCATGAATTGATCTGTCTTCAGTCACAATTTTGTGACAAAGTTGTTTGTTTTCTATGTCTTATTTAAGTTTTCAGGAGACCAGGTGGTAATGCTGGATAGTGTTGGACTATTAAGAGCAAGGTCGCTGGTTCAAAGCCACTAGTCATTCCACAGGAGAAAGATGAGGTTATTGCTTCCTGTAAAGGTAGCAACTTCAGGATCCCTACACAGAGTCACTATGAGTCAGAGTCAGCAGGACAGAATGGGTGTCATTTTATTTAAGTCACTGTGGCTGTGGGTCCTTCCGACACCATTGTGGCCTCATGCGGATCCTCTCCTTCATCCAGAACAGCAGTTTGTGCCTTTTTCTTGTGTAAAACTTAGCAAAGGAGTTCCTAATAAAATATAGTTGGATTGGGAGTCTTTTCCCCCTCAAAACAAAGTAAATACAAAAATAGAAACGAGACTATGGTGCCAATAACCAGTTGGAGAGTTGAGAGAGCTGAACTCTCAATCCTGATAGAAACCCATTGTGACTGAGCACCTGCTCAAGGTCATCCACAGCCTATGAGGTTGAGCCTATGTGTTGGGGAGTAATTGTGTACGTAAAGTTAACCATTTCTCTTTCTAAAGATTCTGTCTAAAGCTTACTTTAAATAATAAGTTTTCCCCTGGGCTAGGTAAAGTTCAGGGAGTTTAACCCCCTAGTATCCACCCCCTCTCAGCATTCATCATGTTAGGCCAGAGGAGGCAAATCACACCCACTACCCAGGGAGCACTGCTTCCAAAAGCACATTGCCTGTGCCGGGGCAGAGGGGAGGTACCCGGACCAGAAATGCTGACAGAGTGGAACCAGAGAGCTCAGCCCCCAGCTTCCCGAGGGAGCAGCTGTGATGGTTCACTTCTGGATGAATATGTTTAAGCAAAGGCCAAGGGCATGACTTGGGCAGCACGAAAAGCAGATGTGCAGAGGTTGTTCACTGCATTCCAGAAGTTCACACACTCTCCGGAGGCTCCTTGGCTCAATGGCAGGAAGTCATTGGTGGCTTCCACCTTCAATCCCAAAAGGTCACTGCCGTCCAGTGGATTCCAACCACAGTGACCCTGTATGGAGTTTTCAAGACTGTAAATGTTCATGGGAGCCAGCAGTCTCATTGTCCCCCTTGGGACAGGGAGCTAGCAGCCCGTTTTGCCACCAGGGCTCCTTCCTCTCTAATTCTGGATCCAGTCCCTCTGAATATCCTGCCCTGCCCTTGTCTAGGCTTCTAAAATGCGTTCCACGCTGCTTATGTTAGTCTGGGTGCATTCGAGAAACCAATCCACAGAAACACGTATGTATAAGAGAGTTGTATGTAAAGGGTGAGTGCACATCAAGAAAACATGCTCACATGTGCTTATGCACCCGCTTTGTCTTCAGCGATCATGTTGGTGTAGGCTGGTGTGCTTTTTCCATGTGGACTTTGTTGTTTCTTATCTACATGGCCCCCTGTTTATCTTCCAGCCTTTAAGATCCCAGACGCTATATGCTTTGATAGCCGGGCACCATGGTGCTTAACTACTACACCACCAGGGTTCATTAGCATGTGACTTATCTCCTGTCATTCACACTAGATGCTCAAAATAGCAGGAGACCAGGTTTCTCCTTTGTGGCCACACCAGGTACTGACAGAACCAAGAACAGAGACACAGTTATATATCTTGACTATCATTTGCATATTATATGCCAGGAATCCCTAGGAAGTGTCTTGGAATTGTTCTACTCTGGTTCAAATTTCACACACCCTCCCAGTTTCCATACTGACTCTGCCAAACCCCTAGTAACTGATTTGCACCTCCTATCAACTTGGAGAAAACACCCTAGGCATGATATAGAAGTGGACATGCTTGGTACCCAGAAAACCTGTTCAGTGTTTTGAGGGCG
This sequence comes from Tenrec ecaudatus, assembly GCF_050624435.1. Lineage (NCBI taxonomy): Eukaryota > Metazoa > Chordata > Mammalia > Afrosoricida > Tenrecidae > Tenrec > Tenrec ecaudatus. The sequence continues at coordinate 37,131 of NW_027458254.1, read as the reverse complement.
GCTCAGCAAACAAAATGGGCACAGTGATTAAGCATTCAGCTGCTAACACAACACTCAACTCTGTAGTGGTTCTGCAAGAGAAGGATATGGTAGTTGACCCCCCCAAAAGAGTTACAAACTTGGAAACCCTACAGGTATTTGTATAGGGTCGCTATGTGTTCCAATTGAGATGATTGTCATAGGTTGGGTTTGGTTCAACCCGTCTTACTGAGGAGACTCCTTCTTTACACGCAATCAGTTACTTTAGAGGAAAAAGACATGCCTGTCCCAGAACAATCCAAGGACTGGTAAAGGCAACACCCACAAAGACACTCCCTCTGCCTGCCTAACTCTAAAATGCTGCCCATAAAACACTCTGCCTGGTAATATCTGGGCAGCACACTGGGAAGGTGCAGCAAATGTGTGTTGAATGTATGAGGCCATTTCATAGTTTGGTTGCATGATCAGGGTGTCTGTCATAAAGCCCATCTCTTTGACTCCACCTCTCAGCAGAGATGAACACAAGCTTCCCGTTTTTTGCTCGGCAATGTCCTTGTCAAATAAAAGTTCCTTGTAGATCAGTAACTTGCCACAGAGCAAAAGATATGGGAAGAGGCTCATCTTTCTCCTGGCTATGAAATAGAATGGCAAGCCCCTCCCTTCAACACACACACACACGCACGCACACACACACACGCGCACACACACACCCCTGCCTTACAACTACATTCGGTTGATTAGCAAACAAAGCTCTACAACCCAACTATGTGTTTTTCTTCTCCAGAGGAATGACGGACTTATATACCCTGCATTGTCTTTTTTTAATGGAATTGCCCCAGTTCTCCTCACCTTTCCTTAGATATTGCAGTGAACTATTAGATGACTGCAGGTATTGAAAACTAGTATTGATTTCCAGTTTGTGTCACCTTTGGCTTTTAGCACCCTCCACTTCTCTAGTAAGCTTTCCATTGCTTTGGGGAAATTTTCTCTCTCTGAATTTATTATGTGAGGGTGGTAGTGTAATAATCAATGTGCCTATGGAGGACTATCCTTCATGACCTAAACTCATTAAGGGGCAGTGCCTGATGGAGCATCAGGTTGGAGGAAGGCCTATTAACAACCTGCATTATACAGATGACACAATTTTGCTGAAAATGAGAAGGACTTGATTCACGTGCTGATGAAGATGAAGGATTAAAGCCTTCAGTTTGGATTATGACTCAATGTAAAGAAAGCCCAGACCCTTACAACTGGACCTATTGATAACATCATGATAAATGGAGGAAAGATCGAAATTGTCAAGGATTTTGTCTTGCTTGAATCCACAATCAATTCTCATGGAAGCAGCAGAGAAGAGAACAAATGACACATTTCACTAGTCAAATCTGCTACACGAGACCTCTTTAAAGTGTTGAAAAGCAAGAGATTACTTTGAGGACTGGGGCGGGTTGACCCAGGCCATGGTATTTTCAACTGTCTCATATTCATGTGAAAGTTGAAACCTGAATAAGGAAGACCAAAGAAGAATAGATATATTTGATTAGTAGTGATGTAAAAGAGTAATGAATGTACCATGGACTGCCAAAAGAACAAACCCATCTAACTTGGATGAAGTACAGCCAGAATGTTCCTCAGGGCAAGGATAATGAGACTTCGCCTTAACTTTGACATGTTGTCCGGAGAGATCAGTCCCTGGAGCAGGACATCGTGTTCTGGAAAGTAGAGGGGCAATGAAAAGAGGAAGGCCCTCAACAAATGGGATTGACACAGTGGCTGCAACAATGGGCTCAAACTTAAGAACAACGGTGAGAATGGTACAGGACCGGGCAGTGTATGATTATGTTGTATGTATGGTCACAATGAATCCAAACCCTCCCTATGACACTGAACAACAACAACAACAACAACAACAACAACAACAACCTGACTGAATCCTCTAGGAGGACTCTTGAATGTGAGAAAAATGGAACGAAGCCAGAGGAAGGATTGGAGGATGTCTTAAGTTCCTGTCTTAATCTCCTTAACCAAAAATTATCCAACAAGTCAGTAGCCTTAAAACACTTTTCCCCCTGCTTTGGAGCTTACAGGTTCAAATTTGGGGTGCGACTCTAGGTCAGGGTCCTTCTTTGTGGATACCAGAAAGTTCCTTGGCATTCCTCGCTATCTTTCTCCCCGTACTGTGTGTTACTGGGTCTATCCTGGCCTTTAACTCAGAAGTGTTTAGGTTTAGGCTCAAGCCTATTCTCATATGGCCTCATTTTTTTTAACATTTTATTAGGACTCATACAACTCTTATCACAATCCATACATATACATATATCAATTGTATAAAGCACATCTGTACATTCTTTGCCCTAATCATTTTCTTTTTTTTACATTTTATTAGGGGCTCATACAACTCTTATCACAATCCATACATATACATACATCAATTATATAAAGCACATCCGCACATTCCCTGCCCCAATCATTCTCAAAGCATTTGCTCTCCACTTATGCACTTTGCATCAGGTCCTCTTTTTTTTTTCCCCTCTCTCCCCGCTCCCCCCTCCCTCATGTACCCTTGGTAATTTATACATTGTTATTTTGTCATATCTTGCTCTATCCCGAGTCTCCCTTCCCCCCCTTCTCTGCTGTCCATCTCCCAGGGAGGCGGTCACATGTGGATCCTCGTAATCAGTTCCCCCTTTCCAACCCACTCACCCTCCACTCTCCCAGCATCGCCCCTCACACCTTTGGTCCTGAAGGTATCATCCACCCTGGATTCCCTGTGCCTCCAGCCCCCATATGCACCAGTGTACAACCTCTGCCCTATCCAGCCCTGCAAGGTAGAATTTGGATCATGGTAGTTGGGGGGAGGAAGCATACAGGATCTGGGGGAAAGCTGTGTTCTTCATCGGTACTACCTCGCACCCTGACTGACCCATCTCCTCTTCTAAACCCCTCTATGAAGGGATCTCCAGTGGCCATACGGCCTCATTTATATTACAAAAGAACTCCCTTCTTTTCAAACAGGATCATGTCCACCAAGGTTCAAATTTCTCACATATTTTGAGGGGGCTACAGATCAATCCATAATGGTTCTTTTGGGTAGCTGTAACAAATGGCTACCAATCGAGTGACTTAAACAGCAGGCATTTGTTCTCTCACTTTTCTGAAGGACAATGGGTTAAAATTAAGGTGTGGGCAACATTCATTCCTTCTGAGAACTCTGAAGGAGAATCAAAGTAGCCTCTCTCTGCTTCCGGTCACTGCTGCTAATCCTTGATATTTCTTGGCTTATAGATGCACTGATCCAATCTCTGCCAGTGTCTTCACACGGGGTCTCTGTGTGCCCACTCCTCTTCTTATAAGAACACACCAATCAGTGCATGTAGTATCCATCTGAAATCTAAACCCAGAAAGATGGAGCTCTTGAAATACTTATCTAAGCACATCTGCCAAGACCTCCTCTCCAAGTAAGGCCATAGCCTCAGGTCCCATGTGAACATGAATGGGTGTGTGTGAATGTGATTTAATGTACTACAGAGGGCACGCTTTGGCCTCAGGAGGAGTGTTTCGCCATTACCTGCTTCACAGCCCTGAGATTGCCCAGGCATTTGCCACATTTTCTTGTCTTCCCAACATTTATCCACCATTAGGCCTTTTTCCCTAAGTTAGTCAAGCGTCAGTTTCTGTCACTTGTGATCATGACCCTCCCTCCCGCCCAGGTCACAAATTTAAAGTGACACAGGCAGTTTCTTTAATGGGCACTATGTTATCCTGACTAGCAAGCATTGCTAAGGAGGGAGGATGAATCAGGGAGAACCCGCTTGCTTCATCTAGCTTCGGGGCAGTCCACAGAGGATTGATCCCTGAGCCACTAACGAATTTTGCAACTGTCACAGAACAATGCAAATAAGTAAGATCCACATCTACTGAACACCATCATGAGGTCAAACTGTGTGTAAATAAATGCCTGTTTCAAAGAGTGAGTAAATCCTAAGGTAAGGAGTGACAGGGCTTTGTTGGCATAAACCCAGCAAGGCATTATGGGTCAGATATTAATGAACTCATGCTCCTGGGCCTCACAGAGCCCCAGCTCAACTGCTTCAGCTTGTTGACAAACTGAACTCAGGGTACCCGGAGAGAGCACTACCATTTTGATGAACAAGGTTGGTTGGGGATGATGCTTCCTAACTTGCATTTTAATATAAATTTGATGCTTCATCTGAGCAATGTGGAAAGAGCATTCAGATAAAAGAGAGGGACAAACATCAAGTGACCAGAGGATGAAACTTCTATCTAATCTGTGCCCACTGGAATTGCTTCTTGGGAAGGTATTTTTTGGGGGTGTGGGGTTGTTCCCCTACCCTGCTCCAAGCGTTCCTCCTCATGCCCACCCCCACCCCAGCATACATCCTACTTGGAGAATGTCTCTGAATAATGAAGTTTTAATAAATGAAGCTTTAATGAGCCTGATAGTCTGCCTAAGACCCCTTCAAACTGTAGTCTTTCATTTGTATTCTTCCATCCTTTTTGAAGAAATGAACCTGATGGCAGGTAGTATGTTTCCTTTCCAGGATGAGCTGATAGAGCCTCTCGCTGCTGCAGTGGGAGGTGAAACATTAAAAGGCCCTCTGTGGCCATGAGACATGCCCACTCTCCAAGAGACACTGGGCAGGTTTTCTGAAGCTCCTCAGAATTGACTAGTGGCCCTGGTCCACCCATCTCAACCAAGCCAGTCTTCATTTGCACTGCATGCCCTCTCTGAGCTCCAACTGCATGCTTCATTTGAGGATGACAAAGCCTCTATTGTCTGAGAAGATGCGCAGACATATGAACTAATCAATGCTCCCCCTGTCCCCGGGGAGTGTGAAATTCTCCCATCATGACCCACCAGCTTCCCTGGAAATTCCTGTCTTAACTCAGGCACTTAATATCAATGGTGTCTCTGCTTCCTTCCTTCTTGCACACCCCCCAGGCATTAACTGTCATCCTTCCTCTCCCTAAAATATACTTTGAATCTATTCACTTCATGCCATCCCTACTGCCCCAAGGTGTGTCTTGCATTGACTATGAAACTAGATTCTGTATCCATTTTCCAGAGCTGTCAAAACAAAGCATCGTAAATCAGGTGGCTTTTAAGAACAGTCCACCACCTGTCTATCAGTTCGTGGTGCAGTGGTAGCTAGAGTGCTGCTGTGAAATTGGAAGCTGTGCCACCGATATGACAAACCCCAGAAGGGTCAGCAATGATGGGCAGGCTTCAGTGGAACCTCGAGCCCTGTGGTGCTCAACCTTCCTTTAATACAATTCCTCATGTTGTGGTGACCCCCAACCATAAAATCATTTTCCTTGCTACTTCATAACTGTAATGTTGCTACTGCCATGAATCAGGTGACTCGTGTTAAAAGGTCGCTGGACCCCAAAAGGGGTCACAACCCACAGATTGAGAACCACTGCTCTAGCCTAAGGCAGACTAGGAAGAAAGACCTGGTGATCTACTTCCAAATATTAACAAATGAAAGCCTTATGGGTCACAACAAAATATGGTCCTATAGAGTGCTGGAAGATGAGCCACTGACCTGCACACAACAGCTACAAAAATAGACTCAAACACACCAACAAAGGCCTGCTGAACTCCAAAGCCCTAACAAACCCACTGCCCTCAAGTCCATGCCAACTCATAGCGGCCCTATAGGACAGGGGCGAACTGTGTATTAGTCTGGGTATGCTAGAGGAAAATCGAGGGAGACGCATGTGTATGAGAGAGAGTTGGTGGTTTTTAAAAATCATTTCCCTATTATTTAATCATTATATTAGGGATTCATACAACTCTTATCACAATCCATCCATCCATCCATCCATTATAAAGGCACATTTATACATTCATTGCCCTCATCGTTGTCAAAACATTTGCTCTCCACATAAGCCCCTGGCACCTGCTCCTCATTTTTCTCCTCCCTTCCTACTCCCCCCTCCTTAGGAACCCTTGATAATTTTATTGGGGGCTCATACAACTCTTATCACAGTCATTCCATCCATCCATCCATCCATCCATCCATCCATCCATCCATCCATCCATCCATCCATCCATCCATCATCCATCCACCCATTGTGTGTCAAGTACATTTGTACATGTGTTGCCCTCATCCTTCTCAAAATATTTGCTTTCTACTTGAGCCCTTCGTATCAGCTCCTCATTTCCCCACTACCATCCTCCTCCCCCTCCCTCATAAATCCTTGGTAATATATAAATTATTTTGTCATATCTTACAGGTCAAACATCTCACTTCCCCCACTTTTCTGTTGTCTGTCCCCCAGGGCAGAGATTTTATGTAGATCCTTGTAATCGATTCACCCTTTCTACCCCACCTTCCCTCCACCCTCCTGGTATTGCCACTCTCACCACTGGTCCTGAAGGGATCATCTGTCGTGGATTCCCTGTGTTTCCAGCTCCTCTCTGTACCAGAGTACATGTTCTGGTCTAATTCTACCTTATAAATCCAGAGAGAGAGTTTTATATCAAACAGTAATTGTACATTAAGCAAACGTCCCAGCCCAGTGCACATCAAATCCATAAGTCTGATATTAGCCCATATGTCTGATACCAATCTATAAATTCCTTTTCAGACCCATAAAACATGTGCAGTGATGCTGAATGCAGGATACTCACAGGCCAATGGGTGGAAAGTCTTGTGGATCCAGTGGCATTGTAAGCATCTCAGTGCTGGCAGCGATCTCTCTGAGGCTTCTTTGGCTTCAGAGGTCTGGTCGCATCCATTTGGCTTGCCTTCTGCAATGTCTCCCAAGGAGTAGCAGAGAGAGAGAGAGAGCGAGAGGTGTCTTCCACCTCCAAGGAGGAAGTACCAGATTTCTCAGAGTTCTCAGAAGGAGGCTATGCCCACATAAAAGTCTCACTGACTTTCTCCAGATTGGCAGCCTAAACTCCACGCCTACACTCCTAATCCTTAACTTGACACAAGATTAGGTGACTACCACAGGCTCCTAATCCATAACAAGCCCATTTATTTTTTTCCTGCATACCGACACCAATCCAATACCCAAAGCTTTACCCAATGGGTGGAGATCTACTTCTAAAACATGAATATAGAAAAATCGCTTTCGCTTGAAGGCTCTCAAGGAAATGCTCACTGAAAACTCCATTCCTATTATCTCACCTCCCCCAAATTAGTCTTCTTCTGGGCTTTCAGTCACACCAAGATCTCTCCTGCCCCAAGGCCTTTACATGCACTGTCACCTCTTCCAAGCCCTGAAGTGCCAAGTTCAAAGTTCCAGTTAATCTCCCTGATCCTGAATTTTAAGAACTGTGTGTGTGGGAGGGAAGGGGTTGGGCTTTTTGTTGAACTGCTGGGTTTTGGAGCCATTTGTCATGCAACCTCATTTTGTCAATGACTGGTTAATTAATGCAGCATTCATTTGCCCTTCTTCCACTCACAGCACATGGCTTGTATCTTTGGGATCACTCTTCCACCATGCTCCATCTCCATGCTTCTGCTGGCATTGACCCAATCTGCCAGCTCCAGGCCTGGCTAGTCAGGGCATGACTTTCCTCTGTCCAAAGGGACTGGGTCAGACTCAGTATGAGACTCATGCTAGGTTAATGATATCTAACCCTAAAAAATGCCCCAGAAACAATTGCCCCATTGCCAATGAGTCCATTTTGAATCATAGAAGGTCCCTGTGGGGTTTCTCAGACTGTAAATATTTATGTGAGCAGAAAGTTCCATCTTTTTCCCTATGAGGTAGCTGGTAGGGTAGCACTGCCAACCTTGCAGTTAGCAATCCAATGCTTACCTGATAGTACCACCAATGATTAGAAAGGAAAAGAGCCTCTCTCTAATAGAATTCCTGAGCTTCTAGATAAAACTACAGCTGCCATCAGGAAGCCTGCGTGAAACTCAAAAGGAAACAGCTCTGAAAGGAAAAGGTTCAAACTCTGATGGTCTCAACTGAGTGCCAGAACCCAGCTATTCCTGATGCTCTGTCTCCAGACTTACAAATTCCATAAACCTACCCATTAATTCCTTCTCCTGCTCCTTCCCTTCTCACGCCCCAAGGTACTTTGACTTAGCTTTGAAGGCACTCACAACTTCACGGGTTCTGCCTTGCACAGGTGTCTGCTTGCTTCCAGTTCAGTCCTGACATTGTCCCTATCTTTAGCCATGTTAGGCTTGCGTCCTAGAGCTTTCCTTTGCTTGTCTCCCTATTGCTCTTGTCCTATGAAGTCTGTGGCTTTATCTTTAAGTCTAAGTCCTGCCCTTTCGTTTTCGTAGAAATCTGTCTCTGTATCTTGGCTCATGGCAGGTTGTGTCCTTCAAAGATGACTGTCCTAATGTTGCACATCGCACATTCTCTTGTTACAAGATGAATTTGTGTTCATTTTTCCAGAAACAGGGCCTGCTTTCCCTCTTCCTTGCATCTTGGCAGGCCTTTGACTATGGCAGAAGTGTTGCTCTGTGACTTCCACCTGGTCGTATTGGGTTGTTCACCATTGGGACCCTGTCAGGATGTTGCAAGGAAGACCAAGCCAAATGAAAATGTCACATATAGGGTTCTTCTTGAGCTCCAACCAATAGAAGTATCAGTCGTGTGAGGGAGTGAGTCTTAAGAGAGCTGCAGCCTCTGTCCTTTGAGCTACCCCAGCTAATGCTTGATGAAGCCAAAACTAGTGTCCTCGCTGAGCTCTGCCCAGATTGCAGATTTGTGAGCAAAATTGATATTATCATTACTTTAAGATGTTATTTGTGGGGATACTTTCTGTTAGCAGCAGATTATCAGAATACTGCCTAATCAGACTGCATTGCCAGTTTTACTCTCTCTCTCTCCATATATAGATATAGATATCCTCCACTCATCTGTCAGTTGGTTGTACTATAATGGTTTGTGTATTGTTATGGTGCTGGAAGCTCTGTTCCCAGAATTTCAAATACTAGCAGGATTGCCCATGGTGGACAGGTTTCAGTGAAGCTTCTAGACTAAGACAGACAAGGAAGAGGGGCCTGCTAGTCCACTTCCAAAAATTACTGAAAGAAAACCTTATGGATCACAAGAGAACACTGACTGACTAATGTGTTTTGGACACACTATCAGGGGACAATTGCTAGAGGAAGACATCATATTTGATGAAATAGAGGGACATGGGAGATCCTTATTGAGGCACATTGACCTAATCGCTGCAACAATGGACTTCAACATTCAGGAATGTGTGACGATGGTGCAAGGTCAGACAGCACTCCATTCCATTTCATATAAGGTCTCCATGGATCACAGTAGACTTGATGGCACTCTCTATATGTTTGTCTTCAGTGACTTCCCAGAGGGCTGCTCTGCCTGGCAGCCTCTATTCTTCATGTGTCCAAATGGGGAGCACAACAGGTCCATAGTCACTGATATTCCCCTCAATCCCCAGGTCAAGTAAGGAGGCATGAAACTAACTATGTTGTTCTCTTTGCCTTGTCTCTCTTCCTTTTCCCCTCCTCCAACAGGGCTAGAGGGGGTAAATACTTACCTTGCAGTCTAGAAGAGAATTTCTTCCACACCAAAATCTTCTCCTTTCTCAAAAGGCACATACATGCTTTTCTCCTTGTTTTGAATTAAAATGGCAGATGGGATGGTAGGAAAGAAAATGAACTAGTCTAACAGAATGGCCAAACAGATTTACCTTCCACATAAGAATGCAAATAACTCCTCAATCTTGTTATAGAGTCATGATATGATGAGCTCCATCAAAGCAGAGTAGAACACCACGGAGGTCAGACCAGAAATACCATATTGAGTTGATTTTGTGTGAGAGATTCTAGTTGCTAATTATACTATTCATAACAGACAGATGGCAGGTATAGAAGCCCAGACTTAAAATGTCTTTATCTAATTGCCTGCCTAAATATATATTTGCAATATGGTCCTCAAAGGGAATACTTTCTTTACCTTAAATTCCATTTCTTTTTCCCCTTTTTTATGTAATTTTATTGAAGTATCATTGATGTATAATAAACCATAGTGTGTTTTGCTCTTTGAGGTTTTTAAAAAGAATCATTTTATTGGGGTCTCCTACAACTCTTATCACAATCTATACATACATCCACTGCGTACATTTGTTGCCATCATCATTCTCAAAACATTTGCTTTCTACTTGAGCCCTTGGTAGTAGCTCCTCATTTCCCCTCCTTCCCCCTTCCCCTCCCTCATGGACCCTTGATAATTTATAAATTATTATTCTGTCCTATCTTACACTGTCCGACATCTACCTTCACCCACTTTTTTGTTGTCCCTCCCTCATGGAGGAGGTTATATGTAGATCCTTGTAATCAGATCCCTCTTTCTACCCCACCTTTCCTCCATCCTCCTGTTATTGCTACTCTCAGCACTGGTCCTGAAGGGTTCATCTGTCCTGGTTTCCCTGTGTTTCCAGTTCCTATATGGACCAGTGTATATTCTCTGGTCTAGCCAGGTTTGTAAGGTAGAATTGGGATCATGATAGTGGGCGCGGTAGCATTTAGGAATGAGAGGAAAGTTATATGTTTCATCGTTGCTACACTGCATCCTGACTGGCTCATCTCCTCCCAGCGACCCTTCTGTAAGGGGTTGTCCAGTTGCCTACAGATAGATCTTGGATCCCCTAACTGTACCCCCCCCTCATTCACAATGATATGATTTTTTTGTTCTTTGATGCCTGATACCTGATCCCTTCTACATCTTGTGATCACACAGGCTGGTGTGCTTCTTTCATGTGCGCTTTATTGCTTCTAAGCTAGATGGCCACTTGTGAACCTTCTAGTTTTTAAAACCCTAGACTCTTTATCTTTTGATAGCTAGGCTCCATAAGCTTTCTTCACCTCATTTGTTTATACACCCACTTTTTGTCTTGAGTGATTGTGTCGGGAAGGTGACCATCATGGAATACCAGTTCCTTAAATTCCATATCTATAGGCTTAAGTCTTACCCACAGGAAACCTATTTTTATTTTATCCCTGGAACAAAGTCTTGCAATAATTTTCTCTTTTTGGGTAAGTCCATCCTCAATCACTTATCCTTTAACATTTGCAAGAATTTATCTGTAACCAACCCCATTTACATAGTCTCATTCATGCTATTTCCACAATAATTGCTAATAACCCTATTTTTTAGAATCGGCAGAAAGCATCAGTATCAATATCCCATTGCCACTGAGTTGATTTCAACTCATGGGTACCCTATAGGACAGAATAGTATTGCCTCATAGGTTTCCAAGGCTGACAAAAAATCTCTTTATTGTGAGTTGGGTGAAGGTTTACAGAATACATCCGTTTTCCATTTGACAGTTCACACATATTTTGCTTTATGATATTGACTGCAATCTGCTCAACGTAATATCACTTATCGCACTTCCTCCTTGTATTTCCTGTTTCCATTCCCCCTTCTTTCCTGACCCTTCTGAACTTTATCTTTGAATAAATTATATCCTTTTGATTCAAATAGTTGATTAGTGTTACTTTTTACCTTATAGATCTACCTATTGTTTGGCTGAAGATTGAGCCAAGGGAGTGAGTTCAGTTCCAGATCTGAAGGTGCCTAAGGACAACAGTCTTGTGGGTTCCAAGAATCTCTCTCTGAGCAATACCACTGAACATTTAAAATAAGTTTAAACTTTGTTGCACATATTTCTCCTATTCTATCCCAAAATTCCAAAGCAAACTCATTATCATTGTGTTGAAGCTGACTCATAGAGACCCTACAAGATAGAATAGAACTTCACCCTTTGATTTTTCCAAGGCTTAAATCTTTACCAGAGCAGACAAACTCATATTTCTCACATGGACCAACTGATAGGTTAGAACCACTTTCTTTGCGGTTAGGAGATCAATGAGGAGTCCACTCTGCCATTAGAGCTCGTTAAGAATGCGATCCAGGATCCCCTAATGCTATCCCTCTCAGATCAGTTGGTAGTGGTAATAAATGTAAATCTTAAGGGGGTCAGACTGCCACATCGTAACTCTTCCTTGGGGAAGATGGTGGGTTTGAACTGCTGATTGATTAGCCCTTAAGTGCTTAATTACTGCCTCACCAGGGTTCTCCTTAACATCAGAACAGTGGACACTTATTGGTTTATCTTACTGGTCTCTGTTCCCTAAAAATTGCACTTCATCCACAGGGTTTTCTTCCACAACACACAGCTGCTAGTGTTTTTGGTTTGTTTTTCCACATGACTTCACCTTCCTGGTCAAAGCTGATTTGTCCAGGGCTAAACACACAATGAAAACATAGCCATATTTGCACACTACAAAATTTGAAGTGAGACAGCAAGCTATTTGTTGAGTTTTTTGAATGACTGAAGTCTAAAAGGAAGTGTTATGATACAGGAAACAGTGAGTTTTGATGTCCAGGATCTATGCTGGGGACCCAGTTGGCACTCCGAGTGACTATTCAAAGGGATGGTATGAATTCTCCTCTTCCATGACCTACACATATAATAGATATAACCACTAAGTCCATGATTTGACAAATGTCTTGTGTGATTGAGTTTGGGTTCCCCATAGGATTAGATCCTGAGACAAAGGTTTTAATTAAGCCATTTTCTGGGGAGATATCAATAAGGAAATGGGAAATAGAAAAGGGAAAGAAGGCAGCCAATGAAAAGTACATTATCAAACAATTTAAAATTGTGAGCAACTGAAGGTTAATCTTACTGGAGACACTGTAGAAAATCCACTAGTTATTCTGCCCAGAATGTGAGGGAGTGTGGCTATTTGTCCAACAACTCCTATGGGTCATTGGTTAAGGGTTACTCCAGGAAGCAAGAATTAACTCCACAACCTCCTAAGCCATGCATGCTCAGGTACAGTGGTCTACAGAAACTAGAGAAAGCAAGAAGAGAGATGTGCTGGCCATTCGGAATTAGGCTAGCATGCCAAGTTGTCAGACATGTCAGGTTCTTGAACTATCATAACTTGAAAGTCATCATGATCCTGTGAGATATACCACTGGTATTTCAAACACAAGCATAGTTACCCGTGGTGGAAAATTTTCAGAAAAGCTTACAAGCTAAATAGACTAGAAAGAATAACCTGCCAATCTACATCTGAAAAAAATAGTGGTGTTTGTGGAGCACATTGATAGCAGTGGAATATTGTTTCATATAGTGCAGGATGATGAACCCCTCAAGTTGGAAGACACTCAAAATATAATTGGGGAAGAGCTGTCTCCTCAAAGTAGAGTTGACCTTAGTGATATAAAGTTTTCAGGACCTATATTTGTTGATGTGGCAATGACTCAAAATGAGAAGAAACAGCAGTACTGCAATAACCACTAACAAGAAGATGGGATGCATGAAATATGGATCTAGAAAAATTGGAAGCCATGAAAAAATGGAACACATAAAGATCAAACACTCTAGGTGTTATTGAACTGAAATAGACTGGTATTGGCCATTTTGAATGTCACAATAATATGGTTTACATACCAGAGTAACAAATTTGAAAGGAATGGATGACTTTCATGTTAAAAAAGAGAATGTTTCAACATCGATTCCAATGTTCACCATTGTTAGGTGTAGGATATATTACACCTACAAGGATGAATAATTAATAAAGTTATTATTCAAATTTACACACCAACCACTAATGCTAACAATAAAGCCATTGAGGATTTTTACCAACCTTTTCAGTCTGAAATTGATGAAACATGCAATCAAGATTACTGATGACTTGAATGCAAAAATTGGAAACTAAGGAGGAGGATCACTAGTTAGAAAATATGGCCATGGGGATGGAAGCCACATGGGAGATCTCATGATAGAATTTTCCAATAAGGATGGCTTATTGATTGAACATTTATTTTTCAGGGATGTAAACAGTAACCATAGACATGGATTATGTATATTGGATAGAAATACACAGGAATTAAATCAACTATATCTGTTGAAATAATCTACTATACATACTCGAGTATAACCCAAGGCAACTAATTTTACCCCCCAAAGCTGGGGTGCTTTTTCAGCATAAAAAATGTGCTGAAAAATCTCGGCTTATACTCAAGTATTTACGGTATAAAGAAGTTCAATATCATCAGTCACGAGACTGGAGACGAACTGTGGAACAAACCATCAATGGCAAATTCAACTCGAATTCCAACAAAATTAAAACAAGTCCCCAAGAGTCAAAGTATGAATTTGAGTATATCTCATCTAAATTAGAGGCTACTTCAAGAAGAAAGTTGACACATTGAACACAAATCACCTGAGATGATACGAGTTCTGCAATAATATCAAGAACATCATAAATAAAGAAATTCAAAGATAATTAAAAAGATAGAAACTAAAGAAAAGACAAAACGGATGTCACCTTGAATGTGGAGTAGCTGAAGCCAATGAAAGAAATGATGAAGTACGAAAAAGAGAGAGAGAAATATAGAAATAATTGATGAAGTAAAGACGCTGAATAAAGAAGCTGAACATAAAATTTCAAAGGGGAATTCAAAAAGATGGAATAAAGAATTATATTAAAAGGTGCAAAGACCTGGAATTAGGACAGCAAAAATGAAAAGCATGTGCATTTCACTAGCTGAAAAAATTGAAGAGAAATTCAAAATACAGAATTACACAGATAGCATCAAAAGAAGATGAAAGGGATTCACTGACCACATGAAGCCCAGGCTCCACAGCGCTGAGTCCAGAAGACCAAGGTAGCATAGGGTTCTCACTGCAGATTGCTCTGAAAGTGCTCACAGTAGTAGGCCCTGGATCAACTGGGGAAAATGTAGAACTCAAAATAAGAAGACTAACCTTAGGATATGATAGGCACTAGTGGAATTCCCATTTGACACCTGACCTCACCTCCATGGCTCAACTTTCAGCCCCCAAATAGGAGACCTATACTGTCAACGATGTACAATTCAGAGCCCAGCATTTGTCAGGGAGTTACTCAGAAGGCAGGAAGGCATGGGAACGAAAGACCAATGGAAACGGCAAACAAAGGGAGGGAATAGGAAAAGTAGTATTGCATTGTAGGTATTGCAATCAATATCATAAAACATTGCATGAATTGTAAAGAAAATCAATTTACTCTGTAGATTTTCCCTCACATCACAATCAAAACAGTGTAAAAAGAAAATAAGTCATATGAACGAGTACACTGGTAGATCTTGCTGAAGACCAATTTCCAGTGTTAAAAGATGTCACTTTGAGGAATAAGGCACAGCTGAGCCCTAGTGGTATAGTGGTTACAAACATAATGCATCAGAACCAACCCGGTTGGGTTGCTCAACACAAGATCAGCAGTTCTGCTCCCATACAAAGTTCCAGTATTGGAAACCCACAGGGATATCTCTCCCCTGTCCTATAGAGTTGCTAAGGGTTGGAATCAACTTGATGGCAGAGAACTGGATGTAATCCAGGCTGACTAGAGACACAAATCAAGTGACACTCATATATGTGCAATAAATAGTTTTTAATCAAGAAGTCATTATAGTATTTCTATTTCAAGGAAATATCCCAGGCCAGTCCAACTCAAGTCCATAAGTCCAACACTAGCCCATAAGTTCCTTTCCAACTTACGCAGTTACATGCAATGATGCAGAATGCAGGGATGTCAAAGGCCAGTGATTGCAATGTCGTGTGGACCCAAGGTCGATGGAAGCATGGCAAGACTCTGGCAGCTCTCAACGTGGGCAGGAAGCAGTCAGGTGAATGCAAAAAGAAGGGGAGGTTCCCAGGGCCCTCCTTATGAGAAGGCCATGGCCACAAAGAGGCACCATCAGACTATGGTGTGATTGACAGATTGGATACCAACCTTACACTTTTACATATCTTCAAACTGACATAAAATTATATAACTATCATACTATGGCATTTTCAATCACCTCATATGTACTTGAAAATGGACAATAATTATGAAAGATAAAATAAAAGTTGATGTCTTTGAATTATGATGCTGGTGAAGAATATTGATTATTCCATGGACTTTCAGAAGAAGGAACAAATCTTTCTTGGCGGAAGTAGAGCCAGAATGCTTCCTAGACGTGAGAATGGCAAGACTTCATATCACATACTTTGGACATGTTAACAGCTGAGCATAGTCCCTAGAGAAGGATATCATACTTGGTAAAGTGGAGTGGTGAAAAAAAGAAGAAGGTCCTCAATGGGATGAATTGGCATACTGGCTGCAAAAATGGTCTCCAACATTCACTGTGAGGAAACAGGCTGTGGGTGCTATGAGTTAGAGCCAAATTAACAGTGTCTAACAATGACAACTCCCCTCCCGTGCCCCATCTGTCAATTTGCTGCACTGTGGTAGCTTGTGCTTTGCTGTGATGCTGGGAGTTAGTCCACTAGTACTTCAAATACCAGGCAGGATCACCCACGGTGAACAGATTTCAACACAGCTTCCAGACTAAGAACTGACAGGACGACAAAACAATCAGTCCACTTCTGAGGGATTCACCATTGAAAACTTTATGCATAGCAGTAAAATATTGTCTGATATAATGCCAGAAAATGAGCCCCTCAGATTGCAAAACAATCAAAATATCACCGAGAAGGAGAGCTTCCTCAAAGTAGAGTCCACCTTAATGATAACTCAAAACCTCACAACAGGAGCTGTAGATAACATCATAATAAATGGAGAAAATATGGAAGTTATCAAGGATTTCGTCTTGCTTAGATTCACAACTAATGCTCATGGAAACAACAATCAAAAAACCAAATAACATATTGCATTAGGCAAATCTACTGCACATAACCACTTTAAAGTACTGAAGATCAAGAATTTCACTTAGGATTACGTTGCGCCTGGCCCAAGGCATGGCATTTTCCGCCACACCTTATGCATGTGAAATTTGAACATTGAATGAGAACGACTGAAGGAGAACTGGTGCATTTGAATTAAGGTACTGACAAAAAATACTGAAAGTACCATGGGTGGAGAGAAGAACAAACAAATCTGTCTGAGAAGAAGTGCAGCTAAATGTTCCTTGGCAGATAGGATGGCGAGACTTCATCTCATGTACTTTGCAGATGTTATCAGGACAGACCAGTCCCTGGAGGACATCATACACATTACAGTGGAGGGGTTGCAAAAAGAGGAAGACACCCGATCAAATGGATCTAGACAATTCCTACAACAATGGACTCAAACATAACAAAATTTTTGAGTATGGGGTAGGACCAGGCAATGTTTCATTCTGTTGTGTAGGCATTATTATGAGACAGAACTGACTTGAAGGCATCTAGCAACAAAGTGTACTAAAGCTTCTGGCACCTTCATTTGCTAATGGATTATAATTCAAAATGAGAAAAATCATTGCAACCATTCATTAATAATCAGAACATCAAACGTGCAAAATAAGAATCTAGGAAAATTGGAAATCATAAAAAAACGGAATCTGACCTATAAAGATCAATATCCTAGGCATTGGTGAGTTGAAATAGTCCCTTTGAATCTTAAAATGATAAGAATGACTATGCTGACAATGACAAATTCAAAAGAATGTCTCTTTCATCCTCAAAAAGAGCATTTTTAGATCTATCTTGAAGTGCAATGCTGCCTGTGACAGAATAATATCTATCTTCATACACAAGGAAGGCCAGTTAATAGAACCATTATTCAAATTTTCTCACAAACCACTAAAGCCAATGAAGAATTGTACCAACTTCTTTAGTCTGAAATTGACCACACATGTACTGAAAATGCATTAATAATTGCTGACAATTGGAATGCACACATGGAAACAAAAAGGAAGGAAGAATAATTAGAAACTATGGCTTTGGGGATCGAAAAGAAGCTGAAGACTGCATGAAAGAATTCTGCAAGAGCAATAACTTCCTCATTGCAAACACCTTTATTCAACAACAGGAGCGGCATATATACATGTGGAAAACACAGGAATGGAATTGATTAAATCTGTGGGAAGACATGATAGAGAAGCTCAATATCATTGAGACAAAACAAGACCGGGGGCCAACTATGTAAAAGACTATCAATTACTAATATGCAAGTTCAAGTCAAACCTGAAGAAAATTAAAATAAGAACGCAAAAGAGCCCAAATACAGCCTATATTATATCTGTGGTCGGCTGGGGTTTCTAGAGAAACAAACCAGTGATACTGATACATGTAGAAGAAGGAAATTTATATCAATAAAGAATTTTACATTAAGAAGTCCACACAACAAGAAACCCCAGTCCAACTCCAGCCCATAAATCAGATGCAAACTAGAGGCCCTTCCAGACTCCTGAAGCTGTTGGAGGAATAGCCCAAGAAACAGGAAAACCACAGGTTGGTGGAGGCAGAGTTGGGAGAATCCAAAGTCAACAGGCAGTTGGCAGGCCACAGACAGCTCTTAGGGTCAGCAGGTCTCATGGTGATTGCCATCCCAAGAAGCCAGACGTAGGGTCCAGGGTCATTTCATCAGGAAGAAAAAGAGTGAGCCCATTCTCCACAGTCTACTTATAGCTATGAAATAGGTCATACCTCCAAGGAGAGTGTGACCTGCACCTTCTGAAGATCCTGGTCAAGCTAAATTGACACCAAACCTTACTATCACAATATCTCACCTGAATTTAGAGCCTATCTCAAGAATGGTTCGGACATATTGAACATTAATGATCAGCTACCAGAAGACTTGTGAAATAGCATCAAGGTCATCAATCTTTTTTTTTTTTTGTCATGTCACCTGTGGCTATTTATTTATTTATCATAAATCATTTTATTGGGGGCTCCTCAAAAAGATCATTAATAATACAGGAAAGAAAGAAAATACTACAGTGGATATCAGAGGAGACTGTGAAACTTGCTCTTGAACCTAAAGCAGTTAAAGCAAATGGAAGAAATGATGAAATAAAAGAGTTGAACAGAAAAATTTGAAAGGCCAGCTTGAGAAGATAAAGTAAAGAATTATATTGTAACATGTAAAGACCTGGAATTAGGAAAGCAAAAGGAATGAGTACGGTCAGCATATCATAAATTGAAAGAACAGAAGAAAAAATCCAAGCCTCGGATTACAATGTTCAAGGATTATTTATCAAACTATTGAATGATGTAGGGAGAATCCAAAGAATATGGACGGAGTGTACAGAGTCTCTGTTCCCAAGAATTAGTTGAGGTTCTACTAGTTCAAAAGGCCAAGAGGAAGTTGAAGCTGCAATGTAAGCATTAGTGAAAAGCAAGGAAGGGATAGGAATGGAAATATTTCAACACGCTCATGCAGTGATAGTCCATGTCAAGAAATTTGGAAGATAGCTATCTGGCCAACCAACTGGAAGTGATTAATATTTGTGTCCATTCTAAAGAAATATGACGCAACAAAATTTGCAAATTAATTTAAAATAACATTAATATGACATGCAAGTACAATTTTATTGACGATACCTTTAAAAGTAGTTATAGCAATATGTCAACAGGAAGCTGCCAGAAATCCAGGCTGTATTAAAAGAGGGCATGAGGCAAGGTATATCAATGCTGGTTTCAGATGGACCTTGGCTGAAAACAGAGGATACAAGGAAAATGCTTACTTATGTACTATTGACTATGCAGAGGATTTTACTGTGTATCATAACAAACTTTGGGTAGCATATGAATACATATGAGAACAATGGGAATTCCCGTACATTTAATTGTGCTCCTGTGGTACCTGTACACAAACCAACAGGAAGTGGTTCGAATAGAACAAGTGGATAGTGCGTGGTTTAAAATCAGGAGAGTGTGTGTTGTGGTTATATCCTTTCACCATATGTGTTAGACAGGGTTCTCTAGAGAAACAAAACCAGGACATTTATGATTTGATAGATAGATAGAACACGAAGGAATATAACAGCTAATTAGTCCACATAGCAGTACAGAGGACTCAGTTTAACTCACTTCCATGCAACAGTAAATATGGCAGTACAGCCAGGCAGCAAACTGCAGAACTAGGTAAGGCAGCCACACACTGGTCTGATCACCAGAGAGCAACTGAGAGATAGGTGTGGCTTGCTGAGCCATTTATCTCTTTGCCCACGAATCAAACTGCGAACTTATTAATCCCACATGTTCTTATTGGCCAGGTTGGCACTATAAACCTACCTATCTATCACACTATACTTATTCAAATAATCTGAGAAGCTGCTCTGTATGAAGAAGTTGAGGCATCTGGATTGGAGGAAGAATCATTAACAACCTGTATTATGCAGATGACCCAATCTTGCTGGCTGAAAGTCAATAGGCCTTGAAGTACTTACTGATAAAGCTCATATAGTACACCTTCAGTATGAATTAGTCTTCAACACTAAGAATACAAATGTCTTCTCAACTTGACAAATATAAACACACAACATCATTACAAATAGAGAAATGTAGCTAAACCCTATTTTACTTGGACCCACAATCAATACTCACAGAAGCAGCAGTCAATAAATCAACGTATTTCATTGGAAAAATCTGTTGTAAAAGACCTCTTTAAAATGTGAAAGAGCAAATGTTTTACTCTGGGGATTAGCAAATTATGCCTGCTTTTAGCCTTGATATTTTTAATCACCTTACATGCATGTGAAAGGAGTCTTAATTTCAGTGTCTGGTATGGGTTGAATGACTAACATCAAGGTTGGTGGTTCAACCCACTTGCTGCTCCACAGAAGAAAGAGGAAGCTATTTGACCCTGTAAAGATTTACAGCCTTGGAAACCCTAGATGGTCACTATGAATAAGAATAGACTTGATGGTAATGTTTGACATATGCATGTGAAAGATGGAACATAAATAAGGAAGACTGAAGAAAATATGATGATGCCTTTAAAATATGATGTTGCAAATAATATTGAATATACCATGAATGCCCAGCAGAACAAAGAGGTCTATCCCGGAAGAAGTACAGCCAGAATGTATTTTAGAAGTGAGGATGGTAAAACTCCATTTCATATACTTTGAACATGGTATCAGGAGAAATTAGTCCCTAGAAAAGGACAAAACACTTGGTAGAGCATCGTCAAAAAACAGGTAAGCCCTGAATGAGATGGATCAACACAGTGGCTGTAACAATAGGCTAAAATATGACCATTGTGAGGATGTCACAGGACTAGAAAGGCTTTTATTCTATTGTGCATAGGGTCACTATAAGTGGCAGTGCGTGAGTTTTTGTTGATTAACAACACTGGGATATGAGCAATGTCCCCATGGCATATGCTAAACTGTCACCATGCTGGACACAGTTGATCTTTGTGGCTTTAGAGGGTAATTATTTAGAGGGTTATGATTCCACTGAATTTTTTTCTGTGTATTCAAACTATTCCATCCTAAGATTCCACAGATCTATCCAAACCAAGCTCACTGCCATTGAATCAATGCTAACTCATATCGACCCTACAGGACATGGGTAAAATTGTACCTGTGAAGTTCTGAGACTGTACCTCTTTACAGAGTAGAGTCCCATCTTTCTCCCGAAGAGCAGCCGGTGATTTCAAATTACCGACCGTGCAATTAGCAGCCCAATGTGTAACCAAGAACTATTCAGGGAAGCTAGAGGGAGAGCATGAAAAGAAATGAGTAGTTGAGGTGGTTGGATGCACATCCATCCCTTTGTTCTACTCTCTATGACTTTTTCTGAGTTCATTCAAAATGTAAATTAAGACACAAAATAGAATTCTATCCAACCCTGCTATATGCCTAAACAGTATCCATTTTTCTCATTCTTACTACTAATAGAAGCTCAATTTTGTTTAGGGTGATAATGTACCTACTTAAATCGCTCACTCCTAGGCTCCCTTGCAGCTATGCATAAGCATTTGACCCAGTTTGGGCCAAATATGTGTAGGTGAAAGATACTGAGTAGGACTCCCAAGAAAGTTTTTGTTGTTGTTTAAGGCAAAACACTTGTCTGGCATAACCCATTTCATTTTTGTCCTTGGCTCTTCTGCTGTCATGCTCCCTAGTCAGAATATTGAAAGATGAGAGAGTCACATAGGTTACATGAGTTTGGCAGACCAAAAAGCATGCATTCTCCTATATCCAAGATGAGTCCCTGAGCAAATACGCCAGACCTAGGCTACCTATTTCAAGACTTACTGTTGTATAAGACAAACCCCTGTGTGGTGCAAAGGGTTAACACAATTCACTGCTAAGACAAAGATGCCTTGGAAGAAAAACCTGGCAATCTACATTTAAAAATTCAGCCCTTGAAAACCTCATGGGGCACAGTTCTACCCTGAATCATATGGGGTAACTGTAAATCAGAATCAATTCAGTGGCAACTGGTTTGGTATTCTTGGTGTTAATATAAGAAAAATTAAGCTTTTGTGATTAGACCACTAGAGTCGGTTTGTTTTTTCCCATGTAGCCAGATGCAATTTGGACTGATAGAGAAATAATTAAAAGAATGTAGAGTTAAGTAAGCGTAATGATTATGGAACTAATCATTTAGCAATGGGCTGCTAACCACAAGGTCAGTAGTTCAAATGCACCAGTCACTCAGGGGGAGAAAAGTGAAGCTCTCTGCTTCTGTAAAGATTTATAGTCTTGGAAGCCCTATATGGGGTTGCTATAAGTTGTAATCAACTTGATAGCATTGTATTTGTTTGAGTTTGGTGACTAGTATGTAAGCTTTGAGGGGGTAGTAATAGGTACTTTGAATACTATTCTTAGCACTATAGGTATTATGTCTTTTGCAAATGGATAAACGAACAAATGCGATATTCATTTTGTGTTTTCTGTAGTTTGCCTTATTCTTCCAAGAAGATTGCTCAAGTGTTAAGACCCAGTCTTCTCTGGCATACTTGAATAAAAGAATAACTGATAGACACAGACTTGAACCCTGGCCTGTGTGATCTTGGGTGTGTCACTGTTTTTCAATCCATTTCTCATCTGTGAACTGGGGATTACACACGTAGCCCACAGGGTTGTTTTGGAGATTCAGAGTAATGTGTGTGTCTTGGATTGAGTGCCCTTGCATGCCGAGCTTATTCCTCAGGCCTGGGTGCAGGGAGTCTATTTGAGATCTGATGGCAGGGAGTGGGAATAGGAAAGCAGACGCAAGACTGAGTTAGGGGGAGAAGCAATCACAATGGGAACGGGGTGTTGAGGCTTTTAATGTAGGATACAGGAGCTTGATTCCCCCAGGACTTCTGAGCAACATGGGTTCTGTCCTAGAATTGTCTACCAGAAACAGGAGGCTGGGCTCTTCTTCGCCTGTAGTGGTGTTGAGCATTCCTCCTAGTAAGGTGACCTCTCCTACCTTCCTGGGTTTGGCTTTCCATGCCTTTGAAAAGGCTTCGAGGCAGAAGGACATGGAGAGCTGCGTGCTGCACAGTTGTGATAAGACACCATTTCAGCAGGAGCCTGCACTTACATAGAGCCGTTCGCCACTGCTATGATGGATATCAGGAGGAGCCCTGGAAGTGCAGTGGTTACAAGTTGGTTTGCTAACTTCAAGGTCAGCAGTTCAAAACTACTAGCTCCAAGGAAGAAAGATGGGGTTTTCTACTCCAATAAAGAGTTGTAGTGTTTGAAACTCGCAGGGGGCAATTGTACACTGCCCCACAGGATCGCTATGAGTCGGTATTGACTGGAAGGCAGTGAGATGGTGTCAGAGATGGGTCAAAGGAATGTGGCATGGCAATCCTAAGAATCTGCTACAGAACCATAAAGTGCCTGGGATAGATGAGTTTATTGTGCTTGACCTTTTAAAATCATCAAACGGGCAACAGTTAGAAAGACAAACATACCAAGTGTCATTGGAGATCCGGGGAAAGCAGAGAAACACTGCTAATGATGCAGGTTTGCTGCACAGCAATCTGGCAGAGCTTAGTGAAAGCCCATTGAATGGACCCTGGGACCTAGTGAGCCCCTCCTGGGCATACAACCAAAGAAGCGCAATCACTGAGTTGACTTTCATTCCTCATGACCCTATCAAACAAAGCTGAATGGTCCCATGATGCTTTCAAGGCTTCTATTGGGAAGTAGACAGCCATGCCTTTATCCCACAGTGTGTGGAAGACGGCTTCAAACTACTGACCTTTGGGTTAGCAGCCAAGCACTTAATATCTCCCCCATCAAAGCTCTCTCCTGGATGTATAAAAACAAACAGAACCCCAGTTGATTCTTCCTCATTAGCAACCCTACAAGGCACAGTAGAATTGCTGCTATAGGTTTACAAAACTAAATTCTTATGACAGCAGACAGCCTCTCTTTGCTCCATGGAATAGCTGGTGGGTTGGAACTGCTCACCTTGGGGTTAGCAGCCCAACGCATAATTCCTGGGTATATAGGCCAAGCTATTTATCCAATTCACAGGGCCCTTGGGGCATTTTTACAAGAATGGTCACCACGCTGATACCTGCAGTAGAGAAGAGTTGGAGCCGAATTGG
The DNA here is from genome assembly GCF_050624435.1 of Tenrec ecaudatus. Classification (NCBI taxonomy): domain Eukaryota; kingdom Metazoa; phylum Chordata; class Mammalia; order Afrosoricida; family Tenrecidae; genus Tenrec; species Tenrec ecaudatus. Next base: position 12,844 of record NW_027458254.1, on the reverse strand, counting down.
ATGCCAATCAACAGACAACTGAAGAAGGAAACAAAAGAAAGATGATGATTGCTCATGACCAAGTGGCACGCAGCAGCACATGCAATTGATATGCAGCATGGCAATAACTCTTAATGACATTGCAAGGAGTTGAAAAGGTCAGAAACTGAATGAGATTTATATTGCAGTACCATTCATGGAAGCTGAAAGCCCATTCACCAAGCAGCATGGTCTAGTGCACATGGCAGCATGGTCTAGTGCACATGGCTGTATGCCTATAAGGACACACACACACACCAAGCACCCAGCAGGGGGTATTAGTCTGAAGAGGGGAATGGAAGTGATGTGAATGTGGAAAAGGAGGGACAAAACACAAGCAGGGCCTGACATTTATCAGGGTTCACGGTGTGCTATAAAGTAGGCATGATTAATCACTTCCCTGTACCAGAAGGCTGAGCTAGATTTTTAAAGCAAATCGAGTGCCTGGAACACAATGGTTGTTAGCTGCTGTTGAGTCAGCCTCCAGTCCAACTCACTGTGACAACCAGCTCCCAGTGACTCCATGGGCAATATTCTCCCTGGTCCTGCACCATCTCTTTGGTTGTGCATCAGATTGTGATTCACAGGGGTTTTCGTTAATTGGTTTTCAGAAGTAGAATACCAGGCTCTTCTTCATCGCTCATCTTAGTCTGGACACATCACAGAAACAGGTTCAGTCTCATAGCCGCACCCAACCAAGCTTCCCCATTTCAGTATCATAGCAACACAGAAATCAGTTCAGTACCACAGCAATAACCAAGCATCCCCCTGACAAATGAGTGTTGGATGCACATGAGTTGCATTGTCTTGGACTCAAACCCAGATCTCCCACATGGAAAAGGAGAATTCTACAACTGAACCACAATTTACCCTCAGAATATAATAAGTATCCAGTAAATGGTTATTAAGAATGTGGCTGCCAGGAAAATCCACCAATTTCCTGCCAAGGCTTAACACTAATATCTTCCCCCACACACTAGAAGGCTGCAGAGGAATGACTTTCTCCATGCCAGCCCTGGTATCTAGACAAGGGACCCTAACACTGAACCACTGAGCCCCAGCAGGCTGGGGAGCAATGTCAAATTGGATGAGGGACAATCCTGGTTGAGTTAGTTCCCCTAAGCTCGTAGGGCAGTTTAGCATGTCCACAGCTGTGTTCAGAATAGCCATGCGATTACCACCGAGAGAAATTCTACATGCTTTCACACCCCATGCTAGTCGTTGCAGCCATCGTTGAGTACAGTTCATGCTCATCACTATCTAGAACTCATGGTGACGCTGTGGGTGAGCCATTGGGCAGGTAACCTCAAGGTTGGCAGTTCAAAGGCACCAGTTGTTCTCTGAGAGGAAGGTGAGATGATCTGCTCCTGTCAAGATTTAGCCTGAGGAATTTTATATAGGGTCACAGTGAGTCAGGATCAACTCAATGGTGTGGGTTTGGTTTATTAGACCCACCATCAGATCATATTTAATGGATTTATTAACATGTATATTAGCCACAAATCCAATGTCTTTTATTTTTATCACTGCATTTCAATACAATTTGTGCCTTTGTGATTCTGTATTTCATTGGAGGTATTTGGAAATATTATTCTGGGGAGTGGGCAGGTGTTCCATAGCCAATCCTAAATGCCAAAAGGATCCATGGGGTTGCAATGGTTAAGACCCTCTAATAGAGTTTATCAAAGAGCCCTGGAGGCACAATGGTTAAGTGCTCATCTGCTATCCAAAAGGTTGAAGGTTTGAACCCACCAGTGGCTCTGTTCTTGGAAGAAAAACCAGGCAACTCATTCTTGTAAAGATTACAGCATAGAAAAGCCTAGAGCAGTGGTTCTCAAACTTCCTAATGCCACAACACTTTCATACAGTTCCTCATGTTGTGGTGACCTCCACAACCATAAAAATATTCTCATTGCTGCTTCATAACTGTAATTTTGTTACAGTCACTCTGTGCAAGGGTCCCACAGGTTGAGAACCATTGGTCTAGAGAGCTCGGCAATGATGCAGTGAGTCACTATGAGTTGGACTGGACTAGAAGGTTCCTAACAAAAACGCCAACAATCATTTTTTACCATGACCTTGTTAACTCAAAAAGATTAATAAGCAAATTCACAAATGAGGACATCCAGTTGCCCCTCCAAACTGGAGAAGCATGAGTTAAATGGTGACCCTGACCCCACGGTGTCCTCCAGCTGGTGCCATGCTGCCTTTATTCCTTCTGCCTCTCAGTTCTGTGGAGAAGAAGGGGAAAGGGAGGGAAAGAAAAAGAAAGAAATGAAAAGATAATTTTCCCAGCTTCTTCACATCACTGAATTGAACTTTACTTTTAATAAAAGTATTATGAAATGGAAATGGTGCTTTCACTATTTTGCTTTCAGGTGATATTCAGAGACATGGTGCTGGTAATTATTTGAGCCGGGGAGGTTAGTGTGCAGATTTTCTGAATATGGTTGAGCCACATGCCCCCTTCCAGGCCTAGCATTTCCCTGGGCTATGAGAAGTTATAGACAGTCTACCCTCTTCTTCCTCCGACTTCGCTGCAAACCATGGACACACTGGTTCTGACTTGACCTGGCTCCAGTACAGAAAAAAATATCCTCCTTGCATAATTGTAGTGCTTGATTTGGAAGGCACCCAGATACAAATCTCTCTTCTGGTGGCATAATGGGTTATGTGTTGGGCTATTAACTGCAAGGTCAGCAGTTGGAATTCACCAGTCGCTCCTTTGGAGAAGATGAGGCTTTCTTCTCCCATAAAGAGTTATAGCCTTAGATGAGTATAAAAACTCAAAATGCATTGGCAGAGATTCCACAGAGAATAAGCCTCCATTAAATCCCCTGGGACCATTCACCAGGGATGGGATTAAACCCTGCTCACCGTCAGTACATCAGAAAGTGTATTGTTGCAGATATGATTAGGTTAAAAATTAACATCTTATCATTTGTCTTTACTCTTAAAACGTTTTTCATTTGTTCTTTTTTTAATTTTCTGCTTTCCTTTTTATTGAAAAATTAACTAATGTCACTAAACAAGTAGAGAATTTGTTAAATGAAAATCTAATCGGTTATGTAAACTTTCACTGAAAACATAACACAATTTTATTTTTACAAAGAGTTATAGCCTTGGAAACCCAGGAGGCCGCAGTATTTTCTCTCGATAGGATTGTTATGCACCCAATGGCAATGAATGTTGTTGGATTTTGTTTCTTTATTGTTTTCTGTAGCTATGGTGGGGTATAGGGGTTATGTGTTGGGCTGCTAAACGCAATGTCTGAAATGGCAAATTTGAAATCCCCAGCCACTCCAAGGGAGAAAGATGAGGCTTTCTACTCCCCTAAAGAGTTCCAGTCTCAGAGAAGCCAGTCCACAAAGAGAACAACATGGCTGGCCCCACTATGAGACATGATGCCCCTCAGTGACCAAGGGTGATACAGGGGACAGCACTGGAGACACAGTGTGCGAATTGCACCTAACCTGATTCCACCACACCGAGGCAAAGTGTGGTGGAGTGCAGTGGAACAGCAAGGGAATGGAGTGGCAAGGTCCCCAGGGAATGCTGAAAGTGGACTTTGGGGCCAGGTTGTGGTGCCTCAACAGACTGGATTGGAAAACACTCCTAAGGTCCAACAAATGATCCTTGAACTAACTACAAGGTCTTCTTTCTTGATGTGTTTTGTTTTGTTCTTTGTCAGTGGTTTGTTTTTGTTGTTTTGTTGTCTGGTTGTAAACTGTTGCTTTGTTTTCCTCTGTCTTGTTTTCGTGCATGTTAGTGTCTCCACAGGTCTGTCTAAATAAGAGAGGCTGGATGAACTATCTGGAGGAAAAACAACAGGACTGAGAGTTCCGGGGGCACTTGGGATAGGGGGAGGTGCGGGGGTAAGGAAGTGGTGTTAACAAACACAGGGACAAGGGAACAACAGGGGACTCAATATGGTAGTGAGGGGGAAGTGGCAGGCCTGGTAGGGAATGATCAAGGGTAAGGTTACGTAACACACACACACACACACATACGGAGAAAGTGGTGAACTTCACAGAACGTAGTGGGGACTTCACAGAAAGGGGGGTTGATAGCCGTGAACAGGGTTGGTATGGGTCTTGTTCTATCCATTTGAAAGTCTCTAGGCTAAACAGAAATGTCCTGGTGGTATAGTAAGTTAAGTGTTGGCCTGCTAACCACCAGGTCAGCAGTTGTGAATCCACCATTTCCTCCATGGAAAAAAGATGAGGCTTTCTATTTGAGTAAAGAATTATAGTCTCAGAGACTCATTGAGGCATGTTTATTCTTCCCTATAGGGGCGCTGCGAGTCAGAATGAACTCAGTACAGTATGCAAGTAACAAGCTGTGCTAATACCATTCCAGAGAGACAGTGGTGTTCCAGGGACATTGGTTTTGCCTGGCCCCTGACCCTGAGGAAGCATGAGGTCTTCAGGTCCTCTCCTGCTGCTCTTCTTTACCATCCTCCCATATCCTCCTCTGCACCCCCAAGTGGTGGGCATGATTTATAAACACAGAAATCCACTTACTCCTTTGAAAAAGTGGTTTACTTCACCCCAAAATTTGGAGAACTGTGTCGTCTCCCTTTCAAAGTAAATTATACGATGAACATACAATATTGATTGCAGGCATGTGGATTCTTAATCCTCAAGTTCCCATGAAACCCTGCTTTCCATGGCAAATCAGCCCGCCATTTCAGCATGCCAGTATTGCCAGGAGAAAGGAGCCTCAGCAGCCACCACTGCTCCGCAGCCTGCTTTTCACGGTCACGCGGGGATGTCAGAGTGCCCCACACCTCGTGCACTTGACTCAGTGCTTGCTTGCAGGGGTTGCATTTCGTTAGAGCCCAACAACTTCCGAGCATTGGCAAATTCCCTCAACCAAAGGTGGGCAGTGGCCTCATAATGTCACCAGTCATTAACCACCAGCAGGGTTGCGTTATGCTCGTCAGTGCCGTCATGTGCAAGGGGAAAGACAATTCCCACAGGCTGCCAGCTGTTTTTGGGGAGGGAATGACAAGTGGGGAAGCTGGGGGTCCTCACCCCAGCAGCCACAGTTCCTGGCTCCAGGCCCTGCCCCAGGCTGTGCCAGGACGAAGAGCCTGGACTCTCAGAGACTCCATAGCTCGATTTCCACTCAGGTTGTGTTGTGTTGATCATTCCTTCCCTAGGCTGCCACCCATCTGTCAGTTTGTCATCATGTTGTCATTTGTCTATAGCTGTGATTGCTGTAAGCGGTGTCACCAGCTACGATTATAACCAGAGCAAGCCACTCTGGACACGCTTCACAAGAGCATCCAAGCTAGGACACACTGGGAAGAAAGACCTGATGATGTACTACTGAAAATGAGTCCATTGAACCCTATGGATCAAAAGAGAATACCGTCCAAACAAGTACTGGAAGAGGAGCACCCTAGGTGGGAATACACTCACACTATTCTGTGGGAGGACTCCCTGGGTAGTGTTTGACTAGCACCCAGGAGGTCGGCAGTTAAATCCCACCCAGAATCCAAGAGGTGCCTAAGGAAGGTAGGCCTGAATATCTGCTTCCAAAAGGTCACAGCCTTAAAAACCCTATGGAACAGTTCTACTCTGAAATGCATGGGGGTCGCTATGAGTCAAAATGGACCGAAAAGCAGCTAATAACAACAACACTGTATAAAGAACAACACTGCAAGTCCTTAGGACAAAATACACAGCAGGCACAATAGCCTCGACCCCACAGGATAGGGCAACTTATTTTCCTTTGTACCAGAGACCGGAACTGTACAACGGAATGAAACCCTGCCTGTTCTTGTGTCATCACCACAGTCGTTGGTCCATGTTGAGCCCATTGCTGTAGCCACTGTGGACATCCATCTTATCAAGGGTCTTCTTCCCTCTTGCTGCCCCTGTACTTTAACAAGCATTATGTCCCTTCTTAAGAACCAGTCTCTCCTGATAGCATGTCCACTGGATGTGAGATGAAGACTTGCCATCCTCACTTCTAAGGGGCATTCTGGCTGTGCTTCCTCCAAGAGGGATTTGCTTGTTCTTCTGACAGCCCAGATGACTTTCGGTATTGTTTGCACATCATTCACATGCATTGATTCTTCTTCAGTTTTCCTTACTCACTGTCCAGCTCTCACATGCAATTGACCATTGAAACTACTTACCTTGAATTCAGAGCTTAGGGTACACTACCCAAAGCCACATAGCTTGTGAGCGGCTGAAACATGTCTGCTGCCAGGATCTGTCCGATTTATTTTATTGAAACATCATACTCAAAAGGTGCTTTAGGCAAACATATTTTGTCTTTTGACTACATGTCCCTATAATATAACCAGGCTCAGACCCTCACATTGTAATGATTCAGCTATATGTCTGAGAGGTAAAAAGACCGCCAACCATATAACTGATGGGAGAATAGGTACTGACTGTCACCTGCAATGCCATTCCTTCAATAAATATTTGTTGAGTGTTATTCAAATGACAACATTTTGCAAAGCTTTAAGAAGACCCAGATGTAGAGAACACAGTCCCTGCTCACAGGAGACTCACAGATACTGCATCAGGGCCTTCAGATCAGGGACACCACAGATAGATGCTGAAAGAAAAATCATAAAAAGAAATAGCAACCACGCACGGAATCCAGGACAGATAAAATCCTCAGGAACAGTAATGGGAGTAGCGATACTGTGGTAGCTTTTTAATCTCCCATCATCTTGCATAGGGGTGGAGTCCAGTCTGTCACTCAGGCCATAGCCAGTGAGGTCTCAATGTGGGCATGGCCTTCTCTTGAGGATTCTGGCAACTCCTGTATTCTTTCCTGGGGGTGAGAGACACCCATGACTTGATATTCCTGCTGACAAGATACATGGATCTACATTGACGGCAGCCAGAGCCTTGAACGGGGAGGAGTCATGTGGAGACCCATGCCACTTTCCACCTCCACTGGGTCCATAAGACATTCCACCGACTGCCCTGTGATCTTCCAGCACTTGGTGTCATTGCATGTGTTGCATAAGTCTGAAAAAAATTTACACACTGTTATTGGCTATATGGGTTAATTTCGTACTTATGGACGTGGTCTGGACTGGGCTGGCATGTTTTCTTAATATACAATTATTCTTCTATATAAAGCTTTTTTAAGACACATGAGTGTTTATGAATGTGCTTCTCTAGTCAACTCGAACTGACTCAGATACCATGAGGGCACAGGGTGGCTGTGTAGGGAAGGGGAGGAAAAGGGAACTGATAACAATGGAACACACACACACACACAACTTAGGGGCCGAATAACAGAAATATGGGTAGAGGGACACAGAAGACGGTGTGTATAAAGATATTAATTTATATATAATTTAGTAAGGGTGTGAGGGTTGAGGAAAGAGGGAAAAAACAGGAGCTGATATCAAAGGGGTCAAGTAGAATGATAGTGTTTAGAAAATGATGGTGGCAGCATATGTACAAACTCGCTTGATCTAATTGATTTATGGATTGTTATATTATCTGTCAGAGCCCCCATTAAAATGTGTTCTTTTTTCGATAACAACATAAACTCACTGCCATGGAGTCAATTTTGACTCAGTATAGAACACCCCCTGTGGTTTCCTCGCTTGCTATTCTTTAAGGAAACAGAAAAACTTTTCTTTCCCCTGCAGAGTGGCTGGTGGTTTCAACTATTGACTTTGAGGTTAGCAGGCACCATAGCACCATGATTCCTAAGGATGCTGATAGAAAGGGAGAACCTTGTGGAACATAATTTAAAATTCTTTAATTATCTAGACTTACTTAACTGGAAGAGTCCCAGAGACTATGACCCTGAGTTACTCTTCAAACCTTTAATTGAAACTGTCCCCTGAAGTCATCTTTAAACTAAATAACAATTTAGCTCTTAAAGGATTGCATCCTTGAGTATTGCAGTCTTTAAAAAATCAGCACAAATCTAAATGGGCTACAGATAAGTCAAAATATATGTGAGAGGGTTGTGGCAGAGAGATTAAGTAAAAAGAAAGGAAACACCTAGAATAGAAAGAACAAGAATGCTAATTCATATGAAGCGTGTGACCAATGTCACTGAACATTGTGTCCAGAAAGGGTTGAAATGGAACAGATTTTGCTTTGTATGTTTTCACATATCAAAATTAAATACTAGTAGAAAAAGAGAGAGACTCGCATCTGTTTGAGGCAGAATACCAAATACTGGGTTATATATAATGCTAAGTATTGAAATATTATCCCATTTTCATATGGCAAATATGGAAAGCCAAGGATGGAGTGAGGCATTCACAGGGGAGATGGCATTTGAATGATCCAGGAAAATGGCTAAAGAACATGCTCATTCCCGAGTGTTTCCACTGGGTTCGCAAACACATCAGCAAATGAATGTCAAATAACCCGTCTCACCCTCTAACTCAGAGCTGTGCAACCGAACTCTCTTCTATGATGAAAATGTTCCAGAGCAGTGATTCTCAACCTGTGGGTCGCGACCCCGTTGGGGGGGGGGTCGAACAATGCTTTCACAGGGGTCATCCGATTCATCACAGTAGCAATATTATAGTTATGAAGTAGCAACAAAAATAATTTTATAGTTGGGAGGAGCACCACACATGAGGAACTATATGAAAGTGTCACAACATTAGGAAGGTTGAGAACCACTGTTCTAAAGGCATGACATCCAATCTGGTAGCTACTACATTTTATCAGGAAAGACCAGTCCATGGAAAGGGACATCATGCTCGGTAAAACTGAAGGTCCACAAGAAAAGAGACTGATCTTCAAGGAGATGGGCTGACACCATGGCTGCAACAATGGACTCCAACCTAACAACCATGGCGAGATTTGGCACAAGATCACGCAGTGTCCTCAAAGTAACATCCTTGATCTTCAGTCTTTTTAAGAGATCTGTTGTAGCACATTTAGCCAATGCAACGTGTCGTTTGATGTCTTGACTGATGCTTCCTTGAGCATTGATCTGGCTTAGGGTTTAAAAATTCCCCTTGGCTTCTCAATCATACAGGAGGCCCACACAGTGATCATCTTTCCTCACTACACAGAGTGTCATGCCCCACTCACATTGGTCTCCTTGCTGTTCCAGGAAGAAGCTTGGAGAACCCAATCACAAGGTCTTTTGCACTGACTGTCTCCTACCTGGAACACTTTGCCCACCACCAGATGGCCACTCCTGTGTCTTCCTGCCTTATTCAAGTACTGCACTGTCAATGAGATCTTCCTTGGCTGCGATGCACTACTTGCCCCAAGTTTCCCATCCAGCGCAGTTTAGTGAGAAAAATCTCACTGCTACCTGCCAGGGGGGAGCCTCGGCACTGGCATCTCAGAAAATGGAGCATAATCAGAACAGAAATGTGACCCTACCTCTCATGCTGAAAGGCTGCTAACTGCAAAATCTAAATCACCACACAACCAGCCACTTCTCAGGAGAAAGGCTGAAAGTTAGTCTCAGAAACCTACAGGGGAAGTTCTACCCTGTCTTATAGGGTCATTATGAGTCAGTATCAACTCTATGGCAGTAAATTTGCATTTGGGAGGGGGCGCGTTCTAAGGAGCTCTGGGTCACATACCCTGATCAATCCAACTGGCAGCTGCATCAGCTGGCTAAGGCTTCAAAAGACTGAGTAGGTAACCCAGAGCTCATTGCTGTTGGCAGAAACTTGTGGGGGGTCAGAAGGACTTGAGGTGATGGTGTCCTTCTCAGTGGCCTCAGATAATCTTCTCCCCGGTCTGGGCATCAGCATCTTCTTTGCAAAATGGGATGATTGCATTAGAGAACCACTAAACTCCTATATACCTGAGCAACCAGGAAGCAATTGTGAATCCTGGAGAGGAGCAAAGACTATGCTGGTGGCTCTGCAAATCTTGGGAAGCCTGGATCCGATGCGGCTGGAACTGTCCACTGCGAGGCACCAAGAATCCCGAGAGCTGTAGTTCAGGTCTCCCCCTTGCCTGTGTACCATGGAAGATTTAATAAATGTTCTCCTCATGCTACCTTTAGGATCCTTGGTGGCAAAGTGGCAAAATCCCTTCACATTGGCCTGTTAACTGCAGGGTTGGCAGTTCAAACGCACCTGCTGCATTCCTGTAGAAAGGGCAGCTTTCAACTCCCACAAAGAATTGTTGTTTCAGAAATCCACAAGGACAGTTGTATCCTGTAACTATGGGTCAGAACTGGCACAATAGCAGTTCGTGATTGAGCTTTAAACTACATTTGAGACTGGGGTCTATTGTGAATTCCCCTACCTGTCCATTGGGTGTCATGGGAAGAAAGTAGATAGGAGAAAAAAGGGTAGGAGGCAGTGAGGGAGGAGGGTAGAATGTACTGGAGTAACACATTCTGGCAGAAAATTGTGTGTATGTGTGTGTGTGTGCGTGTTCTATTGTAATTCACACAGATTATGGGTGGGGGAGGGAACTGAAAAAGTAAATATCCATGAAAAAGAAAAATTTTTCTCTTTGGTGATTTTCCTTTTGTTGAGCTAAGGGATGGAGAATGTACTGCATGGACGTGACCAGCCACTGGACCGGTGTGCTGTTAACACACCCTCCTGCCTTTGCATGCTGGGGGCCTCTCTGTAAACAGAAGTGACTTGTGACTTTTGATTTCCTGGGGCTCTAAAGAGAACCCGAGAATAGAAGTTCTAAATCGTGAACAAAGGAGAGACAAAGGGTTAATGACAGGACAGAATTTTGAAGTTTCATTGGATGAACACAGCGCCAGCATCCAACAAGCATGCCAAAGGCTGAACTCTGCCCGGAAGTAATGAATGAGCACTGCCTTTAGCCCGTGTCCTCACTCTCCCCGTCTCCTGCACTCCAAGCCAGCCTCACTAAGAGTAGTCAAAGGTGACATGGTGGTCCTTTCATCTCTCTCTGACCCCTCACGCTGCCTTCACCTCTATCCAAGTTGCTTCATCCTTCCCCCTTCTCCCTGATCTTCCTCGTGGAAAGATCTAATTCATACTAACTGGTAAAAGTCAGTTAGCACACAAGAAGGAAGACATCTCCTTCCTCAGTCTATGCTGCAGAAAAGGAAACTCGGGCTTGAGCTCATTTGCCCAACTGTCAAAAGTCCCATCACGGGCAGGGCCATGATGTGAAAATTCAAGCAAGCAGCCCCAGAGCCAGAGCTCCCAACCCTCATCCACTCTGCAGTTCAAGTTCATGGGGTGAAGTGGTGAAAAGCTAACCAGAAACTGAGAGTCAATGTAGATACCCAAGGGTTTCTTGCCAGGGCACTCACTCACTGCCATTGAGTCAATGCTGACTCATAACAACCCTATAGGACAGGGTAGAATTCCCCTGTGAGTTACTGAGGATGTATCTCTTTATAGGAATAGAAAGCCCCATCTTTCCCTTGTGGAGTGGCTAGTGGTTTTAAACTGTTGCACAAAGCATAACCATGACACCATCAGGACTCCAAAACATGCCAGGGCAATCTATGGTTCTGTGAGATCTCTCAGGATAGAGATATACCTTGCTCCTTGGCTACACACGAGAAAGCATTCACCTCCAAGCCTCGTTTGTGATCCAAGTGAGTTTTATGAGAATTAGAAGAAGTTTCAGGTTTATAAAGGCACCTGCAGGGCTCTTCAGAAATGTGCATCTCCTTAGAAGCTTCCCTGAAAGTCACAAGGTCTGCTCTGTGCTCCTGCCTTTTAAATTACTCCAAGAGGTGGGGCGTGCTGGTGACCCTGGTTGAACTCATTGGCTGAACTGAATTCACCTGGCCTTGTTGGGCCAATTCAGGTGCAGAACACACCCAGGTGTACCTCCCCTTCCTGGCTGGGAACCTGAGCCTCTGAGCATGTGCAGTGTACCACTCGTTCATGGGACAAAGGCTCAGACTGCTGACCATGCGTAATGGATGCCTCAGTCCCTAAGCTAAACTACCTAGCAGCTCCAAAACCCCACTGCTGTGTAGTGTTCATGAACTTTGGCAGGAACACATCCTTACCACGAAGAATCCTGGTGGCCCAATGGCTAAGCACTTGGGCTTTAGACCGCGGTCAGTAGCAATGCATGAGAAAAAGGTCTTGCCATTGTAAGCATTCCACCCCACTGCCATCAAACGCAAAGGACCTCTGGTGACATGGCGGGCTACTCACAGAGCTACTAAATGCAAAGTCAACAGTTCTAACCCACCAGCTTCACTGTGGGAGAAAGATGAAGCTATCTATTCCTATAGAGACATAATATCTCAGAAACCTATAGGGAAAATTGTACCCTGCCATGGACTACTAAACGAACAACCTAATCTGTCTTGGAAGAAGTCAGGCCAGAGTGCCCTTGACAGCATATATGGCAAGATTTTGCCTCCCAAATACGTTGGACATATTGCCTGGAGAAGGACATCCTGCTTGGTAAAGTGGAGGGGCAGCACAAAAGAGGAAGGCCCTCAACGAGCTGGATTGACACCGTGGCTGCATCAATGAACTCAGGCAGAGAACAAATGTGATGATGGTGCAGGACCTGGAAGTGTTTGGTTCTGTTGTGCATAGGGTAACTTTGGGTCAGAAACCACTCAATGGCACCCGACAGCAACAACAACACGTATATAAGATCACCATGAGTTGGAATCAACTCGACAGAAAGTGGGCTTTGGGTCTGTCATGGAACCAACTCTGGCTCATAGCGACCCAATCATGGGATTCTGAGGCTGTAAATCTTCATGGGAGCAGAGGGCCTCATCTGTCTCCTGCGGAGCAGCTGGTAGGTGTGAACCCCTGACTTTGCAGTTGACAGTCCAACACTTCCCTTAAAGTACCCCCCGGGGCTCCTTTGGTAACGATGACAGACTAGGAAACCCAATGGGGACATTTCTACTACAGACTGTG